>NC_090926.1:380136390-380439421 GCF_040938575.1 Ambystoma mexicanum | reverse complement strand
GAGATACACAAAATGACTTCTACAGATTCATAATGATGTGAGGTGCAATTTATACAAAGAGCTTGGTTTTGATGGCTTTGCGGAAGGCTTGGTGTGACTCAATCCTTCTTACGTGAGGTGGCAGTGCGTTCCAGTGCATGGCTGCCTGGGTGGGGAAGCTCGAGCCAGCAGCGCGCTCCTTTTGCATTTTGGCCGTGGCAATCGTGTTGGAGTAGCACTTTCTTAAGGGTCTTGTGGCAGTGTGCTTGGTGATTCTTTGGGTCAAATAGGGAGGAGCAAGTTCATGTAGGCATTTGTGGGTGAGGGCGAGTGTTTTGAAGACAATTTTCTCTTTGACAGGGAGCCAGTGGGCCTGTCTTCTGATTTCGGAGATACGGTCTCTGAGTCCCAGTCTGCCCAGAACCCTTGTGCTTTCTACTGAGGAGCTGCTGCTACAACGCTGTGAAACTCCAGTCCTGTTTCTATTATCATCAGGTTTTACCATAAAACCTCCTTTCCCGCGCGGAGCGCAGAGTCTGGCACTGAGTCCCAGTCTACCCGGGTGTGCCCGGCGTGTCAGAGGTCGGCATGGTTGATTCCCCAAAGGCCGCCCCGGCCTGTGGGCCTCAGATTCACCACAAGACTCTCCAGCAACGCCACATGCTGAATCCTTGGACAGCCATTCCTCAAAAAAGCACTGCAGGCAGTAAGGTAAGCAAGCAAGTAGTTACCTTAAACACTCCTGCCGTCTCTCTTCAGGTTACAGCTCAAGTGCACCAAGCTGTCCCCCATGTCACTACTGACCCTCTCAGCCATCCATCTTTAGAAGCAGCCGATTCTTCAGTCGTGTCATTCGGAAAGCCAACGCGACTAATCGCGTTGCTTTCACTTACTAATTTAACTCCGGTGCCGCCTGCAGAGAACGTTGCAGCCAGAGTTTTATTGCCAAAGCAAACTAACTCTCCTGATATTTACTTTTCTCCGTTTGACTTAACTGATGCGGAAATCATGAGTGCATCGACTCTGGTGCAGGATAAATCCACTGAAGATCCGCATGACCCAGCTTCTAAAATTGATGTTAATGCAGGTCTACTATGGAGCCAGCTTGCATCAGTTTAATCTCTCCTTCAAGACCTGGCTCTCAACCAGAAAGCGAGCATGACTCGCTTGGACTTTTAACACAGGTACCTGCCAATTGGTCGCCAACGACGCAGAAAGTCTTTCTGTCACCGTCTCAGCAAATTTCTACTCATGATCTGCTGCTAACATCGAACTTCTTGTTAAATTCTACGCCATTGGAAATCGTAGACCCCACGCTAAGAAAGGCACGTACTCTGCAACACGACACTGTTCCTGCGCTTGGCGCCCCGAGTACGGTTTGCGCTCGTACTAAGCCAGCCAATGGGTCATTGACTTTAACCTCAGAGGTGCCTTTACAACTCCAATCACAAAATGACACCTATAGTGCACAAATGCAGCAGCCGTCCCAAAATAATGAGTGCTTCAATTAAAACGCCCCCAATTCACCATGAACCAGCGGAGTCTGGACACATGCACCACCATATTGCTGACCCCATTAACCCTGACGTCCCAGCCTATATTTCAGTGTGGCCAACAAGGAAAATTATTAAAAACGATGAGCTCAGCCAAATAGTTGGAAGGTCGCTTTAGCTCAAAAAGAACAAGTGTACCTACCGCCTCAGCGACTCCGTCAAAGCTCCTTACTCCAAACAAGGAGCCACCAAGTGTCCTAAATCCAGAAAATGAGTGCTTGAAGACTCCAAACTCGAAATCTATTCTTTCAGTTGCCGCTGCAATTCAAATCCAAAATAATGTGCTTGACGCGTCGTCCCAAGCAATGATACCCTTTGTGAAATTCTATGAGGCAATGAACGAAACCATTTGCGATCAAGGAGCGATGCTAATGAACTTATCTACAAAACTGGAAAAAATTGACAATTTTACCACGTTCATAAAACAACAAAGGCAAGCGAAAGCAGAATTAAGCTTGCATTGGCAATTGTGACTAAGTGACTCTGCCACAATCCAACAGGGGAGACACGAAAATCTGATAAAAGGTCTCCTGGATGCGTTAAAAGAGATGGTGCAAAAGTCTACTCCAGCCTGCATCCCAGAAAATTCTATTGCAGACAAGTCGACTTCCTCTGCACTGCCAAGCTCAATATCTAAGCCACTTGCCAAACCTCTAACATCAGAGATCTCTGACTCAAATCATGCACCAAATGTTATCACAGTAGTTTCATCTAAAGCCACATTAAGCGGTCAAGAATCTGCAGAGGAAATTTTACAATCTTCATCTGATGCTGCTCATTCACAACTTCCTACGGAAAATGATCTGCTCGCCCTGGTTGGTGATGATTCTCCAATTGAGGACGGCTCAACACCACAACCCGTGCCTCAAATTGAATTATCTGGAAATCCATTTTCCTCATTTGGTATTTTTTCAGGCTGAGCCAAAACAGGCGCGGTGGTACCCTGCCAAAAACAAAAGTAATTGTCTCCACTGCCAAGCCACCGGTGCCTGTAAGAAAGGAAAAGATTACTACTACAGCAAAGAAACATAAGCTACCAGGTCACTCATCTACTAAAAGCTTTATATCTACTAAAAGCTTTATAAGGAATCTTACCACACCACCCAGATTGGGCCTGTTCAAGCGTAACGCTGATGTCCGCAAAGGCCCCTTAACCAACCAAAAAAACTGTCAACCGTTACCCACGAAACCTGGATCAAAATGACGTTGCATAAGCTCTGATGACTGTTCCTCTGCCATCTCAGTGAAATCGGCCTCACCCGATCTATGCGACTTATCTACGTATTCTTCTTCAGGTGATGACGAAAATCCTCAAATATTTGGCGAAGCGGCTCGGTCCTCTTTACCTCCTCCTCTTCGAGCAACACATTCAATGAAGAGTTCTATGCCTTTGAGGCGCCAAGCAGATCAGCCGTCAAGCTTGGCCGCCGCAGACGAAGAGTCTGCAAAACCTGTCTTGGCTGGCCCGAGCATAAACCCAAAATTGACCCTAAATCAACGCAAACAGCTCACCCGCCTCAAATCTGGGTCACATGAAAATAAACCACATCAAGCAGTTAATTATAGCTGCAAATTAAGATTACAAATTATTCATAGAGACAACACTGAGTTGAACCTCAACCGCGCAAATGTGTTGAGGCTGTTTAAACATATACCACCACTGCGCCTGATTAACTCTGATAACATCAAAATTGTCGAATATGTAACTGAGCAATGCTCTGATACAGTCCTGCTTTACATCGAATCAGCTGGGGTCCGTAATACATTACTTAAAGCTGCAGATGACCTTTTGATGTTCGGTTTCGACATTTCCCTCGAACCTGAGAACGCCACCCTGAATAACAACTTCGAGAGGCTCGACAACAAATTAGCTGCAAAAAAAGCAGTAGATGTGACGCATTTACCAAATCTTTTGAGTTCTGCCGCTACACATGGCCATTCAGGGCATTCCAACGGCAAACAAGCAAACCGCTCGAGACAACATGCACAGTAATAGCTATGATTGAGACCACAGGAAGCACGCTATTCCATTCTCTCCTGGAATACTCGTGGGTTCAACCACCTGTTTAATGACTTTGATGTTGCACTTGAAAATGTGTTCGCAATTTGTCTACAAGAGACATGGCTACTCAAAGCTCCCATGAGAGACGGTTATACCATGCTAGTCAACCCGGCTATCAAAAATGCACAAGGTCGACCAAGAGCGGGCCTATTAACCATGGTTCGTCTGTCTCAAAAATGGTCAACACCGGTATGCTCAAACCCAAATCCATTTGTACAGGGTTCAATTATGCACTCAATGAGTGACAACTTAGAGGCCAAAAAATCCCTCTTGATTATTAACTGTTACTGGAATCCTGTAAAAATCAACTACAAGGATTTTGTTAATGCCATGTGCACTTTAATGGATGACACAATTCTGAGGCACAATAATCTGACAATTATATGCTGCGGTGACCTAAATTGCTCATGGTTTAACTATGATCTAAAAAACCAAAGCTATAGGCAGACTGCCAAAGAAGATCTTGGAGAGCGAGAGCAAAGATGGTCAAATGCGATGAAAATGCGCGACTGTGTGATGTTAGATGGTGCGTTAAGAGGTGACATCCCCACGCAACCAACTTGGCACCGAGAGCTGTTGCATAGCATTATTGATTACATCTGGGTCTCAAGAAATTTCGAGTCGAAGGTCACCACACTACACTCTCAAAAAATGACCAATAGCGACCACATGTTGCTAAAACCTGGATGTTTTCTGGCAGCAACAACCGCCGCCTCCTTATATAATTTACCAGTTGAGGCAAATACGGGTGGCAATCGCCTTCGGCTAAGCATTAACCAGATCGGCTGCCGAACTGAAAGATTTCTGAGTTTGACACATGGGGTGGACTATACCCCGCTACTATCGATCTACATAACAGACAATAACGATCCAAATCAGCAACATAAATGCCACAAACATCTGTTTAGTAAGATCATGCATGAGAAAAAGAAAGAGCTAAGAAGGTACCTGAGACAAATAAAAATAAAAAAAACTCCCAAGACACAAAACGTTAGAAGAAGTGAAGGCAAGACGAGCAATCTACAGGAACTGGGCAATGTCTCACAGAAGTATTGTTGAGCAAGACCATGCAGAACTAATGATGTATGTATGTATGTATGTATATATTTTTATAAAGCGCTGGTAGCCCGAGGGCATCAGGGCGCTTGAACATTACAACATAGAAGAGAAGAAAGCAGGCATAAAGAGACGCGAAACAGTTGGCATGGAAGACCTGACAGCCACTAGCGCTAGAGATCTTATCTGAAGAGGAGTGTCTTCATCCGTTTCCTAAATACAAGGTGGTTTGCTTCTGACCTCAGTGAATCGGGAAGGCTGTTCCACAATTTAGGTGCCAGTACCAGAAAAGATCTACCCAACCCCGATTTCAACTTGAAATTGGGTACGACCAGGAGGAACTTTCCTTCCGATCGTAGTCTTCTCCTGGGTGTGTAGAGGACTAGGCTGTTTTTCAAATACTCTGGTGCTTTACCATAGAGGCACTTGTGGACCAAAGAAAGAGCCTTAAACTTTATACGTTCCTCTACTCTTAGCCAATGAAGGGAAATCCTATCGGGGGCGACATGATCTTTCTTCTTCAGATTTTTTACTAGCCTAACCGCACTGTTCTGGATCACCTGACATCTCGCTAAGTCCTTAGACGAGGCCCCTAACAGCAGTGCATTGCCATAGTCGAGCCGTCATAAAATAATAGCTCTGGCAATGGTCGCCAGGTTACATTCATTTAGGAAGGGCTTGATATATCTCATTAGCCTGAGATAATAAGCCGTGTTTTTTTTGAGATAGCTGGTCTGGGCATGAGAATCTACCGCAGAGTTAACCATCATGCCCAAGGTTTTCACATTAGGGGCCACCGAAATGATGGCTTTCTTAATTTGGAAGGATTTGTACTCTGCCCCTAGATTAGCCAACTGACGACTGGAACCAAACAGCATCAGTTCGGTTTTTGAATCATTCAGGCACATCCAGTTAGCCTGCATCCAATCGTCTATTGTCTTATAAACCCTTGCAATCACTTCGCTGTCAGCGGCGTGCTGGCTGCCCCCCAGTTCCAAAATAAGTTGAGTGTCATGATGAAATTTATGATAACGAAAAATACTCGCGATATCTGGAAATTCCTGAATATGGGCCATGTGAACAGCCTAAACTCGACCCAGAATACCATCTCTGGTGATACTTGGTGCAAGCACTTCTCCAAGGTGTTTAACAGCGCAAATTCTGAACCCAAACCACAACTTAGGGCCGAAGCCGGGCCCTGGGAAGTGGAAATGTCGCAGGACGACATAACTCGAGCAATCACGATGCTAAAAAACTCCTGCGCCGCCGGAACCTGATATGATCAGCAATGTGATGCTCAAGAAAAACATACTGACATGGGCTCCTTTTATTGAGTGCCTCTTCAGGATAATTGCCAAATATAAAAAACTTCCAGAGTCCTGGTTAACAGCAATCGTGGTCCTGATCCACAAGCAGAGCAGTTGGGACATTCCCGAAAAGTACCGCCCCATTGCACTCCTCAATTCAATCGGCAAAATCTTTGGCTCTAACCTAAGATTGAATCTAGTGAATTGGGCTCAAGGCGCTGGTATCCTTGATGAACGTCAAACTGGTATTTCAAAGGGCGCAGGTGTCGACGTAAATCTTTCAATATTAACAATCCTGAAATTGGAAGCCCAGAAAGCGAGATCTAAAATCCATATAGCTTTCATCAACATGAAGCAAGCCTTTGATGGTATAAATCGTGACCTGCTTTGCTCAAAACTGCACAAATGGAACTGTCCAGCCAGCATCCTCAACCCAATAATGGCCCTTCACTCGAACACTTCGATTTGGGTGCATCTCAATAAGAACGGAGAATTATCAGCCAATATTCTAACAACAAGGGCAGTAAAGCAGGGGTGCCCTCTTGCAGCTGATTTATTTAAACTATTTTTGACGAATCTGCCTCTTCACCTTGAGCAGGCTCACTGCTTTCCGCCTAAAATAAACTAGATTCCTGTAAAATACATTGCCTATGCAAACAACCTAGTCTTGATGGACAGAACACAGATTGGAATACAGCATCTTCTTCTCTGTCTTCACGACTACCTATCTACCAACAAACTCTCAATAAACACAGAAAAAACGGAAATCGTGTCTATTGGATCTGTGACCAGTAGAAAAGACAGAGCCTTTAGGTGGGCTGTTGGTGGCCAGTCTTTGTCTTCAGTTAATTCCATACGCTATCTGGGAGTTCAGTTTAATAACTCATTTTGTGAACATCAGTGGGTTAAAGATCTGAAACTGAAGTCCTCAGGATTAGCTCTCCAAGCCGCAAAAATAAATAAAAGTTTTGGTAAATTTACCTTAGCACCAATCCTAATGTTCTACCTGCAAAAGGTAGTGCCCATACTAACTTTCGGTGCCGAAGCAAGCTGGAACGTAAACGAGCAACCATGGAATCAGCTCGAAGGCTGCTTTTGGCGGCGTGCCCTCAACCTTTCGCAATGTGTCCCACTCATATCCTTACGCCATGAACTATCATTGAACTCACTGTACAGCCACGTGATCTGCAAATCCATCTCGCTCATGCGAAAGATGACAGTGGACAGCAAAGCATCGGCCTATCACATATTCACAAACAAACACAAGCTAAAACGTCTGCATACTGGACCGATGGAGGTCAAGAGTGCAAGAATGGGTTGATACCGCGCCAATGAGCAACTATGATTTGTTCATCCGGCCACAACATGCAAAAATAAAATGTGAGGCTTGGGCATGGATTGTCAACTTACAAAGAAAAGGTGAAAAGTTGGCTTCAACTAACTGGCTGGGTAATGAACAAAAAAACCTAAATTCTCAGTCAGCCTACCTGGTGCGATGCTGCTCTCGATATTATCGTGAGCTATTCCTTAGATTTCGATTGAACACCCTGAAATCTGAGGAAATCCTATGGCAAAGAAAAGATCCTCTGATAAAAGACAACCTATGCCGCTTCTGCCTTGGTACAGTTGAATCACTGAAACACCTAATTCTAGACTGCCAGGCAACCTGTGATTTACGTTCTACACACCTTGGACAATTTGCACCCCTAGACAGAGACATGGCGGCCTGGTGGTGTTTGATTTCCTCTGGCAACCACGTTAAACATGTTTGTCCTATTGTAAATTAACTGAATGCGCTTTTGAAGTTCCCTCCTTAATCTGTGTCTACAAAGCAGATATCTTGCGGGCCCACCAATTTGGCAGAGCTAATTCCGCATCCACTTGTTGTGCGAAAGACGGTTGCTTGGATAACCGTGTTTGTTACTTCTTTTCCTCTTTCCTTTTGTCCTGATCTGCTCTGGTCTTTCTTTTTTTCTTTTTATTTCTTTTTTTCTCTTTCCTCTGCTTCTTAGAAGTATGATTGATTTTAATTTGTTTTTTGGATACCAGATTTATGGAATTTTGAGATACAGTCCTAGTGCCCTTCTTGGTTCTTTAGAGGTGTGAATGGTATGTCAATTACTGCTTATTTAATGAGGAATGGAGCTTTGAAACAAAAGTTTTTTCTTTATGTAAAAACTTTATTTTTTTTCAAATAAAAAAAAAAGATATGGTCTCTTCTTGCGGTACCTGTGGCTGCCCTCAGTGCGTTGTTTTGGACTAGCTGCAGTTTGGCAATGTTTTTATTGGAGGTCTCACGAGAAGGGCATTGCAGTAGTCTAGCCTTGACCCGATTATTGCCCAGGCAATGGTGAGGCAGTTTTGGCACGACAGGAAGGGCTTGGCAGCATTGAGGGCTTTAGAGTAGTAAGCTGAGGAGGCGGCAATAGCATTGACCTGTCTATCCATGGACAAATCGGAGTCCAAGTAGACTCTGAGTGTCTTCACGTGGTTGGAGACCTTGATGGGAATGTTGTCAATAGTGAAGGAAGCGTACTGATCTCCAAGGTTGCCCAGTGTGCAGGGTGACCCTATGAGGAGGAGTTCGGTTTATTCACTGTTGAGGCAGAGCCAGTTCTCTGCCATCTATGATTGGATAGTGGAGTAGGTAGTGGTGAGGGTTTTGGTATCTACTAGGTAATCACCCGTAAGTGGGATGAGTACTTGTGTGTCATCCGCATAGTTTGTATATGAGATGCCCAGGGAATCAAGGATGCTAAACAGAGGCCTCGTGAAGAGGTTGTAGAGCGTGGGCGCGATACAAGAACCCTGTGGAACACCGCAGGTGATGTGGCTGGGAGTGGCACAGGCTGAGTCAGAAAAGACTTTTATGGCTGAAAGGAAGTGATCCATTGACAAGCTTTGGTGGAGAAGTTAGCTCGGGTGGCTAGATTGTGACAAAGGCAGCAGATAGATCCAGGAGCAATAGGAGGGCAGGTTTGCCTGCGTCTCTAAAATCGTACATTTGGTTCCTTAAGTCTAGGAGAGCCGTTTCGGTGCTGTGTCGTGGCCGGAAGCCAGATTGCCGCAGGCCAAGGAGACGGTTTTCTTCCAGAAACTTTTGGACTTGCAGGTAGGCTGCTTTGTCCAAGATTTTGAGCAGGAAGGGTACAGTGGTGATGGGCCTATAGTTCCCCGGGACCGTTGGATACAGCAAGGGTTTTTTGAGGAGTGGGCGTACCCATGCCTCCTTGAGGAATGGGTACGCCATTCCTTCCTTGCTGTTAGGAAGGGGGCTAGGATAGGTGCCGAGTCTTTGATGAGGCTAGCTGGGCAGGCATCACCCTTACAGTTAGAGGGTTTGATGGAGTTGAGCAGGGCGATGACCTCTAGCTCAGTGATATCTTTGAGGTCAAATAGTGGGGAGGAGATGGTCTTGGTGGGTGGTTCACAGTGCAGGTTAGTTATAAGGTTATTTAGGTCAACAGAACACCCTAGACAAACTTGACAAACTGTACGCTAACTTCTCCATTGACAACTCTATCATCCCCGTATCCACAGCCGTAAAGACTCTGGGAGTATACTTTGACTCCTCACTATCTATGACTAGACAAGTCAGCGCAATCACTTCCTCATCTGCGCACACCACCAAACTCATAAACACCATCAAGCCTTACCTCTCTAAACCCAACTGCCTCTCTATAGCGAGAGCAACCATTGGAGCCAAACTGGACTACTGCAATGCACTCCTAGCAAGCACATCAGCCAAAAAACCTAAACAGACTACAAGTCACAGGGAACAATGCTCTCCGGGCCGCTCTTAGTATCCCAAGAAGAGAGCATATCACCCATGCCAGGCACTCAGTCCAATGGCTCCCGGTCAAAGAGCGGATCACTCTCAAAATCCTCACCCTCACTCACAAATGCCTCTCTCTCTCCGCCCCGTCCTATCTATCAGAAACCATCCTCAAACCATCCTCCTCCCGTCCCACCAGGACGCAATACTCCAAACTACTCTGCATCCCACGCATCAAAAAAGCCAAAGCCGGAGGTCTAAGTTTCCCCTACATTGCAGCCAAGACATGGAACGCTCTTCCTACAGACATTAGAGCGGAAAACTCACTCCCCATTTTTCGCAGGAAACTGAAAACCTCATTCCTTGCAAAATAATAGGAAATTCTCAGGAATCCATGTAAATATACTGCATTGCTAATGTGTACATGTCTACTGTAAATATTGTATCTTGTATGTAAATATTGTATCCTATGTAACTAAGATATTGTCTGTAACAGGCGCCATGATGCCCCCGGGCTGACGTGCGCTCTACAAATCTGAATAAAATTAAAAAAAAATAATAAAATAAAATAAAAAAGGTTGGAGAGGGCTTTTTGGTGGCCACTAATTTTGGTTTGGAGAGTGTTAAGCGTCTCTAGCATGGCAGATTGAATACTATTAGACCACTTGTCATCTTTGATGACGGATGGGGGGAGAGGATGGTTTTTCCAATTCCCTAAAGATGTTGAATTACTCCTTAGACCCCGATTTGGCATCATAAATCCTAGCGTTGAAGGAGGCAGCTTTGGCTAGGGTGATGTTGGTTTTGTAAGATTTGGAGATGGCTTTGAACACCTCTTTGGTGGCTTCAGATGGGTTGGCTTTCCATGTGGAAAGGGCAGTCCTCTTTTGCGCACGTTGGTCTAGAAGTTCTTCGGAGCACCATGAGTAAGAGTGTTTGGCTTTCTTGGCTTTCTTAAGGATCAATGGAGCGATGGCGTCCACAGCTGAGGTGATGACATCTTTGAAGGTGTTAGCTAAGGTTTCAGGGTTGTTGGAGGACGGGGCCTGCAGGGCTGGGTTGAGAAGGCAGGGTGCTAAGTTCTCAACTGTGAATAGGCGTGAGCTCCTGGCAAAAGTGGCCGGGCACTGGGGGAGGTGCAAGGGCCCCTTTTCTGGTGCTAAGGTTGAATTGGATGTAGTGGTGGTCAGACCAAGGGATGGGGGTGTTGGCGGTGATGAGTAGGGAACAGTTGTGATGACTGATCCAGTCGATGGTGCGCCCTTTAATGTGAGTAGGGTCAGAGATAGATTGCGCGAAACCCAGGTTGGATATGGCATTCTTGAGGGATTTGGCAGGGGAATCCTTGGGGTCGTTCAGCCCCAGGTTGAAGTCGCCCAGAGGTAAGACCTGTGAGGTCTTTTTGATGTTGTTGGACAATGCGAGGATGAGGGTGTCGTGGAAGTCAATGCATGGACCCGGAGGTCTGTAAACAATGTGCATAGTTATAGTGCCGTTAGGGGAGACATGAATTTTTAGTGGGAGGTAGTCACTATTGTTGTCAAGTAGTCCTTCCACTTCTCTGATGGCAAGAGTTTCCCTGGCGATGAGGGCCACACCTCCACCTCTCTGAGAGGTGAAGTCTTTCCTGAAGATGGAGTACCCAGATGGAATAGTCAGAGATAATGCCGGGCCCAAGCTCTCGTTGAGCCAGGTTTCAGTAAGAATAAGGAGGTCGAGGTTGTCCTTAATGATCAGGTCGTTGATGTCCAGGGCATGGGCGGGTATGGCGCGGGCGTTGCCAGGGCGCAGCTGAGCATGTAAGCAATGGGAGGAGTAGAGGTTGGTGGCCTAGTAGGTGTGGTTGGTGGCTCAGGTATAGTGGGTGGTATGGAGTCAGTAGTGGTCATGGGGGCATCAGCAGGAGCATTCAGCATAGAAGCAACACTGGGCATGGCAGGCAATGCAGTATCGACTGTGGTCAGGGGGGCAACAGCATGAGCATTCAGCATAGAAACAACACTGGGCATGGCAGGCAATGCAGTATCAACTATGGTAATGGGGGCAACAGCATTAGCATTCAGCATAGATACAACACTGGACATGGGCATGGGTATTAGTGCAGAGTCAATGTTATTATTGGGCTTTACGTTTGTAGCTGCCGTGGAACCTGGGTTGGTGATGAGAGTATTGAGGATCTGATGTTGCGTGGCTGCAATGTACAGAGCAGCCCTAGGGTTAAAGTTGGCCTTGGTAGCGTAGTGCCTGTGTGAGGATGGCTGGCATCTGAGGCCTACCCTGAGGTTGTGATCTGCCGTGTTAGGATTGTAGGTGTTGGGGATAGAAGGGCGGGTGCGCGAACGAAGTCCTGCGTTCCTGTAGCTGCATGGCAAGGTGCGTATGGTCGTGGCCTGGGCAGCCCTTAAAGTGGGGTAGGGCATGCGGGCACTGAGGCACAACGCCTTACCTTGTTTGAGCCGGCTTAAGGGCGCCATCCGCGCCGTCGAGCAGTGGAGAGCTGCAGAGAGGGTAGTAGGCCTTTTCCGGGTCGGACCACCATGTTATCTCCTTTACCATCCAGGACATAGCACGTCCAGCCACTCCCCTAAACCTAGCCCCACCAGTTCTTACGAGAAATAAAAGTAACACTACCATCGAAAGATTACTGCCCCAACTTCACCCTATCACTAACCACTCCTACTCTACCAAGAAAGACCCATCATCACTGGTTGAGCTCTACAACAATACCTTCCGTCAGGCTATAGATAAAGTAGCCCTTTTGAAAATGCGCCTCTGTCTTAACGACGATAAAACAGAGCTACTCCTAATTGGATCTCAAAATAAACTAAACAAACTAGACGATCAATACAAGTCATTTAACATTGACAGTAGCACTATCAAAGTGAAAACCTTAGGTATCTACTTGGACTCGGCCCTCACCACGACGAGATAAGTTAATGCTATGACATCAGCAGCAGCCTATACCATGAAATTAATTCAAGCTTCTGCTTCCCGACCCTTCCTATCAGCAGACAGTTGTATCACATTGGCCAGGGCACTAATACTGTCAAGGCTTGTCTTGAAAAGGGGAAAATCTTCCTCGGGACCAGCCCTTGAGAGCAAAAATTACCCAAATCAGCCCAAAATACAGGTTCTATTGTGCCGAGCAGTGAACTCATGCTAGTGACAAATGACACCTTCAAAATGTTTACCATTTATTAGAAAAAGCATAAACAGTAAAATTTAGCAGCACCTTGGGATTCAAGTTAGAGAAGATTACAAAACACAAAACTTAGAGAAATACAAAATATAGAGAAACATAGAACTTAGAGAAACATAGAGAAACACAGTCTTACGCCCCTTCAATCAGCGCTGGGAGACCCTGGCCCTCATAAGCTAGCTGTTGCCAGCCCCGCTCAGATGACAGCGCTGCAGGGTGCCGACAGAGCATCAGGTTCCAGACACTCGATCTTGCTCGAACCAAGTCCACGGATCGATCTCCCACCTGATCCATGTGGGCATGCATTTTTGTAATCTCGTGCTGTCAGTCCATGACGCACAGTTCCAGAACTTTTCCTGTGCAAAATATAGGCTTGTTCATGGAAAAACCCAACTCTCTGAGATGCTCCTTGCTCGCTCCTACCCCTCCCTTGGAGCCCTCTCTGCGAAAGCACTGGAATGTCCTTATCAGTGTGTGGGCAAGGCCGTACCAGGCCTTCTCAGGGAAACAGGATTTGTTTACGAAGCCATGCCAGGCTACAGTTAGAAAGGCAGAATATTCTAAGAGAAGCCGAGATGAATTAACCCCATGTGAGCAAGCTCTAAAAGGCATGCACTCATAGCTTAGTGTCCATAGCGCTTAAGATTGGCTATCTAAGCGCTATATAGGTGCCATAATGCTCCAAACACTCCAATAATGTCTCTATTAGCTACAGAACTGGGGCCTCCACCCTGCCTGTCTATCTACAATGCATAATGTGACCTACCACCCCTACTAGGCCTGCATATTCCTTGTAGCTCACTACTGCGTAATGGAGGTGCTAAAACAGACTACTGTCAGCATTTAGCACATACTTTGAATAAACTATTGGCTTTCAGCGGCTAATGCTGTCATCTAAAGCCCTGATTGGCAAATTGTCACTTTTGTATATCACGACAAGGCTCAACTATTGTAATGCCCTGTACCTAGGTACGAGCAGCCACAATGTAAACAAATAACAAGTTCTCCAAAATAATGCCTTAAGAGTGGCACTACCGAGAGCCAATCACATTTCGCCTGCCAGACGAAACGCTCATTGGCTTCCAATCCAAGATAGAATCGACTTCAAAACTCTATCAATTACACACAAATGCCTATATAACACAGCACCCAAATACCTTGTGAACAAAGTAATAAAAAAACACACCAACAGACTTACATGATCATCCCAGGTACACTTGCTAAAGATCCCTAGATTTAGACTACAAAAAGCAGGGGGAAAGAGTTTCCCGGTACTTTCCACCGTACTAGCCGCTAAACTGTGGACTTCTATGCCTCCTGCTCTGAGAGCTGAACCGTCCTTCTGGACTTTCAGGAAAAATGTAAAAACCTTGCTCATTGCACACAAGCATTAATTTGATCTACTCCTTTTCTTGAAAATGTCATCCAATATAATTTAATGCAATGTTTAGAAAGGTCATTGTGCTATGTATTGAAATGTAATGTCTAGAAATATCAAAGTCTGTGAAGTCATTGATATTTGCTACAACTTCCAAATCAAATGGGCCCAGATACCTACGGGTTAGGTGCGCTTTACAAATGAACAAATAAATAAATACATAAATAATGATCTGACCATAGGACAGGCTCAATGTATAGAATCCTCAGATCGTCAAAGTTTTGTGAACAGTAGGTCTAATATGTTTCCCAATCTATGAGTAGCTTCTTCTACAATTTGATTAAGACCCATAGCTAACATAAAAGTGGCTAACAATTGGAGGTCGTGGGGAGTTAAATTAGATCACCTAAAATCACAAGGTAGGCAAGTTTCACCTGTCGCTCTGCAACAAGTTGCACAAATGGATCAAGAAACGTGGTAGCCAACCCAGAGGATCCATAGACAATGCCAAGAACAGGAGGCTGAGGCCCCAAATCGTACCAACAGTGCCTCCATAGTTACTAGATGGCCTAGGTCAATCTGTACTACCTTATAGTTAGATTTAAATATTATTGCCATCCCTCCACCAGGATGAGCAGAGGGACGGTCAAAATGGAGTATTGTATACTCAGACAAAAGAGCTTGCACTAGTGTGGGTGCTGACGAATCTATCAGCTAGGTTTCCCTTAAAAACAGAAAGTCCGGTGAGCGAATTGCTCAACAAGGTGGTTATGGAGAGTGCATGTGCCTGCAAAGATCATGTATTCAAGAGCATTGCACAGATGTCGCAGTCGTCAACATCCATGTGCATATGGCTGATAAAAGTCACATCCCATTCCTCTGGAAATACTGTGGTAGGTGGTGCCACATCCAGAAAGGTTTTACGAGAATGACGTGGTCCTGGCCCTGTCCTTGGTTCGGACGGGCACAGACGGGCTTGACTTTAGCGTGACTTTGGCGCGTGAGGCCCTCTCCCAAAGTGCTCAGCCGCTGCACTGTCGGGTGAGCGTTCCAATGAAGAGGCACATGGTATTACCTTTGCCAATCCGCTGTCTTGCCTGATATAGGTAGAAGGCAGAATCAGGAAGTCAGTGCATGCAAAGACTGAAACGAAATCAACAGCAGCATCCGAGCCGAGCCTCAGAGTGCACTGAGGCCAGGCACCCCCAGCAAACAATTCCGGCTACAAAGAAATTAAAAATAATTAAAATAAAAGAATAACATAAATAATTTTAAAATTATAGTGCGTGAAAGTAAAGAAGCGCCCAGTCATGCGTCAAGGCAGCAGGTAGACCACTTGCCTAAAAGAAACCGAAAATGATGTTTTCAATATAAAACAAATGAAGAATAAAAAGGCAGGGGCTCAGAGCACCGTACCTGAAGTATCCCTGATAATTGTCGTACCACCAGTAGGGGAAAATAGAATAGTTGAACTCCTTGACTCTGACTGTGTATCCACTCTAAAATAGATTTTACTTTCTCAATAAAGTATCCTGACTGGTCAACAAGATCTGTTCTTCAAAACACAGGTACTCCTAGATACCCTCTCACTCTCTCATTATAATATACAGCAGTGGGAACTAATAATACTGAAAGTTTGACCAGCCCTTACCTTTATTAGGCCTAGTGTCCTAATGCTCACCCCCCGCTCCAGAACCCTTTTCTTTTGGTACCCAACCACTTTCTGCTGCAGGACCATCAAGCTTAGAGTCCGTCCTAGGAAAGCCCGTCATTTCGGCAGAGTCAGGAATGAGCCGACTTCGAAACTTTATCCAAAGAAGTCGAAACCTGTTTCATTTCCGATTCAGAAAAAAAACACTGAAGGAACCCTTACCCCCCGCGAAAGAAATGGCCGACCTAACAGCGATTATAGCCCAGTTAGCAGCCCATCAGATGCAGGCCGAAGCTAGAATGCAAGAAAACCTAGCAAAATTGGTTGAGTTGCAAGCTAGGCCCCTATTGCCCCAAGGAATACTTCAATCATACTTAGAAGGTGGAGATCTAGGAAAGTTCTTTTTGAATTTTGAAAGGTTAGCTGACCAACTCAGATGGAAAGAGACCTCAAAGAGATGCTAGTGGGCCCTCTATTGAAAGGTGAACTACAAACTGACCTACCAACTACTGAATTTTGCCCAGGGAGCCACCTTTGTATCCATCAAAGAAGGGTTCTTAAAAACAGTGAGGCAAACTTGTAATTTCTATCGGCAGAAATTGAGGGCCATTAGGTTAAATCTGGGAGAATCTCCCCTGGAAATGGGTGAGCATATCAAAACACTGTAGCCCTTTGGATCAATAACAAATCCAAGGAGTTAATAGAAGTGATCACACTGGAACAGTTCACCTATTCCTTGCCCCCCTTTTTGCAAAATGCTGTCTTACAATTAAGTCGACCTACTGTAGCCATGGCGATTGAAACCGCACAAAACCACTTGGATGCGGCCAAACACTTCCACTCGGTACATCGAGGTGAGGAATGGAAAGATTACAAACACACCCACCGACCCCAACCCCACGGAATAGACAAACAAGGAGGGTCATATAGAATCAAAGAATGGATACCAAAAGAGAGACTCAGTTTCAGATGAGTTTCAACAGAGTTTGAGCAGTCTTTGCAGTCTGTGTCAGGAGGTGTTTGGAGGAGTACAAGCAAGGGCTTTTGCCCATGGATGAGGACATAGTGTGCATAGATCCCTCGCCGACTGAGGGCAAGTTCCCATCACCACCCAGAATCAGAGAGGTGAAGGAAGCGACTGCGTCTGCGACCACAGGAACTATGAGTAATCAGGTGCGCCCCCCCGCCCCTGGAGCCACATCTCGGCATCCAGAACAACCTGGACCACAGTTTGGCCCGGGTCTCTAACTTACTACATTGCATAGATCAGTGAGACCCCACCAACCATCTATGCCCATTGAACTGATTAAGATGGGGCATGGGAGGCACCCAATGGGGATATCAAGAGACAACTCCTGCAATCCTGACATGAACAGTAGTACTAGTCACTCTAACACAAATGAGATAAGAAGGTCTCAGTTCTCAGCCGAGAGAACCATCAAATTTAATGAGGCAGCAAATCAATCTAGGCCAGCTTGTGAAGAGGGAGAGAGCCAAGAAGAAAGGGATGGAAAAGTGCCCGTGAGACTGGGCGATAAAGCCCCAACAAACAGGGGGAGAGTCACCAAAAAGGAACCACGAGCTGCCCAATCTCCCCCTTTAAGACAATGGAACAAAGAAGTAGAGAATTGCTCCAGAGAGGAGATATTCCATCTTCTATAATAAATAAGGCAAAAAGCAACCGGAGCTTGACCCAAAATTCAAGAGAAACCCTTGTGGTATGAGACCCCAATTTACTAACAGCATGCAACTGGAGAGAATACTACATGTAAACGATGGCCTATTCTTGAATCGGGCTAACATCCTATGTTTGTTTCATCATGTTCCTAGCTTCAGGCTGTTGACAACCAATGACCTGGATATCATTGTATTCCTGGAAGAAGCAAGGTTAGACAAGGTAATCATCTGCCTTGCTTTGTCGATAGTGAAACAACTTCTGACAGACGAGGCCCTTTGCTTGTTACCAATGGGCTTTGACTTGATGATATGCAATAGTTCTTCCATACAGACCCAGGAAGTCCAGGACCAAAGTCGTCTAACACTAGGGAACATAGTCAATCATCAAAAGGGGGAGATGGACCCCTCACCATTGACAAAGTCAACCCTCTGACAATGACAATCACGGTGGGGAACAATAGGATGAAGATGGAAAACTACCCAGACACAACCACATGGACCAGGAAATGCGAAGAAGAAAACTGGAAGTGGTTGGCTGGGATCCTGGCAGACAAAATTAAGAAATCATAATGCCACGACTCACCTGCCACCAATGACTTTTCGTTTGGAAGCTGGAACACCAGGGGCTTCACTCATCTCTTCCGTGAAGACAACCTAAATTATTAAACCTTTGATATGATTTTCTTACAGGAAACTTGGCTGCAGCATAGCCCAATGCTAGAAGGGTTCACCACTTACTTAAACCCAGCAACAAAATGCCCCAAAGGTAGGCCAATATCAGGTTTACTAATTGCCCTAAAAAATTGAATCAATCTCAAGCCACTGTCGATTGAGAATCCTAACCCCTTTATCCAAGTGATAACGTTAGAACTTGGACAAGGTGAGGCGGTAAATCAAAGAGGTTTGATTGTATATAACATGTACTGGAATCCCGAAGCCCCCGAAAAACACAGAAACTAACAGAAACCATAACTGACTTGCTCGATCATCAGTTAGAACAGTGTCCGGGCCCCTGGATCATCATCAGTGGTGATTTGAATATCTATTGTTTCGATTAAAATCCTTCTCTTATCCAGAATGCGTACTACTCGGCAGGACCTGCAGAAAGATGAGGTCTTGAGTGGCGTCATAACCTTTCTCTGAGAAACATCGACATCTTGAACGGACACACTGAATCCCAGCCCAAATTACAAGTTCAGGCAAGAGGAATGTTATGTTGTTATGTTATGTTACCTGCCATTTATGTAGCGCCTTATATATCATTGGTATGACCTCAAAGCGCTGGTAGTTTGAACGCCCTCGGGAACCGTAGTTCAGGTCAGTAGAGAGGGTGTCGTATGGTGCATGGGTGCACTGGATATGTGTGCAGCTGGTGTAGTTGTAGGATGATAGCTGCTTCCTAGCGACAGGTGTGGTGCTGAGGATATCAGTTGGATGTGTTCAGTCTGGTGGGTGGACACCCAGACTGGGTTCTGGCTGCGTTAGGCCTGAAGAACACCTAAGTGAACAGCAGGCTGGAATCTGCTCAGCTAGCTGCGCTTTATTAGGGTGATGATGTGTTCATGGGGTGGTATTCGTATGTGAACAGCTAGGCGAATTATTAGGGGTATAGCCGTGCTCTAGTTGAATGATGGTGTATAGTAGAGAGTAAGCGAAGTGGTGTGATATGGTGGTTATCAGTAAAAGCGCCTGAGATCAGGCACTTGAGCAGTACGGTGGGGACATACATAGCGACATACAGATATATAGCGACAGTTATATATGGGATACAGATATATTTGGGGATACATATAAATAGCATATGTAGGGGATACATCACCTGAGCATAATGTCTAGATGCAGAATTCTATACAGTAAAACTTTTAGGGCACACTCAATGTTGTTTGGCCACATTTTTTAGATGTAGAGTTAAACACAGTGAAAATGTTTGGGTACACTCAATGTTGTTTGGACACACTATCTAGATGCAGAGTTCGACACAGTGAGACTTTGGGCACACTCAATATCGCCTGACCATAATATCTAGATGCAGAGTTCAACACAGTAAAACTTTTAGGGTGTACTCAATATTGCTTGACCACAATATCCAGATGCAGAATTCAGCACAGCAAAAATTCAGGGCCCGCTCAATGTTGGTTGGACACACTATCCAGATGCAGAATTCAACACAGTGAAACTTTTTAGGGCACACTCAGTATTGTTTTATCATAATATCTAGAGCCAGAATTCAACACAGTGAAACATTTTAGGGCACACTCAGTATCGTTTTATCATAATATCTAGAGGCAGAATTCAACACAGTGAAACTTTTTAGGGCACACTCAGTATCGTTTTATCATAATATCTAGAGGCAGAATTCAACACAGTGGGCCTCATGACAAGTGTGGCGGCCATGGAATGAACGGTGCTGCTGAGGGACCGGCACCGTTCATTCCAGGCTGCCACATTGCGAGGTCTGCAGCGGGCCCCGTTCTGCACGCCTGGTCAGACCAGACGTGCAGAGCGGGACCCGGTAGCAGACCAGTATGCTAACAATGGGCCCGTCATTAACAGGCCCGTTGTTAGCATACTCCCTATTCCCATTGAGCCCTATGGGGGCTCAAATGTGAATGGGGATGTACCGGGTCCGGGACCCACGAAAAAGGAATTACTGGACCCTGCAAGGTCGGAATGGCCCGGTAAGTCCCCTTTTGCGGGACCTGGCCCCGAGTTTGGAGGTAGCGTAATGAGGCCCAGTGAAACTTTTTAATTGCTAACATTCACAGTCCTGTCTGGGTCTGGCATAGGCTAATCTTCACATCTCTAACTAAGTGCAGTATTGCTAATATTTACAATCCTGTTTGGGTCTGGCGCAGGGCTATGTTCACAATTCTAACCAAGTGCAGCGTTGCTAACATTAACAATCTTATCTAGAAGGTCAAATACTGGACTGCATCTTCATGTCCCAAAACATGACCTCACTAGTAAGATCATTGAAAGTGGAGGATAGGATCTCGAGTGACCACAACATGTTGAGACTTGCACCACTCTGAGTAATTATCAGCGAAAGTTCCACCCTGGAGTGCTGGGAGTAACTCCCGGAAGAAATACGTTGATCATGTACCCATAACAAATTGACTATTTGTTGACCAAATTAAGATCCCAACCAGAGCTGGCAAGCGGGGTACCCCGGGGAGCATCCCATTGATTATACCATCATGAGGAAAGATTTTGTGGAGGTCAGAACTTTTAACAACAAGAACATCATTGGCTGCCAACATAAATAAGATGTGAAATTGGCCACAAGGAAAAAGACCCTTAATCCCAAATTAAGGAGGACGGCACAGTTGTAAGTCAACTGCAAATGAAAAACCTTGAACAACAATATTGGAATTGGGTTTTTGCACATAGGGAGAGGATGCTCCAACAACACTCAGAGGTCATGTTGATTAAAATCACATAACAAAAAACACAGTGTAACTTTGGAAGATAATCAATGCAATGTACGCCCCGAAAGACACCTTAATTTTGAATGGAGTAGCAGCAAGTGCATGGGTAGACCATTTTGCCTCGCTCTTCGAGTGTGAAGAAGAGGACAAGACCCAAGTGGTGCTATTAGGCAACATACTGTGGAGCTTTACCACGGGCTATGAAGATATCTTAGAACTGATCATGAAGACCAGTAACTGAAGGGAGCCTGGCCCCCATGGGATGGCCAATGCAATGTTAAAAAAAGACAGAGCTACTTTTCTTGCCTGGGACGTATCCTCCGACCATCACAACAAATGGCAATCAGGCTTTGTCAAAGGGATCGGCACCTCTCTTAACATTTTCCTGATTAACATCTTAAAGGCTTAAAAAGAAAGAGAGAAACAGGGAAAGATCTATATGGCATTCATAGACTTGGCACAAGCGTTTGATACCATAAGCCGGCAGAAACTATGGCGGAAACTGGATGAATGGGGATGTCCACCTGACACCAGCGAAGCGCTGAAATACCTTCATTTTGAGACAACTCTAAGGGTCAGGCCGAACCGGTACAGCCTGCTCTTTGATTCCATTGCAAATGAGAAAGGTCTAAAACAAGGCTGTCTGTTAGCACCCGAACTGTTCAACCTGTTTATTTTGGACGTGAAGGAAGCCTTTACCACCACAAGATGCTCCCCCGCTAAACTAGCAAACGTACCCATTGGCAGACTGCTCTATGCGGATATCGTTGTATTACTGGACCAAACACCAATTGGCTTACAACGTCAGCTTCATACCCTGCAAGAATGCGTGAGGAAAAATGATCTGAAAATAAACCCCAAAAACTCTCGGATCATGCTTCATAATGGAAAGTGTGGAAGAAAACAGGGGAAAAAACACTCTTGGTCCCTAAGCGCAGAGAAAGTAACTGAAGTAAGTTCTATCACCTGTGCGTAAAGTTTGAAAGCTAGCAGTAGAGACGCCTCAAGAGAGACCACCCTCAGAAATAAAGCAAAAAATCTAGCTGCACATGGTAGGCTGCTCCTCAACACATTCTGTGGCTTTTCATTGGTGCTTGTGGGATCATTTAACTGTATGACAGTTATACCGAACCTTACGTATGAGGCCGAAGCATCATTTGTACTTCCAGCAGAAATCTGGGCAAAACTAGAAGGATTGTTTTGGAAGAGAGTTCTAGGATTACCGAAAAGTACTCCCATTCAAGCAATAAGGATGGAACTTGGACTAACATCCTTATATACAACAGAGGTGTGGAAATCCCTTGTCTTGTACCGCAAGTGTATATTGACAGATACCCCAGGAGGCTTTTCGGTGTTGAACTAAGGACTGAATAGGACTGTATTTCCTTTTTGTTTGATGGTCGAGAATACTCCATTTTAGTTATAGGGCAAGATAGGAGTTTTCCAATCCCTTTTAAAAACTTGCAGCTCTTGTGTCAGGGTCTACTTGTGATACCATGCCTCCCCCAGACAGTGTTCTTGTGGGCCAAGAAAGACACAAGAAACTGTTGCTTGTGAAACCTCAGAGAGTAAAGAGGAATCCAGGGAAAGCAAGTCACCCTCTGGATCAAGGATCTTTATGCTTGAAGAACTTTTGTTTTGATGATGAATCCAGGGGAAGGGAACCATCTCTTATTTCCTGGAACAGCTGTGGTTTTAATAATCTAGACAAGTCTTCCAACTTGACCACATTTTTTCATGATAAACAGATCCTACTTTTCCAAGAATCAACCTTGGTTTAAAGGCGAACTATGAAGAACTCGAGACACATTTGGAAGGGCTTTTGGCAGTAACTTTCACATCAGCAAATCCAAAACTAGTGGTACTGATCGTTAGCCCTTATTGGAATCCGAATATGATGAGTCTAAATGACGTCCAAGCAGGGCTAGCAGAGCTATTCACAAAGTGGTTGGACATAGGCCATCCATTGAATATCATTATAGGTGGTGACTTTAAGGCCAGCTGCATAGAAGGGGCTAGATCAATCAACAAAGAATCAGTCCCGATTGGAACCCCTGCAGGCCTGATGATGTGGGGTCAACTATGGAACAGCTTCATGCATCAATGGGGTCTTTATCTGGTCTTACCGCTATCTAGACCAGACATGGGAGAGAAGACATCTTGGGTCCCCTGAAAATTCAGGATCTTGGAGTCAGTGATCATTCATCTTTACATCTTACCTTAAGCGTGAAAGTGAAATCTCAGATGATTTCTCAAATGTTGGTTCCTCTCTCTACTTATAGGGGAGGACTAGCAGTAAAGTGGAATGTGACAGCATGCCGCAACTATCTATCTATGCAGCAAAAAAGTATAGATTTGGAAGTTCAGAAGAGAGGCAATTGCTGGAATCTTTTCACCAACAACAAATTAAACTTAACTACTACACAGAACCTAGTAGCCCTCACAGATAAGGGCAAGTCTCGTCAACTTAAGCGACACACTCATGCCTACAACAAAATCTTAGCAGCGACAAGCAAATTGAAGAGAATTTGCTTTAGAAACCTCCAAACAAAAACCATCATGATGGAAGCCTATATATTGAGTAAACAAAGTATACTACGGAGTCACAAGAACACTGTAAAAAGACTGAGACTTGAAACACACAACAAAAATAATCAGTACATCAGTAATAATCAGTACATTCTTGAACAGCTCATTCACTCTAACACTGCAGAATTTTGGATGACTGTTAGGTCCAAGTTGGGTTTGCCCAAATTGACTCTGACTTGTGTAACTCCAGAATTAACTTGGACCAAACATTATCCGGCTAAGTTCTCTAGACTTAGTGCATTTATTTTGGAAGACTCATGATTGTGGTGTTCTGTGGAACCAGGAATATATGCTTGTTGGGAGGAGGACTTACTATGGGCTATATCTAAACCCAAGGCCTCTAAGTCACCGGATCCTGATGGCCTGGCGCCTGTTCTTCTCAAGAGTGACCCACAGGCTTGGGTGGCTCCTTTAGGTGCACTGTTTTCATCTATATATGCTACCCATGTCTTTCCTCGTTCTTGGCACAAATCCATTATTATCCCCATTTTCAAGAAGGGGTTGGCCTGTTGCCCAAATAACTGTAGGCTGATTGCACTTCTTGATGCAGCCAGTAAGCTATTCTCCTCTCTCTTACTATGAGATCTGATTGCTCGCTGGTGCATCTGGGGGTGCTAAATTGATGCCGGGTGGCCATTAAATCAGGTATGGCCACTGCCCTTAATGCGACTGTTATGGGCCATTTGTTGGAATCAGTGAAAAAGTGGGCTTTGATACTATATGCATGGCCTCCCTGGACATGAGCAGCGCTTTTGACCCGATGAACAGCTCTCTCCTCTGGAACAAGCTATTGGGATGGTCAATACCTCTAAAACTAGTCCAACTGATGGACATGCGAACACACGAACACATTGGTTAGGATTAGGTCGACTAAAGAGGGTGCAGTGTCAGGCCCTATTCAAACTCTTGTTTGCCTCACACACGTTTGTGTCTTGGCACCCACCCTCTTTTATATTTACATTAGAAACCTGGAAACACTTTGGTCTGCGGCAATCACATACCCAGTTAAGCTGGGTCATGTGAAGTTAAACCGCATGACAGTTACAGACAATTTGATTTCTTTTATAGAACCCCTTTGGGAAAATTGGATGCCTTTTTTGCCTACTCTATCAGGAACAGTGTCCTGATTAACAGAGAGAAATCTAAGATCATTATGTTTTCGAATAAAGCCAAACCATGGAAGGTGGGATACAAACTCTGGAGAGGGTAGCATCGATAGGCACCTAGGTTACAATCTGAAAAACTATTGTTCAATGGTGGCAAGTAAAATCTGCCTTAGAGAGATGTCTAGGCCCTTGATTTGCCATATGAAGAGATTGATGTCACAGTTGTGTACATTCTCCATTTTTCTAGTGATTAAGTACTATCTGTCAAAAGTGGAGACATCAATCTTGTATGGGTTAGATTCTACCACCCTTGACTTGGGTCTATATCTAAATACCATTCAGAGGTTGGTTTGGAAAGATAACTTCGGTCTATCCAACTCTGTTCCTAGAGCAATAATTAGGCATGAGTTTGGTCTAACTTCTTTACAGGCAAGGTTTCAATGGAGACAACTGTCTAACCACCGAAAAATGGTATTTCCACTGGCTAATTCATTATATGAGGACCTTGGTCAACCTCTAACAAACCAGTTCAGAGAATCTCTGAATGCATTTAGAGTTACTTGCAGGGACCGTCTTGAGGTCATTAACTTGTCCGAGGAGGAATTGATGTCAAGACCGTCCTCTGCTAAAAATAAGCTATTCGTTATGGACTGGTGTGCTATGATTGAAGGTCTATCTCGCCACAATTCCTATAGCGAGTATGCAAAATTTCCCAGAAAAAGAGTCTTCTGAGGTTTATTTACTCGTTTACTTGGTACATAATTTGTGCAGCACATATACGCTTTTGTCGTAATCAGTATCATACCCTAGAGAGTTTAGGCACATGGAACCCAGAGTTTGGGTCCAGCTCACATTGTAGATTATGTGAAGTTGAGTCTGTTCTAGATTTGAAGCATTTAGTTTTAGATTGCACTCAGTTGAAAGCAGCCAGAACTAAATATTTTAGTCTAGTAGTACCCGAAGATATTAGTCACCTGGGGGAGACTTTCTGGACTCGCTAGATGCAGGGCGATAGCATGGCACTTGTAGCACTACGCCGCTTTCTGGTAGAGACTTTCAGGATAATAGATGGAACTAGCTAGGTAGATGGATTACAGATATTAGATATTCTTACATTTTATGTAAAAACTAAATTAAAAAAATTATTAGGAAGTATTTAACATATTTTAATGATTTTGTAGCTTAATATCAGTTGTATACTGTTTCTATATTGTATGTATTATTGGTGTTTTTTTTCTTCTTCTTTCTTCTTACCTAATCTTGGAATGTGAAAGGTTTAATTGTCACGCGCTCCCCTCCCTGGCGCGTGACGAGCGCTTGGAGCTTAAGGCGCCATTAGAATGTGCTGTCTCATTCTGCCATTTCCTGGTGTGTGGGTCTAGTGAATTTTCTGTTGGGTGCTCTGCTTTCCTCAAAACCATGCCCCGCTTGAGCCATGGTGTGTTGAAACCCTTTGTTTTGCTACTGGGTTTACACACTTGTACTTTTTGTGCTCTCTCCCGTGTTATCATTCACGGCTCGTCTTTCTGCCTGTACCCCTTTGTCTCCTCCTTTCCTGCTACATCACATCTCTTCCATGACTCTCGATGCGGGTTTTCTCCGCTGTGCCGACGGCCACAGTCTTTTCTGCTCCACTTCCAGGTTTTGTCTCGTTTCAGTCTTCGTTTCAGTCTTTGACTGTTAATTTCCTAACTATCTGTCTGCTGGGGCTCTGCCCGCTCTTGCTCTTTCTCTACTTTCCACTTTTCTGTACTGTCTTACCTTCTGCCTTTCTCTGTTCATCTTCTCTGGGTTTGCCTGTCTCTTTTCTGGTCTGGTTCCCATGCTCTGCTGTTCTCTGGAGTCCTGCACCACTACTGTATCTCTCTGGCAGAGTAGCTTTTACCCGAGGGAGGCCCTACCTCTTCAAGAAAAAACACTGGACTCGAAGGAAGAAGAGGAAGTTACACTCAACATCATCTGAAGAAACAGGTGAGGAGGAGGGGGATATCGGATTCAGTGACGACCAATAGGTTGTTGCCAACCCCAACGTGCTTGACATTAATAAACAAAACCAATAACACACAAAACAAAACAGAAGGGAACCATCCTCTGGAGCAAGGATCTTTATCCTTGAAGAACATTTATGTAGGAGCCCTTTATTCTTCCTTTAAGGACCATTTTATAAACCACCCAAGGTTAAAGACATTTCAAATTTTGCCTTAGAATTTAGTTTATAGTGTGAGGGTCAGGATACAACTTTGGCACGGGACCGTTCTTTTTGTGGACATTCTGACGCAGACAAATTCTTTCGTTTTTGCTTTAGGTAGGGAGATTCCTCTTAGAGCAGGATCAGAGAGGCATTTTCCCAACCCTTTTATTTTCAATAAAAGTCTTTAACCAAAATCATGGCTTTACTTGTCTCCGAGATTTCATCCCTGACTCCTCACAACACCCAAAACAATGGGTAAGTGTTCCCCTTGTCCTCTTTCCCCGCCCTGCACACCCATTTTTTGCAGCTGCTGCCCACTCCCTGCTTTTGTCTTTTGCCCCGTATTGTATTCCTTTTCGCTCCCTCCCCAGTCACAACCTCCCTCTCCCCGCTCCGCCATTCCTCCCTTGAGCGTATTGGGCTGCTGGCTTGGCCATGTGACCTGGATAGGAAGTGTGGCTTCCTTTGCGTACACCAAGTTGGCTAGGCCATTTTATTCGTCGGTATGCATGCCCAGACCAACTGGTAAATTCTCCCTTGTCCACTTGAGCCCCTCCCCACCCTGGTGCACATCAATTTTTTGTAGCTGGTGCCTGCTTCCTGCATTGGTTGTTGCTCGTCTTACGTTCCTTTTCTCTCCCTCTCTGTTCCCCACCTCCCCCGCTCCCTCCGCCTGCCATCTCCTGAGCAGAGTGGCCTGCTGGCTTGGCCATGTGACCCGGATAGGAAGTGTGGCTCCCTTTGCCTATACCGAGTTGGCTAGGCAATGTTGTTTGTTTGGCTGCACACCCAGAACAACGGATAAGTGCTCCCCTTGTCCTCTAGCCCCCCGCCACCCCCACTGTACATACATTTTTTGCAGCCGGTAGACTTTTTCTGCTTTGTTTTTTGCCCTGTCTTGTGTTCCTTTTCACACCCTCCATGCTCCCCGCCGCCCTCCCCTCCCTGCTCCCCGCCTCCCTCCGCTCCCTCTGCCTGCCCTCCCCTAAGTGGATTGGCCTGCTGCCATGGCCATGTGAACCGACGTTTCCCTCTTCATCGATCCTCCCAGGGCAGTCTTACGCAGGCAGCTGGGTAAGGGCTCAAGGCAAAGCACAGCTCCCTGACTAAGTCGCTCCACTCCGTGTTTGCCTTGTTCACCTAGAACACCTGCCCAAGTCAACCAGCAGCGACTGATAAGGTAAGTGTGGTGTGGGTGGGAGTACGGCCATCACTGTACTCCAGTAAAACATCTACACACTTATTACCTAATACCATTTAGCCACATGCATGTGGCCTATTTGTGTAAGGTAGCCTTACCTTGCATTTAGCCCATCTGTGTTAGTCAACCATATCTTACATTTAGCCCATTTGTGTAAGGTAGCCATATTTCACTTTTAGCCTATTTGTGTAAGGTAGCCTCATCTTGCATTTAGCCTATTTCTGTAAGGTAGCCTTACCTTGCATTTAGCCCATCTGTTTTAGTCAACCATTTCTTGCATTTAACCTGTTTGTGTAAGGTAGCCATATTTTGCATTTAGCCTATTTGTGTACAGTAGCCATACCTTGCATTTAGCCCATCTGTGTTAGTCAATCATATCTTGCATTTAGCCCATTCATGTTAGTCAGCCATATCTCACAACTAGCCTAATTGTGTAAGACAACCATATCTCGTATTTAGTCTAGTAGTGTAAGGTAGCCTTATCTTGCTTTAGCCCACTTGTGTTAGTCAGCCAAATATCGCACTTAGCATAATTGTGTAAGGTAGCCTTAACTTGCTTTTAGCCCATTTATGTTAGCCATATCTCACATTTAGCCTAATTTTGTAAGGTAGCCGTACCTTGATTTTAGTCCCATTTGTGTTAGTCAGCCATATCTCACATTTAGCCTAATTTTGTAAGGTAGCCTTACCTTGTTTTTAGCCCATTTGTGTTAATTAGCCATATCTCGCATTTAGCCTATTTGTGTAAGGTAGCCTTACCTTGCATTTAGCCCATCAGTCTTAGTCAACCATTTCTTGCATTTAGCCTTTTTGTGTAAGGTAGCCATATTGATCTCTGCCTCAATGCCAGTAAGACTGAGATCCTCCTCATTGGGACAGCTGCTCCCTCCTTTCCTCTCTCGCTGGCTGCCCACTCTGGGCCCTCTTCCTGCTCCTTCCTGTGAGGCTAAGAACCTTGGTGTCATCTTCGACTCCACCCTCTCCTTTTCTCCTCGCATTTCTGACGTCTCTAAGAAGTCAAACTATCAGCTGCACCTCCTCAGATGTATTGTTCCTTTTCTCACTTTCCCCCAGAAGCTCACTGTCTCCAGAGCTCTGGTCCTCTCTAGGCTGGTCCACTGCAACTACCTCTTTCTAAATATGCCTTCCTCTACTCTTCGACCGTTACACCTTATCCAGAACAGGACTGCAAGACTTGTCCTTGGCCTCGAGCCCAGGGATTGTATCTCTCCAGCACTGAAATCTCTACACTGGTTCCCCGTGTCTGCAAGGATCAAGTTCAAGACCCTCTGCATCATCCAAAAGGCTTTCTGGGGCCTGGGACTGCTCTACCTCCAACATTCTGTTCCAAAACATCTTCCTTCTTGAGCTCCCTGCTCATCCACCTCCAACTCTCTGCGGGTCAGACGCTTTTCCAAGCAGAGAGTTGGGGGCAGATCTCTCTCCTTGCTGGGGCCTCCTCTGAAACAGCCTTCCTGCCTCTCCCAAACTTGAGCAGAACCACCACCGTTTCCGGAAGCAAGTCAAGACCTTCCTTTTCGCTTCTGCTTTCTCTCGTCCACTCCCCTTCTGATGTACCTGACTTCTCCATGCATTGGTCACCTGGATACCCTCTGAATTCATACCCAGGCTCCTGCATGTCCAGTTGCCCTTGCACTGCCTCCGGGCTCCCCCAGCACTTAAGGGTCTCTTCTTGCAAACCTGCAGTCACTTTTCTCTGCACTTATGAGCCACCTGCTGGCTGCACTTATTGATTTACCTGCACTTCTCCCCTTGCCTCTTCCCTGCACTTGTGTGATCTGAATGACACAAGGCCAAGTAAGATTGTTCTTTTGTCCTCCCTTTGTTTCCCCCTCCTTGTCTTGTCACACCTACAAACACGTGTGTACAGGCGTGCTATGCATGCCATATAATATCATATCATATTTTGCATTTAGCCTATAAGGTAGCCATATTTCGATGTTAGCCTATATGTGTAAGGTAGCCTCTGCTTAAATTTTGCCTATTTGTGTATGGTAGCCTTACCTTGCATTTAGCCCATCTGTGTAAGTCAACCATATCTGGCATTTAGCTCATTTGTGTTAGTCAGTCATATCGCCCATTTAGACTAATTGTGTAAGGTAGCCTTACCTTGCTTGTAGCCCATTTGTGTTAGTCTGCCAAATGTCGAATTTAGCCTAATTGTGTAAGGTAGCCTTACCTTGCTTTTAGCCCATTCGTGTTAGTCAACCATATCTCACATTTAGCTTAATTGTGTAAGGTAGCCTTATCTTGCTTTTAACCCATTTGTGTTAGTCAACCATATCTTGCATTTAGCCAGATTTGGCAAGGTACATAGATGGAACCCAGGATGTAGATATTGTTGTTTGTACAGCTAACCCATTTCTCCTCTCGCACAATGCACCTTTGCAACTTAGCGGATGGCACAGGCTCACTCGACACACCCTGCACTCACATGTAACACAAACCCTATTGAACATCACCTCTGCCATAAGAATGAATCTACCTTTAACGACAAAAATGTGAACTGTAGCTTTCCACATAACTCTATATCTCCTTAAACACAATCCCCCCTTTAGTCCATAGTATACCGCAGCTGCGCCCATACACACTCCATTTAGACATGGGCAACTAGCAGGGTCTTGGCCACCTAGTCACATAATGTTAATGGCTGAAATGCACACATGCATAATAGCACCTCCCAAATTCTCCCAAATGTTTTGACTCCGGCCCCTCCGATGGCATTCAACCAAAAGCACGGTGAAAGGTGTTATAACAAATGATAAAATGAATGAATTCATATTTTACATTTAGCCTAAATTGTATAAGGTAGTCATACTTTGCATTTAGCCTAATTGTGTAAGGTAGCCATATTTTGCATTTAGCTCCACTGCATTAGTCAGCCATATTTTGCATTTAGCCTAATTGTGTAGGGTAGCCATATTATGCTCTAAATTTAACTGGGGTTTTTTGGTGGTAGAGGCTTATTTTAAACCAGCGACCTATGTCTTTCAAATTTCTCTGGTGTCACGCTGGTGCGTTAATTGGTAGGGAAGGACCAGTCCCCTCCTTCCCTTGGTTGCAAAGTGAAGGGGTTTCAACACACTTCGAGACTGCGCCACCTCCTGTTGTCGTTTTGCAAAATGATTATCCCACACTGTAGTAAGATTTAAGCCAATTTATTCATTAATAGCTCTTATTGCCCATTTTGACCTTTGTTGACACGTGTTTCAGCCTCTCAAGGGCCTTTTTCAAAACAAAAGATTAATCTCACGGGAAAAGTTATTGTGCCAAAAGAATGTTTTCCTTTGCTCTAAGTAACATAAATAACATCAAATGCATGTATCATGAAAAAGATAATACCCACATACAAATAAACATAGTCAGATATGGCGAGTTATTCACAAAAAACAATTTGCAAAAGAGTACATGGAGAAAATGGAGAGGGAAAAAGAGAAAAAAACGGAAAAAAGAAAGAAAATTAGAGATTGCGCTATGAAATGCGCTTTCAAAACATTTCCACACGTTTTAGCCTTCCAATTCAATTGCAATCCAACTTAAACCAATCTTTTTTAACATCATTTCAAAAATGTTATTATTGAAAGTAATAATCATATCAGCCAGAGTGCACCCGCATAATAATATCCTTAACCTTCAGTATTTGTAGTACATTTCCCACACCACTGAAATCATTTACCACGTTTGTGCATCTGGTCAAAAATATATTTAGATTGACCTAATTGCGTAACCTCTATTCCACTACCTTTCTATGATGGAAGTAGTCCACTGCTTGTACAAGGTACATAATCAATTCATATATGAATATATAGAAGCTTACCCGAAAAGTCACTTTCACAAAAAGTCATGGGTTAATCCCTGTGGAGCAAAAACAAAGGCGAGTGTGTTCAACTTCTTAACATAGCATCATCGTTGGCGCTAAAACCCATTTCCCCGCCTTTTCCTAACTTAATCTACGTTCGAGTAAAATATAACGATTGTCAAATCCCTATTTCATGTCCTTATTATTCACTATTGAATCCCCCTACGGGCCGCGCACATTGAATGCATTTCCTCATCCCCTGTCCTTGCTTACCTTTATCTTCCAGCTGCTATTCCTCGCGTCGGCGGGCAAACTGTTCCGAGACAGTGCCTGACGCGTACATAGATGTTTGTAGGTTGCCAGGGCAACCTCTTCCTTAGTCCCTTGTTACTGTTTCTCGTGTCGTATTTAATGGCGGCCATCTTGTAGTGGACCCAATAGCGGTAAACACATATGATGCCAATTCTATCCCCAATAGTTTAGACCTTAACATGTTATGATTCAAGTATATTTGTATACTAGTATGCCTGAATTCTATTCAAATGTGTCTTAATAGCTCAATAAAGAACAAAATTAATATGCAACCAATAATCTATAATTGCCAAAATACCATGCAATCCACTGCGTTTTCCAAAAGGTTAAGCATTAAGTCTGGTTATCAGTGTTCCCTGGTCTATTAGTTTAAGGCATATAAATTCAGGCCACAACTGTCAAAAAAGTGTCAAAAAAATATATTTATATATTTTCTGATTTACTCCTAATCTTAATTCGTGTGCACCACTGTGGCAAAACGATTTAAACCAAGAATCTGTAGTTCAAAAAAGAAAAATGAATATATCTTATGCTACTTCCCACTAGAGTATACATAACTTACTGTTCATGCTGCATGATTCCTTTCTTCAGTCATCAGACTTTCGGGATTCCACCTGTGTCACATATCATATATTTAAGACTCATATATAAGCATTAAATTGAAACTTAATGAAATTGTTTTCACCATAGTTGAAAAAACTCTCCCCTTTGAAACTTTTGATCTTTTTACTTTTTGACATGATGTATTTCCCCCCACACAAAATCCTAGGCAAATTTAAACTGAACTTAGCATCACAAAAAATGCACCATCTCATTGTCCTTATTTAATCCAAAATCAATTGCTCTAAATTTGCAAATAGTTCGTGCTTCGGTCTGTCTCAATTTTTGTTCCAAATTTCCTCCTCTTCTGCCAATCTTCACTTTTTGTAGTCCAATGAATCTCAGATTTTTTTTATCTTCCAGTTGATGTTCGGTTTGCCAATGTTGGGCCAGTGGCAAAGTCAGATCCTGGCTGCCTACTGATCCAAAATGCTCCGGAATTTGTGTCCTTACTTCCCTAATCGTGCTTCCAATATATATTAAATCACATACACATATTATTGCGTAAACACAAAATTTAGAGCGACAGTTAATGTTGTCCTTTATCTTCATTCGTATTCCTCTTTTGTCCTCAAAGAATGTTGTTGGTTCGTGAGCATAGATGCACATTGAGCATCCCCCACATTTCCTAAACCCCAAGGGGTTGTCCTGTAGCCATGTTCTAGGTGTCTCATCGATATTTTCTGGTAAAAGTGAAGGGCTTAGCATCATTTTGATTGTTTTTGCTTTACGAAAAGTCATTCCAGGTTTGTCCCCAATATATTTGGTAAGATGTGGATCGAGCTTCAATAGATGCCAATTTTTGTTCAAGATCTTCCTCAATTGAATATTCTCGTCACTGTATGTTGTTATAAAGTTAATCTGATTCTTATCTGTTCCCGCTGGCATTGTTCTTGGCGTCACTGTTTCTTCCCATGACATTCTAGTCGCCTTTTGGCGTGCATTTTTAATACATGCTTTTGAATAACCCCTTTGTTGGAAACACTCTTGTAGTAGTTCACACTCATCTTTGAAGTCCTTTGACCCCTTGCAATTTCGTCTGGCCCTGATGAATTCCCCTGTTGGGATATTCCACTTCACTGGTTTGTGATGGCAACTTAGTGCATGTAAAGTAGAATTCACCTCTGTTTCTTTTCTGAAGGTTTTGGTGGACAGTTTATAACCCTCTACAAATATCGTCAAATCTAAAAAGTAAATTTCAGTTTTACTCTCGTGACCAACAAATTCTATTCCAAGTTTATTCTGGTTCATTCTTGTTTTAAAGTTGTTCAATGCTTCACTGGTTCCATCCCATATTAGTAAGACATCATCAATGAACCTGATCCACAACTTAACATTCTTTTTATATGATTCATCCATATATACTTGTTGTTCTTCATATTTCCCCATAAACAGATTAGCTAAGGCTGGGGCATATTTAGTGCCCATCGCTATGTCTCTCTTTTGTTTATAAAAACAGTCATCAAACATGAATATGTTATTATTCAACGTAAATGCCAACATCTCCTTGAGCATTTGTACATGTTGATAATGTGATGCCGTATCTTTTTTGAACTCATATTCTATACTATTAATCGCTTCAGAATGTTCAATGATGGTGTACAGAGAGTGTACGTCCCAGGTGGCCAGTATATATGTCGGATTCCAGATCACTTCATTAATTATTTTTAATGTGTCAGTGGTATCTTTGATGTAAGCTTTCAATTTTGATACCCTGGGTCTTAATGCATTATCAATGTATTCAGCAATCCTTTCTGTTAACCATCCAATACCGCTAAGTATTGGCCGACCCTCCGGAATTTTTTCAAAGGACTTATGTACCTTCGGTAGGAAATATAAAGTTGGAATGGTTGGGAACTTGTTCATTAAGGCTGACTTTCCCTCATCCGATATCAATCCTTGTCTGTGCCATTTGATTATCAGTTCATCCATTTGAGTTTGAATTTCTTTTTTAGGGTTGGTAATCAACTTGTCATAGCATGCTGGTAGTTCTAAATGGTTTGAAGCCATTTGGATATAGTCCATCCTGTCCATCACAACAATATTTCCTCCCTTGTCTGCCTCCTTAATCACTATGTTCCTATCTTTTTGGAGATCGGATAATGCCCTCTTTTCATTATTGGTTAGATTCGAGATCACTTCCTTCCTCTTTGAACCATCGTATATTCCATAGATATCCTTGGCTGTTGCTTTGTAAAAAACCTCAATCAAGTTTTCCGAAGCAAATTGAGGTGAAAACTTAGATTTGTTCTTCAATTCCTTGTCCATCGGGCATATCTGCACGACTCCCAATTCATTCAATGTCATATGTATTTCATCAGACTCTGTTTCAGGTAAGGACCTAAGTAAGTGAATGTTCTCAATGTCTTGAGACATATTATGCATTTAGCCTAAATTGCATAAGGTAGCCATATTTTGCATTTAACCTAATTGTGTATGGTAGTGTCACAATTGTGCCACTCCTGACAGAATGCAAGAGCCAATGCATGCATGTCCCGGAGGCAGGAAAGGCATACCTAAAAATGCTTTCCTATCGGTTTAAGAAACCTCAGACTAAATCTAAAGTTTTCCTAAAGACAGCAAACAAAACCCCTAGTTTAAAAGACAGACTTGTCCTAGAAAACAAATGTTTGCAAGCACAGCACTACCATTGTGGATTATTTGGTACTCATTAATCTCCATAATCCTCCCTGGACAATACCTATTCATATTCTTGTCTTTACTTTCCATTTGCAAGACTTTGGAACTTCCTTATTTAATTTCACAAACGACATGTCCCATAATGCACCTATGGCAGTTCCCATTCCCTGGCTATTCTGCGATTTCCTGTTGCTGCTCTTATTCCAGTGCCCTGTGCGCCCTGTGCGCCCTGCCTGGCAGCCCAGCTACTATGCCTACCCTCCCCTGCCTTGCGCCTCTGTGCTTCCTATACTGCAGCCCTGCTCCTCTGCTTGCAGTCTCCTGTTTCCTGTCTGCAGCCCCTTGCTCCCTACCACCAATTCTCTTGTTCCTTACTCTTTGCCCATAGTCTGTTTTCACCGGCTTTAGCTTCCTAGATTCCAGTCCTGAGTTTCCTTGTTTTTTTAATACAGTTCTGATCTTGTTATTTTAGCCCAGAGTTACTGTCCCTTGTATTCATGTCACATCCTTCAGTCCAGTCCTTGTTATCCTAGTCCAGACTTTCAGTCCTGAGTTGTGCTTGTTCCTGGTCTAACAATGTGTTGCATTCTTTTCCCTCAGAGGGCATCCACTGTAGGTTCTGGCTGGACCCATACCGGCTTGTCTTGTCTAAGTACACTCGTTGTTTGTGCCTTAGTGACCAGACAAAGAAGCCACTCTTGCAGCCCCGTTCCATGGGTCTTCCAAGACCACAAACAAAACCCCTAGTTTAAAAGACAAACTTGTCCTAGAAAACAAATGTTTGCAAGCACAGTACTACCATTGTGGACTATTTGGTACTCATTCATCTCCATAATCCTCCTTGGACAATACCTATTCATATTCTTGTCTTTACTTTCTGTTTGCAAGACTCTGGAACTTCCTTATTTAATTTCACAAACTACATGTCCCATAATGCACCTTGTGGCAGTTCCAATTCCCTGGCTATTACTATGCCACAGTCTTAGAACTACAATCCCCAGAAGCCTTAGAGATCAGTGCTGCTTTCACCTTCCCATGATCAGAGAGGGAGGAGGCCAATTACCTTCAGGTGTGCTGCTCCAGGTGCTGCTAATGAGCCTGCTTCAGCACAGGGCAGGTCAGTATTTAAGCAGCTGCCTGCAAGAGCATAGGTCTCTTGCATTGAGTTTGCTCCCAGCCCTTTGGGCCTTGATCCTCGTAATTCTGCGGTTTCCTGTTGCTGCTCCTAGTCCAGTGCCCTGTGCGCCCTGCCTGGTAGCCCAGCTACTCTGCCTCCCCTCCCCTGCCTTGCACCTCTGTGCTTCCTACACTGCAGCCCTGCTCCTCTGCTTGCAGTCTTCTTTTTCCTGTCGGCAGCCTCTTGCTCCCTACCACCAATTCTCTTGTTCCTCGCTCTTTGCTCATAGTCTGTTTTCACCGGCTTTAGCTCCCTAGATTCCAGCCTTGTTCTCTGAATACAGTTCCACCCTTGTTGTATTAGCCCAGAGTTACTGCCCCTTGTATTCCTGTCACATCCTTCAGTCCAGTCCTTGTTATCCTAGTCCAGAGATTCAGTCCTGAGTTTTCCATGTTCCTGGTCTACAGTTCAGTCCGCTGTTCCTTGATTCTGGTCAATATGACATTTGTAAGGTTTATAGTCAAAATGTCGAAAAAAAAATGTCGACAAACAAAAATGTCGAAAAAAAAATGTCGAAAATAATAATGTCGACATCCTATACTTATAATGTAAAAAGTCATTTTTTCGAAAAAAAAATGTCGACAAAAAAAATGTCACTTAAAACTATCAACACCTCACCCAACACCCCCCTGCCACCCCCCCCCCCACACCCCCCACCACCACCCTCCCACCCCTCATACTCAACGCATTCTAATTATATATTTATTTATTTATTTTTTCAATAAATAAATAACCAAAAAGAGTATCATTTACTATTGGGGGGGGTCCCCCCAACCCCCCCTCACCCAACACCCCCCTGCCACCCCCCACACCCTCCCCAACCACCCTCCCACCCCTCATACTCAACACATTCTAATTATATATTTATTTATTTATTTATTTTTTCAATCAATAAATAACCAAAAAGAGTATCATTTACTATTGGGGGGGGGTCCCCCCCAACCCCCCCTCACCCAACACCCCCCTGCCACCCCCCCACACCCCCTCCAACCACCCTCCCACCCCTCATACTCAACACATTCTAATTCTATATTTATTTATTCTTACAATAAATACAAAATTTCGAAAAAATATCGAAAAATGTCGACATTTTTGTTTGTCGACATTATTGTTTTTCGACATTTATTTGTCGACATTTTGACTGTCGACATTTTGACTGTCGACATTATGACTGCACACCATTTGTAATTATGATCCGCAGTCCCTATCTATAAAAGAACTGCAGCAAGATAATGAATGTTTGCAGATTTCGTTAGCCCAAACATTGGAGAACACTCATGTGCCTTCTATTATTTCTTCTGACACTGCATTCGACTCTCAGCCTGTGCACAAACTGTGCACTCCTTTATCCCAGGCTACCACGCCTCAGGCCCAATGGCCAAACACTGCTGCAGCCAAAGATTTTTCACATATAGAGGAGGACTTACAACCAGAGTATCTAAATGGGATTTCAGTGCCTCAAGTGGTTTGCTCAGTATCAGCTTGGCTAACTGCCCAGTGCCCTAAACCTGTTTCTGGAACTCTGTTTCCCGAACAGGACACTCAGTTTCCCAAAGATAAATGGGTACAAACCATGTATAAGGGACCAGTACACACCCTGGCATTTATCAGCTCAACTCCAGTGGCTAGTGTCCATTCCCAACCAGCAGCTAGCACTCACATTGCAAGGAGACTCCCTGCTAAATCCGCACCTAAGATATTGTAAAGTGAAAACAATATGAGCAAAGACCAAGTACAAGAGCACATCTATCAGGTGAAAAGACACACAGATGATCTTTACGATTAATGTTTATTTGTATTTGCAAAATCTTTGCCCTGTGTATTTGTCACCTGATCAAGATTCACAGTGTCCAGAACTTGACATTCTGTTTATCACCCTTAGTGAAATGAGACCTGGTTTAGAATAAATAGATTGATGCAAACCCATGCAGAGCAGTTGGAGACTCTGAACAAAACCTATGCTTATCAGCTACAACTTAAGAAAAAACATGCCTCTCCTGAAAAGACATTCCAGGCAGGTTCTGCCACCTCTACCGAGGGTCTGTTTTCACGTTTTCCAAGCACTGATCATGTAACGACTATTCCTGACTCTCCTGCCAATGCTGTACTTTCCTGGCAGAGCCAGAATACCACTGCACTTTTAACAAAGCAAAATATTCCCCATTTGAATGTGCTTTTAAAGGCACTTCTCACAACTCAGAAGGCATGCCACAGGAATACATTAAGGGGATGTCTGTTGCCAAGGTTATTTGCTCTAGATCAGCTTGGCTAGCCGCTCAACCTCTCCACGCTGCTGACAACACTTATTTAACAGGACAATACATTCAGTGTCCTGAGGTTAGTGTAGCTGGTCCTGTGTACGAAAGTCTAATACAGACCTATACTGAGCAGGTAGAAGACCTGACCTTGGCATGTGCATGTTAGCTAAGGCTTAACACAGACCCTTCTCCTAATTTAACTTCTCTTACAAGCCAAATTAACTTAGACGGTTGTACAGCTAGTGAGGAATTCACTCCTCCTGTTGGCAAAACAGCTCAACCTGCCATTTTGTCACAAACCATGTGTGATCTTCTGAGTGAAGATGCTAGTGATTCAAGAGAATTTGCAGTTCCTGTCATGGATGATGCAGCCTTGACTGAAGTGACCAAGCCTGATGTTTACTCTGTTTCTGTGGACACTCTTCCGCCAGACCATGAGCCAGACCATTGAGGCCAAATATAAACTGAGCTCAGTCCCAGCATGCAGTCCAGTTTCGACATTGGTCAATGCCTCTTTTCCCATAGTCTACCTGAACACACAAGACTCTGCCAGCTACCTGATGGCCTGCCCTTGCCTGATAATTCCCTAACAGGGAAGACATGAACCTGAACAACATTGTCCAAGATCTACAGTTAGGCACAGCCATTGGTATCCTGCTGCTCGAAGCCTTTCCTACTGATTACAAAGTCTACACAAATTCTTCAAGGGAATCCTGATCTCTATCCCTCAAATCACTCTATATTGGAAAAGGTTTCTATTATAAATACTGAGACAAGTGAGCGCCCAGTCGAGATTGCTTCATTAAAGGACCCTTCCAAGGACCTGATTGTCAGTGAAGATTCATTTGAGAGTAAAGATGTACCCCTGTTTACACTATGCAGGGAAATTCCTGTCTTGTCTTCCAATGAAAAATTCACACCGCCTATCAATATTTTTAAACATTTGAAGACCTGTCTGAAGCAACCAATGGAGCTGAAGCCCTGGTTCCACCCTTCAGTACTGTACCATTGCCAGTCCTAAGGAAAACATCTGCCTTTAGAAAAGAAGAAAAGACTGCGTATGCAACAGAGCTTCACAGTTCCTAAGTAAACGAAAACACTTCAGTATTTTGTGCTACTGAAACCGTCTTTATCCAGGATTCAAGCACCAAGGTTATAAAATATGCCAAAGTTTCCTCTGCTAAATACTCTCTCCTTGGAGCCTTAAACAGGTCTTGGATATTCATGTGCTACTATTAATGTATTAGACTTTTCTGTAGTGAGACACAATCGGACATAGTCTTCTTTGTGGACTATTTATAGGGGGTCTGGGGACAGGCATACTGTCATGACTGTGCCACTGGCACACCAATTGACAACCACTGTGGACTATTTGGGACTCATTCATCTCCATAATCCTCCCTGGACAATACCTATTCATATGTTTGTCTTTACTTTTCATTTGCAAGATGTTGCAACTTCCATATTTAATGTCACAAACTTCATGTCCCATAATGCACCTTGTGGCAGTTCCCATTCCCTGGCTATTCCTATGCAGCAGTCCTAAAACTACAATCCCCAGAAGCCTTAGAGATCAGTGCTGCTTTCACTTTCCCAGAACCAGAGAGGGAGGAGGCCAATTACCTTCAGGTGTGCTGCTCCAGGTGCTCCTAATGAGACTGCTTCAGCACAGGACAGGCCAGTATTTATGCAGGTGCCTGCAGGAGCACAGGTATCTTGCATTGAGTTCACTCCCAGCCCTTTGTGCCTTGATCTGTGACATTCTGAGGTTTCCTGCTGCTGCCAGATCCTGTTCCTGCTCCTATTCCAGTGCCCTGTGCTCCCTGCCTGGCAGCCCAGCTAAAATGCTCTCCCTCCCCTGCCTTCTGCCTTGCACCCCTGTGCTGCCTGCACTGCAACCCTGCTCCCCTGCTTGCAGTGTCCTGTTTCCTGTCTGCAGCCCCTTGCTCCCTACCACCAGTTCTCTTGGTCTTTGATCTGTGCCCATAGTCTGTTGTCACCAGCTTTAGCTTCTTCGATTCCAGTCCTGAGTTTCCTTGTTCTCCGACTACAGTTCTGCCCTTGTTATTCTAGCCCAGAATTACTACCCCTTGTATTCCTGTTACATCTTTCAGTCCAGTCCCTGTTATCCTAGTCCAGATTCTTAGTCCTGAGTTTTCCTTGTTCCTGGTCTACAGTTCAATCCGCAGTTCCTTGATTCCGATCCATAGTTTCTAGTCTGCAGTTCCAGTCTCCAGCAGCATTGCACTTAGAATATTTTTCTGCTTGCTTTTCTTGTTCAATTCTTGGTCTCTGTTCTGAACCTTGCTTACTTTGACTACCTATTCTTCCCTAGATATTTCTGTTACCGTTCTTGTGCTCACTCGTGCTTCTGTTATTCCTTTGTTCAGAGTTTGGCTGCTGGGTTTCCCAACAGACAATCTCTGCCCCTTCCTTTATCTTGTTTTACTTGTAGTCTATAGTGAATTTAATGTAACAGTGTCCCACAGAAGGCATTCACTGTATTGTTCCAGCTGCACCCACACCGGCTTTTCTTGTGTAAGTAGACTCCTTGTTTGTGGCTTAGGGTCCAGATACAGAAGCCACCCTTCCATGGGCTTTCAGGGTGTGGTGCCTGTAAAAGTAACTTACACAGAGGCATTGAGCTTCCCTTATAGCTGCGGGTAGTCTCTATTCCAACCTGCATATTCTTCATTGTTTGTCCAGTGCATGGTTCCCATCCCTTCATGTTCATCATTGAGGACTGCTCTTTCTTCCTGTTCTGTTGTTTAGAATTACCTTGTTTATTCTTCCTTCTTGTTTACCTGCCTGCTGTATGTGGTTGCCTTCCCCCTTAAATCAGCACAGCCACCACAAACCTACCTGGGTGTTCTGTGCAACTCCTGACCGATAGCCATACCTGGCTTTTAGCCCAACTACATTAGTATGCCATATTTTGCATTTATCCTAAATTGTATATTGGAGCCATATTTTGCATCAATGTCGGATATAGGAAAAGTATTGCCACTAACTAAATATACTAAAAAGTCACCTTTTTGCATATGCACCCTCATACTCTGAACTAAACACAACCATACCTCTATCGCACCACAAACCACACACACTTAACAACATCTGACATTAAAACAAACCATACACTATCACACCTCAACATCACATGACGGCTATCAACCCAGAAATGCACCAATGCTCAGTGACCCGTTTCTCAGAACTGCAGCTGCCAACAGCAAATCAAAGCTCTCTTGCTCTTCTCCATATCAACCCACTAACAGACCAGCAACCCTCCTTCCATTGCAGATCCGCCAGAGCGCCAAGAGACCACGCAAGTGGCAACAGTGCGCGGTACAAGACCTATTAACATCAGTCTGAAATTATATTCAGCAAGAGAACAATTTAAAGTATGCCTGTAAATGTAACACACTATTCACATCCAGCTGTGTTGTGGATGACACCTTGCAACATCTCAAAAAAGCACAGGGCAGTGTAACGATTTACTTTGTTAAACTGTCTGACTTTGGCCTTTAGAACTAAAGTAAAAACCCATAATGCAAAACTTCCACACACATGCGTGTTACTGAAATCTAGGTGAGCAAGGTTCATCCCAATATTCACAAACAACCAGCCAGAGGTTGTTAAACCGGCATCAATAATGCTATTTGAAGAATGTGACTCATACAAAGGACAGATGCTTCTATGAGATCACCTGTGCAGATTACAGTATGTCAGGCTGGAGAAGGCTGAGTTGGCGGATTGATGAAGCCAATTAGACATTTAAAGAAAATACCCATTTGGACCATGGAGCATTACTACCCCCAATGTTAAGGTGGTGAATCATAATACTGCATGTACATATGTTATCACAAGGGAAAACGTTGACAAACTTGGTAAATGATATACTAAGATGAAAAATGAATTAGTCTAGTGGCATATCCACAACAGACACGCCAAGCGCAAACATGTAGTATTTAAGATGCATGCACAGACAGATAAGGAAAACCAAAGTGAAGACAAAAGAACAGTAGACTGAGGAAGTAGGACAGAGCAGAATGACCTTCCAAGGACTAACAAACAATCTGCATCCCAGACATTACTAGGCTGAGCCGATGCCATCCTAATGATCATAAAGTTTGTATAGCTTTTATATAGTTTGACACAATTGACATAGAGGCCACAGGTCTTGATCTCCATGGTTTTGTAGCCTTGTTATTATTGTACACGGATAGGGAATTATCAAAAGGTCAAATGTTAGAAGCTCATGTACTCAAACACATAAAATAACATGGGTTAGAAATAAACTCTGTAAGTGCAGAATTGGAAAATAGTATTCATGACAATGCTGAATTAATTCAGAGTCAAAATCAGATGAAGGAATCACATAATAGACAATCACACGAGATAATTGATATGTTGACTATATTAGTGGAACAGCAAATCTGTTATTTCACTGGCATTTACACGTGCATACTACGTTCTAGAGGTACACGTTTTAGTCACCTAACCACAACAGGGTTCCCACAAGCAAAACTAGTAGGATTAACATAGAACCCGTTTTATTAGTTGCATATTACAAGTTCCACACAGTGGAATGGTCACACTTTGATGGTATCTTACATATTCAATGGAAACGGAAGCATGGCCAAACTAACCAGCATTTACTGCCAATGATGCTTAACATAGAACCATTTGAAGCATGAGCATTTCGCTTTTCTAAGCATTACCACAACTCCCAGGGGAAAAACACCCTTTTCTGCCATATCTATTATTTTTTTCTACACATTATGAGTAGAATGATTACACAATAATACGTGGATTTGACAAGACACATATAGGCCCTGAGGAAGTTCTTAGTAGCGTGAAACACTTGTTGGTCACAGGAACTGATAAATCACATTTGTGTACGATAGAGTGCCTATTAAGTTAAAAATCACTAAACAATTACAGCTGTTCATTAATTACTTTTCTAGTTTAATTCACATTAAATAGCACTACAAAAAACTAATTCCATTCAGTGTTTTCAACGTAGTTTTTGTGGGGTCTGCAATTCTATAATTTTCTCTTAATAAATACCCTTAGAAAATATGAAACTTAGACCAGGCAAAAGGCTTTTTTTTATAATAATGAATGCAATAAAATGGACTCGGCTCTATGACTAAAACGGCCAGATCAATATCTCTGAGCATTTATATGGCTTTAACAAATCATTGAAGGTAATTGTAATAAATAATGAGGGAAGCCTCTTAGTTTACATTTCTTGGGATTTTGACAACAATCACTCTTAAGTAGGTATGTCTTTTAGCTGATGTGGATTTTGATCATGCCTCAACAGAAATGCATTAACGTGGTGTTAAGCACCTGTGCCAGGGGCTGGAACAGGTGTTAATGGTCCGGTGGCCCTTAATGAGAGACCGAAGACGTTAACACCCGTTCCAGCCTCTGGGACGCGTGCTTAGCGCCATCAGTATCCCAAGTACCTAAAAAAAAAAAAAAGAAAGATTTTAATTCATTGAACGGGACGTGCAAGGCATCCTGTTCAATGAATTAAATCCTGTTCTTAGATGGCCGCCATGGAAAGGGATGGCGGGGCTCTTCGGAGCCCCTCTTCCCTTGCCATGGCGGCCGGAGAAGCGGGGAAGCGGCTGTGTTGGCGGCCTGAGCCGCCACAACAAACAAGTAAGTGGGGGTGGGAAAGAGGGAACACATTTAAAAAATAAGGGAGTGGAGGGTTGGGGGAAGATGGTGGCGGGGTGAGCCGGCCGTCAGGTCGGTATGGAACGCAGGCTTGCACTGGCAGTTCAAGGCCGTTTACCTAACCACCTGATTGGCTGGCACCCCCGCCAGGATGCTAATGCTTCTTATATGACCCCCCGAGATGATAAGAGTACATTCAACATGTGTCTGAAGCAGGAGTAAGCTATTGTCATGGGCTCTTGAGGGAGCCAGTTGTAAATTTGAGATATCTCACAAGAAGGATTTGAATAAGAGATTTAAAAAGACAAGAAATGAGTCCAAATGAGGCGATACTTTTGTTTAAATCAAATCAGTTCTTCCACAGACAGTAGTACCAAATCATTGGTAAAAGAAATGACAAATACTCCTGAGAAAGAGAGCATCATCTAATTCTTCACAAAGCTATGATCAAAGCATACAATATCGAATAAAAATCCATGTGATTGGAGCACCTGCAGCACCGAAATATTATGGATCAAGGCAAAACATAGGTTTCGATATTTACCCAGACCCAAAAGAGACGTTTAACAAACATGAATAAAAGATCTACAATTACAGTCACCGGGAGGAACCATCTAACACTCCCCATGATATACAATACAGATTTGCTACTTGACTCGTGTGGTCAAAATGCACAGCCAAGATGTGAGAATGCATATTCAGCCAGACAGAGAGACGATGCCGATTATAATAAAACCACATCCAGAGTATTGCCCAGGCATATCAGAGCTTTGTTATGAAACAGAAACCTCATCTTGTGTTCAACACAAACAAAGTTCATCCTCAGAAAACACAGTTTGACTAGACGAACACCATGGTGCAAATATTTCACCTTTCCACCCATTGACAAATGGCACATTTAAAGTGACCAAGGATTTTCCCATAATGCATGAAACTCCCAAACGGCAAGACAGTTTTTAATGGCTTTAGGGGCACATCTGTAGGTGCAGGTAACATTTAACCTACAACCAATGATTTATAAAATAGACAATTCTTCCACAAAAATAAAAGCATATGTTTTCAACCAAACCTAGAGGTAAACAATGACACATTAAATCGAATGCAGCACCAATGTAATGAATGATGTTGCAATATTGTGTGAAATCAATTTTCAGAAATAATGATGCAGCACTTTTAAATACACATTTGAAAATCAGTAATATTCCAGCATGCACATGCATTTAGGAAACATTTCGAAACACATATTCTCAGAGCAATGATGTCAGAGCAGCACAGAGTAATGCTCGGATGACAATCCTTAGCATTTGTTACTGACCATGTTTGTCCTTCATTGCATATAATAATTAAATTGAATCCTTTTCTTCAGAAGTCAACACCATAGTAGCACACAGAATCTGGAATCAGTTACAACTGTTGGGGAGAAATTCAGGTATATGCCAAAGATGTCCTAACAGAATGGGGTTAGGGAAATAATTGTGAGTGAATTTAAATGTAATTGGAAGAAAAATACAAATTTGAGAAAGACGTGGCCCCAATATCCATGGTAGGCCTCATATGGATTATAGAAACTCCATTTTGATCTATATGATGTCAGTCAGAATGGCAATCCAAGCTTTGCTTACTTGTATGTTTGTATTCTGCTGCGTTAGGATGGTTAGTTAAAAATATACGTTCACTGCCAAAAATATATTCATGTCCCACAAACAGGTGTTTTTTATTGGGACTACAGGTATGTGCAATAAATCCCCTTTAGTATCAGTCTGTACCACACAGATTTAGTTGGTAGCTGTGGCTGAGCACCCAGACTTATCTCAAGAGGGAGATGAGCAGTATTCAGGGTTTACACAATAGGACTACAATACTATGCAACAAGGAAACACTGACCAAAGCTTTGTATCAAAAAGAATATATATATTTATTTTACACACTTTTAGTTCAACACACATATCACTATCATTAAAACAAGTTAAAACAGTCAAGAAAAGTATACACAACTCCCTATTTAAATTGTAGACAAGTTTGAGCAAGAGTGACAACTGAGCAAAATGGCACAGTGTAAACCAAGCAGAAATGGCACTATAACAATTTCTTCAGAGGGAGGGAAAGGTCAAGTTATACAGGGTTAGACTCCTAAACACACCAGCAACACTTCCCAATTGGATTGTGAATAAGTTAGGCAAGGTAGTACTTTAGCATAAGCAATATTTAGGTGAAAACCGAGCAAAATGGCACTTCAACAATATATAAAGGGGAAGGAAAAGGTGGTTATAAGAGTTTAGGTGCACCAACACATTTCTTGAGGAAAAGCAATCTAGAAAAGGCAGTTGTAACAGATTTAGCCAGAGTCAATAGGCATGTGCCAGAGTCAGTGGTACAAGGCAAAGTGCCCAGGATCAAACGGTTCTAGTAGCTACAGTCAAGTCTTTGTTTAACGGTTCAAAAAGGAGGGTGCAGAAGGTAAAAAGACAATGTTAGACGATAGGGCCAGCCAGCCCAGAAGGTAAGTAAAGGATTTAAAACACCTTTAGCAGTACCCAACGAAACGGGAGGCCTGGCGGAACAATGTACCTTTAAAGGTGGATGAGGCTCCTGCGGTGGCGGTAGTTCCTGGCAGTTCGGGAGATCCAGCAGAGGAAGAGAGGCTCTCATCATGGAGGAAGGTTTGAGTTACTGCACTGCCCAGGGATGAAGCCAGCCGCGGTGATGCCAAAACAGAATAAAAGGTATGCTCCTTTAAATCACGGTCATGGTGGACGGGTGCCTGGCTATCCGGTCTCCTAGTGCGTGCCACTGGCGATTTGACCAAGGCAGGTCCTGGAAGGCGATTGGCGAACTGGTTGGCCCCACCAGATCAAGGGAAGAAGGCTCTTGCAGGTGAATATCTTCTCTGGTCGTTGGAGAAAAGTGGTGAGGATCTGCAGCAGGGCTTCACCGGTGGTTCAGTCATTGCAGATGTCTTCGGCTTCTCTCCTCTTCGGATTTCTTAGGTCCAGTGGCGACGTCTTGTCCTCCAGTCCTCAGATACCTGCTTTATGCAGAAAAACCCCCATTCATGCAGCCTAGCTATCACTCACGCAGTGGGGTGGCTATCCTGGCGGGATAACCCCCCCAGCCTATCAGGGCAAAGTGCGACTTGGGTTGCCTAGGTAACCCTGTCTAGGGTGCCTACTCCCCTTCCCACACATCCTGTCTACCCCAGACTAAGTGGCGCCAAAAGGAGGGCTTCTGTGCAGAAGCCCGCCAAAAGGACGACCAAAGGATCCCCGACCTGGGCTTGGATTACAGAGCGAGATACGAGAAAGAAATATTATTAAAGATCTTGCAACAAAAAAAAACACTGGATTAAAGTTAATATTAAAATAACCCGGCGGTATGATAGAGGCTGTCAGTAAAAGTGATAGCCTCGAACAATGGGAAAATCCCATAGGAAAATATTTGCGGTCGAATATTAATGGTAGCAACAACTGCCACCAGCCAAAAACTTTGGAGAGAGGGACTGGACAGTGCCCTCTTGAAAATGAACACCATGGAAAAACTATTAACATTTTCCAGTACCTCCATAGTAAGATGGTTTGTACTAGTTTTCTTCATAACTATTGACTAGTAAAGTCAAAGGTAACTTTACATGCCCTGGGAGACAGTAGTCAGTCCCAGGGTATGGAGTCTATGTTTGGGGGTCACTATGATACCCCTGTGTTACTGCACTGAGGGTGCTAGGTAACACACCTGAAAAAAGATGATACCTAGGAGGGTGGGAAAAACCCCATAGACCATAAGCACAAAAATAGCCTAAAGCACACATCAGCAATCTGTCTAAGAGTGGCAAAAAGAGTCTCATTCTTAGCAGGATAAAAAAAGAAACCCTTCAAATCCAGTAAAGCTGCTGGGGGACTCTATAGGAAAGGGAAATTAGCCTTTTAAGAGAATTCTCCCTAATATGGATAATCTCTTGAATAGTGGAGACGTGACCTGATGGGTCTAGGTTTGCTAGGTTCCTTATAGTTGACCATTCTGCTATTTGGAAAGGCTAAAACCCTTCTTAACGTGACAGAAACCTTCTGTTTTTTGCATTGAAGTCAATGGGCCACATTATAAGTTTGGTGCTATTTGTTGCGGCAAATCTGCTGAAATATCACCAAATGGATTTACTGTTACAGCGGCTAGGTCCATTGGAATTACTGCCGCATTACAAGTGGCATTAGGCCAAGTTAATCACCATTAACTGGAGTCCATAGGACTCCATCAGAATTGCGGCAGACTTACCACCGGTGGTAATTCTGCTGATTTTGCTAATTTTCAGTGGTAAAGTGGCGGATTTGCCTTCAGACTTTTGCTGGAGGTAATTTCTCAACTTCACTGCCTAACTTTAGTATGGCGGTGCAGTATTGTGGCAGTAACGGAGTTACCACTCTTTTACCACTGTTTCTTACTTCACCACCGTACGTGTAATGAAGCCCAATGTACTGAGAATGTTACAAAATCTGTGGATAAGTGGGTGGGGTAACAAGTTTGGATTACTTTGTGCCTGTTCCTGTGTTCACACACTGCTATTACAGATTGACTGAACCAACCTCTCCCAAGATTCGAGTCCTGCATCTGTTTTCCGATTCACAACCGTTCAGAAAAATAAAGTATTCAGAGAATGCAAATCAGAATTTGCAGGCAACCCACATTCCCTTTGTAAAATGAAAACATTGTGAAATTGAGAATATATTCCAAAAAGACTGGAATAACACTGCAACATAGTGTTTTCTACTATACTATGTTTTATACTGGTACACAAAGCAGTGCTATTTGCTATCAGATTTTTCAAAGGATAAATGATCATTTCTCATCCCAAAGAAAAACTCAGGCTTACTCAGTTGAGTATTTAAAAAATAGGGCTTGCTGGACAAACTGACATTAAAGTTCTGATTGGAAGATATAAGCCCAGGTACAAATGTTTTGTAGCAGACTCTGGTCAAAGGGCTGATACACCTGCTTTATAGGAAAAGAGCTGATGAGCAGATTAAATCTGAATGTGGATTATGCAAACTTCATTTTCTGGCCTCTCTTGAAAAAAGATTTACAGCAAAGGCGTGACCCATTTTGTTGAAATATTACAGAATGCCACTAGATAGCTCAAAGAATTAATAGTATAGATATATAAATATACCTTCATACCTTACAGAGTGCTGATAATACTTTCATGAAACTTCAAGACTCTCCAGAAAAACTAGTGCATAGGAATGATATGCGAAATACATGCCTGAACCCCAAGAAGAAATGGATCACCAATGTAGAAAAAAACACAATAAAATTCCAATGCTGCACTGAAGTATTCCCCCCAACCCCCAAAGCTGAAATACCAGAAAACGTTGAAAAGCCCTGTACACATTCATCTGTCACTGCTGAGATTGAGAAAGAGCCTCAGGAAAAGACTATTTTAGCCAATCTTGCTGAATGCTGTGAACTATTTTAGGCTTGAGAAATGAAAAGGCATTCATAAATAATTATTTACTCCACCATTTATCTAGAAAAGAAGATATCTAATGATAACACTTAAAGATCAGATGGTTAGTTCACCTGATGACCCGCATGTAAAAGTACTACTTATTGGAAGACCGTTGATGAGCCTTTCAAGTGGTAACAAGGAAATAAAATATGTATGTTTATCATCCGAGATGTCAAAAATAATTTGTACATTGGCAAAGATGTTTTACATTCCTTGCTGAAAAACTTGATAGTCAACAACAAGGTTCGGTGACAAATAGGTGGGAAGTCAATTCCTTGATAATATGCGAGCACCTAATATGAAACACAGTCTTCCACGTGCAGCTGAAATCCGAGCAACACACATTCTGGGATCTACAAAACAGTTTCCAATCTCAGTGCAGGTGGGAATGGGATAAGTTGCATCTGTGGATGAAACCTCTAAAGCATTTGAACCAAAAGATCATTCAACAAAGTTTAACTTCAAAACATACTGCATTGGTATCCATAATTGAGGGTCATTCAAATATTATTCTAGATAATCAGAGTCCACAGGACATTTATTTTAATTTAAACCTGGCTTTAAAATTGGAATGTCCATATGTGAGTCGTATCTACCTTTCAATTGGACACTCCCATAATTGTCACATTGCTGCAGGTCCATTTCCTTTTCTGTTCCTACCTATTTTTATTATTAACGTGAAAGTGAAAATCTCACTTAGCATCTTCAAAATTAGACTTTGTTTCATACAAAAAGTAATACCAACCATTATGGTGTAGGCACGCCCCTAAACGCTCACATCACAAAAATACAACCCACTAGGGAAAAAGTCCCCAGAAACTCTTGCAAGGATAACAAGTGTTTATTTCTACAAAAATAGGTGCATCAGCAAAGAACTCTGCTGCCATTTTAAAAAGCACTCACACAGCCTGGGGGCATCGAGGCGCTCTTACAGGAATATGGGTCTTAGTTGCGTATTTATAACGCGCTTAATACCCAGAGGTTTCTTAGCACGGACCCAGGGATCAAGCCTGTTTTGCTTCATGTCCTCTTGTTTCCAAGGCAAGCACGTTGCCGCTGAGCTATCCTCCCGGGAGAAATGAAACGCTCTGTCAAAAGGTGTACAAGCAGAATCTGATAAGGAGACACAGTGTCATAGGTGACGTCATTGTATACAGTGAAAACACGCATTGGCTGGTTGGTGCAACCCTATAAACGGTCGGTCTTCTCCATAAGGGATGCCAGGTCATTGGTCCCAGCCCGTCCATCCATCTTCCATCACATGGGTTCTGCTGGGCTAATTTTCTCGAGGGACCCAAGGCCGAAGAAGCAATTAGCTACTTTTGTGAATATTGCTACTCGATCATTATACAGTGCACCTGTCAGGCTCAAAGATGGCACAGCGGGATTCTCGAGGTTAAACCGACCCACACACACTTCACTTATTCCCGATCGCGTCATCAGCTCCCACGGCTTCCACCCTCGCTTCTGAACTATAATGAATCTCTCCCTACCTCACACTACGAAATAAAGGTGGGACGACCATACTCCCAGATCTTCGTGGTTGATTGGTTTATGGTTGGTGGTCTGGGGTCAACTGGTATCTTCGAATTCAGTGGTCTCGGAACTAGGGCAGTTGTAGGGGCTATAACTCGTAGTGGGGCTTGGAGCATTGCTCTCGCTTGTTTGTGATAATACGTAAACCAAGGCACCCAGTTCTGTCTCGTGGCATTGCAGTGCACATTCTTTTTGGAACAAACATATTGGCAACAACTTTAAAACAAAGAAGGGTTTCTGTGGAAGTCGGCGGCGTGGGCCTCTCATCAGTGCTTGGACCTATCCAGATTTCCCCTCTGGGCTCGCGGCCTGTGTCTAACACACTATTTAATATCTTCAAAAATGGCGTTCGCTTATATGCGTGCACTGTGTCTAAGTATCTAAATTGCATACAATATTATTGAACATGTGGGGACTTTTTAGGATGCCCCCGGGTCTATTATAGTTCTTTCAATGGGGTTCGCCGCACCTTAAAGCGCCTAGGGGGGGTGGGATGGGCTTGTTCCCTTCCCAACAATGGCAAAGCCCCTTGACAAGAAGGGAATTCAACATTATGCATATCTATGCCACACAATCAAATTCATAATTTAAATAAAATTGAACACTAAATGCCAAGAAATAACTGAACCCCAAATCCAGTTAGCTGATTTTTAATTGTATCTGTATTTGTATTTATTTGAAGAACATGGATGTCTGTTTTGAACAGAAATTACTTACAGGAGCGCATTTACAGATGTTGGAGGCATTCCCATGAAGGGTGCCTGTACAATTGCACAAACATGAGAACAAGTGGTATGCCAGTTTATGAGGGTGTAAAAAAGTGGGACACATACCAGGACAAAACAAAATAATCAGAAAAAAATATATGTATATAAAACAGGCGACTTACAGAGATCACATTAACCTAAGAGGGCAAGTGGTACACACGAAAGGGGAGTACTATTTAAATTTACAAAATTACATTACTAAGCACCACTTAGATGGTGGTGGTGTCAGGTCCGGAGGATGGAGGAAGATGGCAGGGGGGCTTTCCTCTTTAGCAAGTAAGTGAGGTTTAAGCTGAGCTTTGAAGGGATCTAAAGTTGGCTGGCTTTGATTGTTGTGAGCAGTGGGTTCCAGTGAAGCAGGGCAACTAGGGAAAAGAGTCGAAGCGAGAGGAGGCACAGGGAGGGTATTGGACAGAGAGGTTGAGTGCAGAGGAGGATCAGAGGGTTCAAGATGGTCAGTAAACTGAGATACAATCAGACAGGCACTGAAGAGCAAGGTCATTTATAGCTCTGTAGACTAGGAGAAGGAGCTTGAAAAGAGAGTGGCTGTACATGGGGAGCCAACCAGCATGTTGTTGGTAGGTAGAAGTGGGGGAGGCTCTGGGTAGGTTGTAGAGAGTGCAGGTAAAAAAATTGAGGACTTTGTCTAAAGAGAGGAAAGAGTAGGCTTGATCAGTAGTCAAGTTTGCTGATCAGTAGAGTGGAGATCAGAGATTTTGTAGAATTGTTAGCAAGAAGGACACATTTTCTGAATGTTGAGGAGGTTAATATGAGCAGTAGAGGCAGTGGTAGTGATGAATTGTTGCAGTTGTAGGTCACGTGGGAAGGAGATAGAAGAGGGGAGGGATGGCATTAAAGGCTGGTGTAAGGAAGGCATGGTATCAAAGTAAGATAGACACAAGTGACCACAGTTCAAGGGTGTTTATTGAACTTTCAAAGTGGGGTGATAAACCTAAATCTAAGATGGGAGCAAGCTACGATCATCAAATAATAAAGAATACAGTCCTAGTGGAGTCGTGTCAAACACAAAGAGCCTATACTAAAAACAAACTATTGCCAATCCTTATTACTAGCTGCAAATATTGTGGGGCAGAGTTCATGAAAAAGAAACAAGTGTTCACAAAATGATAATCTGGATACTTGGGCGGTTGGCCTCCCTTCCCCACGTTTTCAGCACGTGGCAACGCCGTTCAATCTGAGCAAAGCGCACACTCTGGTGTCTGCGGTACGAGGATATAACGGCAGTTCCAATATCAGGGCCTTCTCTGCTCAAGTCTCTTTTCCATCAAAGTTTCTTGTTTTCGAGGGCCTGATGTGCAAAACAAAAATGTAGAAAGTTCCTTGCTTCTTGTACCTAAACGATTCTGGAGGTTTCTTCCTGGATCCCCCTCAGCCGGGCTAAGATCCCTTTTTCTTGTAATTCCAAAACTATTCCTTCTCGGGTGACTCACGGTTCACCCCACACCCCCCTCAGCCGAGAACAGATCCCTCTTCACTTTCAACTAGTCTCCCTCAGCCAGGCTCGGACCAATTGTAAATTCACTTTTTCTTCTCAGGTGACTCACGGTTCACCCTGGATCCCCATCAGCTGGGCTCAGATCCTTCTTCACGTTCAACTAGTCTCCCTCAGCTGGGCTCGGACCAATTGTAAGTTCCACTTCATACCTATTGAATACTTTTGATTGTGCACAGGTTTTTGTTGGATCCATCGCAGGACCACTTTGATTCACAGTTTCTTTCTGATTTAGTTTGATACCCAACAGAGACCTTCAAATGAGCACCCCCTCGGGCAATGGACCACTCTGTATTTGATATCTGATTTAGCGTTCAGCAGTACATTCACTCCTTAAGCTTCCAATTGTTTGCGCCTCTTAACACATGCGCTTCAGGCACAGTCCTTTGTACAATTCTTCATACAATGTTGCCGCTTGCAAACTTGGTTCAAACAAAGGGGGATTTTGTATCGGTTTCTCCGACTCACCGGCTGTGTTGCTTTTACTGGCACAGATTTCTTGCAGGAGCCAAGGATAGTACCATGGTGGCAATTGCTCCTCTCGGCCTGGGTTATCAGCACGGGAGTGCCCCCGATACCTTTGATGCACAACATAGGTCTACTCAGCTTGAGTTCCTTGTCTTAGGCCTTTCACCTTGCAAGGCTTGTGTTAATAGCGGTTTCTAGAGGTCAAGGGTATTTCCCTGCTTGCAACCCTTTCCGGTCTCGCTGCCTTTCGTCTCGTGTTAAATCGCCACCTTGGAACTGTTGCTTCCTCGTGTGCTTTTCCTTGCCCAGAGTGTGCTTTCATGCTCTGCCTTTTATCGGGTGGGGAGGTGTGATGGAGTCAGGTGTGTGTAATGATTAGTAATTGCCTGACCTTGCCTGCTTAAGGTGTTGGTACATGTCAGGTATACGGCGCTGGTGTTAGTCCGTTGTTGCTCATGATGAACTGTCAGTGAGAAAGCGTTTGTGTCGGAAAAGGGGGCGAGGGGGAGTTGAGCTTCCCGGTATCCTACCTGGTAGGATGGGGAAAAGGTGTTCCAGGAAAGGAGATGCCCCCTCTGACCCTTCGGTTTCCCATTCCACTCCCTGAAGACCCCCCATCCAGGTGATCCTCCCACACTGGTCCACCTCCAGGAACTGGTTCCAATAGCGATGGCCATGTCCTGGCCACATGGATGACAGACTCCCCAGGGACTAGTGAGTGAGACACTTTCAGGTTTCTCACACTGGGAGAAAGATGATTTCAGTTTTTGAAGAATTCAGCATGAGGCAGCAGAGAGCCATCCAGTGACATGCAATGAGACAGTTCGTAATCTGCTCTTAGGTGGCTGGGCTGAAGGAGGGAAATAAGAAAAATATTTGAGTGTTAACAGAAAAAAGGTGCTAGTGAAAGCCAAAGGATGAGATTTGTCTTTCTAGAGCAGAGGTATAGATGGTGAAGATGCCCAAGGACAGATCCTTGGGGGACACCAATAGAGAGAGGGGTAGGGTCCGCACTTAGCGACTTTTAAGGGATTTTATATGTCGACCTTCCAGGTAGAAGGTCATACAGGCAAGAGCAGATCTGCAAAACCCAAGGTCCTGGAGAGTGAGAAGGGGAAACAGAAAAGGAGAGAGGAAAGGTTGAAAGTATCAAGAACGACAGAAGGATGATTATAGAAGAACATTTGGAATGATGAGCATTAGAGAGAAAGTTGAAGAGTATTTACCACAGAAGCCAGACGAAGTGGATCTTCAAGGCGATTATCCTCAAGGTACATAGTGATCTGGTCAAAGATTTTAAAAAGGCAAGGAAGAGTTCTGTTGAAAGAAAGTGGTTAAAGAGCACATAGAGATAAGAGAAAGTGATTGAGACTAAGGACCTGATTCACAGAAGTGTTTTATAATGTCACAGTCCCATTGGAAAACACTATGTGAATCAGGCCCTATGTCTTTGACGATTTGGGGAGCAAAAGTGCAAGATGGGTTAGCACTGCGAAGGATGATTGCAAATTCAATAGGAGCGTTTGGGGGAGAGGTGGTGGCATGAAGGAGGGTTGGGGAGTGAGAGAGAGGAGGGTTGTGAGAGTGTAAACCTTTGATATTGTAGAGGAAAAGTAGTGAGCAAAGCAGTTAGCAGAACGGGAGGAGACGATAGATATTGTCTTGGGAGGTGTGAGCAAAGATTGGAGGATAGATGAAAGTTTGCAGGGGTGATTGCGAAGAGAGGAGATTAGGTTTGTGAGGAAGGAGCATTTGGCAAAGTCCAGTGGAGAGGCTAGAGCAGTAAGGCAATTTTTAGGCTATGAATAAGGTAGGTGTCTGTAATTTGTGCCAGCATTGTAGATCACAGCACATGTTTGTTTTGAGGATCTGAGTTTCGAAGGTGTTCCAAGGCTGATGACGGGAACAGAAAGTTGTGAATGTGCTGGCAGGATAGTGTAGGTCAAATGGAGTCATAAGTGCATAGTGAACATTTTAGAAAGTTGATCCTTGCAAAAGTCATGAAGAGAAACAAAAGTGTTTTATTTTATTTTCATAATTTCAAAATGTATTTTCCCATCCTCCACATGACTGTGGACTTACACATATGCATACAGCCGTCATTCCTATAGACCCAAGTGAACCTGCATATTATATAAAACAATACCGGCATCCACATGCATCGCTAGAAATCATTTGGAATAAATAAAGAATATGGAATCCAAAGACATAATCTGGCCCATTCACAGCACATTTTATAATACTTTTCTAGGAGTCTTGAAGCACTATGATCAATCGCATCTATGAGCTGACCCTAGGGCAGGGGTCTGCAACCTTTTGCTCTCCAGATGTTTTTGACTACACCTCCCATGATTGCTTATCATAGTTAGAGCTGATTTAAGTACTAGTCCAAAACATTTTAAGGCCCAAAGGGTTGTACCTTTAGCTTGGCCTAGATCATTCATTGACCAGGTTCTCCCTCAAATACAAGGGTACAAAATGTTCACTTCACTAACATATGGTTACATGTGTGTACCCATGCCCCCTGAACACCAGCATTGTTTTGTGTTTAGTTTTTTGGGTGAACAATATTTATTCATTAGGGATCGCGTTGGCTTCCTAAACACGGGTAGTCAAATTCTCGTAAAAAGTCAAACAGTGAATGAACACTAAGTAGACTGAAAACATGTATTCACAAACTTTAAAGATGTCGATGCCAAAGTTCCACTTCAGAAAGCCCAGTGGTGTAGTACTAATGGGAACTTCTTGGGCCATGAGATAACAGCCGGTGGCTTAAATCCACAAATTAAAAAGGTATGAGCATTGTTAGAATGAAAAGATCCTACAACCATCAAAGAGTTATGAAGTCTATAAGGGATAACTAATGATGGTTACAAATGCACTGAAGATTTGGCCAAAATTACCCATCCACTGGTTATGTTATTGAAGGAAGGAGTCAAATGAGTTTGGGTTCTGCCTCAGATGGAAGCTCTAGAAAACGGTACAATGTCCTTTCATCGCAGGATGTTTTTTCGCGGGGGTTTTTACCACAATTTATTTTACGAAACCAACTCATCACATTTTTAGGTGGGGTTGGACCAATATATATGCGGTGTGGGTGTTCGAGAATAGCAAAACATTTTAATTCAATTCGTTATTTTTGTTTTTTGTTAAACAATCTGCGGTAAAATCCCCTGCGAAAAAACATCCCGCGATGAAATGACATGGAATCGTTGAAAACAAAGACTGTCAAAGACTATCAGGGGGAAAGAACTGTATGCAAACAAGATTTTCAGACACATGTATTCCTTCTGCCCTTTCCCAAAAGCATGGCAAATTGAATACCATTATTTTGTATGCGAGCAAAACAATGTCTCCTGTTGAACTTAAATGTGATCAGCGAGAGAAAGCTTTACTTGCCACTGTGTGAGAAAGGCAACATTTCAAACCATTCATTGAGAGCAAATAAATCATAGTTGGGACCTCCCATCAACCCATGCATTATTTACAACATTGTCAAATTAAATCGGGAAATGTATCAAACTGCAAAATCACTTTTTGTTAAATGGCTTTGCAGAGACTCCCCAATGAGATCTGGTATGCTCAAAAAAGAAAGGCTTGGTAGCACAAGTCATAGATTAATTTAAGGATTGTGCCAAAGAAAAACGTGTAGCAGAGGAAAATGAGACAGATTATAATAGAAGTGATGAGGATTACTTTAGGTCCCCTCACTGACTAAAGGAAGAATAACAATATACCTCATTACGAGGTTGCCGCCAACCCTGTAACACTGTTACTGCCGCCTGACATACCGGTGCTACCAGGATGTCCTAACCGGCAGTGGCACGGTTATTTCCCATTCTCAGGGAGTCCCATAGGACTCCATGGGAGTGGGAAACCTGAAGCACGGGCACGGTTAGTAGAGGTGCCGGTGCTTCAGTGAAAAGCCTACCGCTAGGGGCCTGAACTCCCGGCAGGTCAGGCCTGCCAGGAGTACCGAGCCCCTGCTGGCAGACTCGTAGTTTGGCAGTTAGTAAAGGGTGCCGGCACATTGCTACCATCGCCCTTATTTCCGGACCGCCAAACTTACAATGAGGCCCATGTCAGGGAATTAACCAACTGTCTATGTTGATCTATGTTCCTATCACGAAAATGAGAGACAAAATAAAGAACTTGTTGCGGGAATAAGTAATGTATGCTTACATGTATTTTCAATGCCTTCTCAGGACACAAGACTACACTCTGGGCCTCATTACAAATCAGGCGGTCCGGAAACAATGGTGGTGGTAAACCCGCCGCCACCGTTGTTTCCGGACCGCCTGATCTTGACTCAAGCAGGCGGGAGGTGATGTTGCCGCCAGGTTTGACCTGGCGGATTTAACACCGCCCGCCTGCAAGCGGACGAGGAAACACCGGCAGCATTACGAGATGCTGCCGGTGTTTCCATGATCCCCATTCCCATTGAGTCCTATAGGACTCAATGGGAATGGGGATAAACACCATTCCGCCTCCGTGATTCCCGGAAAACCGGGTTGTAATGCCCCGGTAATTCTGGGAATCACGGAGGCGGAATGGTAATAAGAGTCCGTCGGTAACCAGGCGGTTTTACCGCCTCGGTTACCGCCAGACTCGTAATGAGGCCCTCTGTAGTAGCCAAGTAGCTGACATAATTGCAGTTCATCAGACCATAACATTGTTTGCAAATCAGACCTCAATGGAAGTAGTTATTATAAACGGTGCTGACTATGTGAGGAATGGGTTTGTTGAATAATTACTATTGGCCCGACATGTTACAATAAATTACATCATGTACTAGATGCTATTTTGAATGTACCCAATGTTAACTAAGCTCATCGTGTTATAGAACCCCATTGCTGAAGTACAGTCCAACTATGTCATAATCAGACTTGGAAATTTGTTTTTATTTGAACACTACAAGAACCTTCTGAAGGAAATCAATATTCACTAACTTTCACTAAATTGATTGAATGCCTTCTTGCAGAAATTACATATTTCCTACTATCCTATTGCTATCGAGGGAGGAGGGATAGAAAGATACAATCCCATTGTAGGCAAACATCAAACATGTATACAAGAGCAGTCCATGGCATACATGACTTCCTCTAGTCCTAATGACTGTGAGGGTGACACCCGCTGCTACAACTAACCTCCCACCTCATGAATTAGTCACAGGTCGAAAGACAGTCATTCCCTAACATATACCTTATCCTACCCAAGAACAAAACATTGTTAATGCCTCTGCAATTTAAGAATATGTAACCAATTGTAGAAAACATGTGTAGCATGTTTTTGCATTCTCACAGAAAAACTTGGAAAGATTGGCCGATAGTGCCAAATGTTACTGGGATTGAGAGAATACAATGTGTGTGGTAAAAAAGTGATGATAATTATGTTGCTGCTACTTTATTTTCCCAATAACTATATTGCCACTACATTTATCGGACACCTGAAATATAGTTTTGGCCTTGTAGTGGTTTTTGCCTCCAGTATGAAGCTGGAGGCAAATCCACCACTATAAGGTCTAAAATCATCAGATTTAGTGCAGTGGAATTACCACTCATAGTAAATAAGAACAAACACAAATGGAGTCCTATGAAATTACAGCCAACTTCGTTATGAGGCCCTAAGTCTTCAGCTTTCAGTAAAATAAAGCTAAATAAAGTTTCCCACTTTTTGGAGTGAACCACATTCAGGGAGTAATTCATAGATTTCAGCCCAGATGCAGCGCACGCGAGTAGCGCAGAGAGGGATCGTGCGCCAGCGTGCACCAGCCGCGTGCGCTAAACAGCATTCTGGCGCACCGCGTATTCATGGAATTCCCAAGGCAAAAAGAGCCCTGGCGCAGAGAACATCCCGCAGCGCCAGTTGCGCCCCAAGAACACCCCTCGCGCAAGGAAAAGCCATCAAAATCCTCAATCCAGCGCAAAGGGCTGCGCTAACCCTGGACCAGCTTACATGGCCACTACACAGCAAACATCAAGCGGGGAACGTGTATTCCTGGGGTGCACTGGAATTATCACACGAGGTAGGGCCCGTGTGAGCGGGGTACGTGTATTACTGATGTTTGCGGGGAGTTTCACACGCGGTAGGGCCTGTGCGAGCGGGGTACGTGTATTACTGGGGTTCACGGGGAGTTTCACACGCGATTGGCCCTGTGCGAGCGGGGTACGTGTATTTCGGGGGTGCGCGGGAATTTTTCACATGCGATTGGCCCTGTGCGAGCGGGATACGTGTATTTCGGGGGTGCGCAGGAAGTTTCACACGCAATTTCGCTGTCAGAGTGGGGTACGTGTATCCAGTGGGGTCTGCGGGGAGTCCCACACATGAATTGGCAGTGTGGGTCCTCCCAGGTGTGCCCTCTACCCCCTCCACGGGCCCTGCAGGCAGCCTACACCACAGGGGACTACCCTGCACCCCTGGTCAAGTCCCACAGGCAGCCCATCCACCATGGGCATGCCCCCCAGCCAGGCCACATGTCACCTTGCACTAGTGATCACCAACTCATGTCCCTCTGCACCCCCACCCCCCAGCAGTGAGGGGCACCTGCCAGCAGGCCCCCATTCATGTCCTCCTGCACCCCCACCCCCCAGCAGTGAGGGGCACCTGCCAGGAGGCCCCCATTCATGTCCCCCTGCACCCCCACCCCCCAGCAGTGAGGGGCACCTGCCAGCAGGCCCCCACTCATGTCCCCCTGCACCCTCACCCCCCAACAGTGAGGGGCACCTGCCAGCAGGCCCCCACTCATGTCCCACTCATGTCCCTCTGCACCCCCACCCCCCAGCAGTGAGGGGCACCTGTCAGCAGGCCCCCATTCATGTCTCACTCATGTCCCCCTGTACCCCCACCCCCCAGCAGTGAGGGGCACCTGCCAGCAGGCCCCCATTCATGTCCACCTGCACCCCCACCCCCCAGCAGTGAGGGGCACCTGCCAGCAGGCCCCACTCATGTCCCCCTGCATCCCCTCCCCCCAGCAGTGAGGGGCACCTGCCAGATGGGCCCCCACTCATGTCCCCCTGCACCCCCACGCCCCAGCAGTGAGGGGAACCTGCCAGCAGGCCCCCACTCATGTCCCCCTGCACCCCCACCCCCCAGCAGCAGTGAGGGGCACCTGCCAGCAGGCTCCCACTCATGTCCCCCTGCACCCCCACCCCCCAGCAGTGAGGGGCACCTGCCAGCAGGCCCCCACTCATGTCCCACTCATGTCCCCCTGTACCCCTACCCCCCAGCAGTAAGGGGCACCTGCCAGCAGGCTCCCACTCTTGTCCCCCTGCACCCCCACCCCCCAGCAGTGAGGGGCACCTGCCAGCAGGCCCCCACTCATGTCCCCCTGCATCCCCTCCCCCCAGCAGTGAGGGGCACCTGCCAGATGGGCCCCCACTCATGTCCCCCTGCACCCCCACGCCCCAGCAGTGAGGGGCACCTGCCAGCAGGCCCCCACTCATGTCCCCCTGCACCCCCACCCCCCAGCAGCAGTGAGGGGCACCTGCCAGCAGGCTCCCACTCATGTCCCCCTGCACCTCCACCCCCCAGCAGTGAGGGGCTCAAGCCAGCAGGCCCCCACACATGTCCCACTCATGTCCCCCTGCACCCCTACCCCCCAGCAGTGAGGGGCACCTGCCACCAGGCTCCCACTCATGTCCCCCTGCACCCCCAGCCCCCAGCAGTGAGGGGCACCTGCCAGCAGGCCCCCACTCATGTCCCCCTGCACCCCCACCCCTTAGCAGTGAGGGGCACCTGCCAGCAGGCCCCCATTCATGTCCCACTCACGTCCCCCTGTACCCCCACCCCCCAGCAGTGAGGGGCACCTGCCAGCAGGCCCCCACTCATGTCCCCCTCTACATGACATAAAGATGCACAATCATGGCCCACTTCTATACCAAAATACCACAGCATGTCACCCCAGTCTTGAGACGCAATGATTTCCCAATCCACCCCACACTGACATGCCTATCTCAAGACACAAACCAAAAGTCAACTATGTACATCAACACATGTCCGTCACACACACACACTGGTTGGCATTGATTGCGTAAACCAACATTTTCACATGCATGAACCCAATGAGCGAATCACACACATGGAAGTAAAAAATCAAAATGTACTATGGACAAAAATAAAGCAATGAAATGAAAGCATACAAAAATAGCAAACATGAAATGAAAAGCATGTCCAAAAGATGAGTAAATGAAAAGTATAACCAATCCAAAGAAATCCAAAAGAAAAATAGTTCAAACTCTCCCTCCACCAAAGCGAATCCAAAGGAAACGTAAAAAGAAAAATCCATTAATCCATGGTGAAATCCAAAGAAAAAGTTCAAATTAATCCATTGTCCAACTATGCACAATCCATTGTCAAAAAGAAAAATCCATTAATCCATGTTCAAATCCAAATGAAAAGTTCAAATAAATCCATTGTCCAACTATGTACAATCCATTGTCAAGGGTCTATGAGCCCAACGAAAGAAATGAAACCTACCTAAGAAACTACCTAAGAAAAACACTATATACAAATGTGTGGGGCATAGTGCAATCACCCCAAATCAAAGGAAAAGGAAAATGAAACCTAACACTAAAAACTATTTACAATGGCAGCGGGCTAGTCCGACGGCTCACTTTTCGATGTCCCGGGCCAGGGCATCATCGAACTCCCGCTCAATGTCCTGGAGGCGGTCCTCTTCCATGGCCTGAGGGTTCGCAGGGACGATGACATGTTGAGCTCCAACTCCCTGCAAATTGCCTCGAGGCACTCGGCCCGCCTCAGTGCCCTCCGCATGGAGTTCTCCGCCCTGACCATTGTGAGCTGTGCCTCTTCCGCCCTCTGCCGCTCCGCATCTATGGCGTGGCCCAACCGCTGCCACACGGAAGACACTTGTAATCCTGGGTCCTCCTGCCCTCTGGCCGATGCCTGCCCCTCCAATGTTGATGGCCCTGAGCCATCATGGCTCCCACGTTGTTGCTGCTGCTGCTGTGCCTGTGCCCCTGCTCTTGCTGCCTGCCCGTCCTCCTCTGGCTGGGGTGCAGTTGTCGTGGTGGCCCCCCCCTGCTGGATGTCTGACTACCGACTGTGGCAGGGATGTGTCCCCCACCAGCCTGGCCGCTGGGTCAGAGGCAGCTCCACAGGGTACCCAGGTGATACATGGGTGGGAAGATGGCATGGAGGACGACTGGTGCGTAGGGTGTTCAGGTGAGGAGGGGGGCAGAACAAGGTCCAGCAAACAGAGGAATCCAGCCCTGGTGAGCAGTCCCAGTAGGCCAACGCAGTCAATGAGGCATTCGAGATGACGTGCAGTGTCTTCACGAAAACACTGCAGGTCACCTCGCATGCCCCGTTGACGCAACGCCATCCCACTCAGGATAGGCTCAACCCGGTCCCGGATAGCCACGTCCCCATGGAGAGGAAGGCCAGTTGTTGGAAGCGGATACCCTCCCTGAAAACGGGTCTGGACGTAGGCATCCCTGCTGGTGCAGGATGTTGCAGTCACAGGATCGGGGACAGGATTACACCCAGGCACCTCCGCGGTGGCCTGTGCTGCCTCCTGTCCCTGCCCCTGCACTGCACCACTAGCACCAGTGGAATCCCCACCTCCAGACCCTGTGTGTGTCCCTTCCACGGCCTCCTCCTCCACCAAACCCCCCACCAACCTGGATGACTCCGTGCCATCTTCCTCTGTCGGACCCTGTGGGGTCTCAGCTGCCCCTTCTGCTGCCGAGGAGTCCACCTCCAACCTCCACCTCTTGGACCTACCCTCGGCAGCTGCGGCCTGGGACGCAGCACCAGACTCCTCACTCCCCGACAAGATGGCAACCTGGGAGGGGAGCCGGGCCTTGCGTCTCCGGCTGGTGGTGCGATCCCTGCCGCTCTGCTCCACAGCACCCTCTCCGCCCTCTTCATCAGTTGACATTGCAGACAGGGAGAGATAGAACACAGGCATCAGGGCATTGGACAATGGACTGATACACACATGACAGTTGTACATGAGTGTCAGTGTCAAACTTCAGACATGGCATCACACTCCCCAACACACATGTCATTTCAACTCACACACATGAGCAATTCAACAGCATTATTCCACCAGGCAGCACCATCCATACACAAACCACAGCACGAGCAGCCGAAGGTGAGCCTGATGTCACATGAAACACGGGGAGTGCACAACACATGCACACAGGCCGCCACACTTACATGCATGTGTTCATCTCCACCAACTGTCACAGTGATGAGATCGCCATCCATGTCACATCTGCCATTCAGCCTTCTACATGTCAGTGTCACATGCATCCATGTTGCATCACAGTTGCACACTTGTCAAATATGCACACATGCACATGTACACAGTGCAGATACATGCAGCTGGAACCACCATCCATGTGTGACACCACAACCGTGCCAACGTACATACACAGTAATTCAAACATATGTGCTCCCACACCTTCATTTGGCCTGCATGATTACCAACACATACACCATCCATGTGTCTCACACAAGAAAGGACTCACATGTGTCAGCCTCATGCCCCTGTACATACACATCCATACATGGCCCTACAAAAACACATGTGCAACCTGCACACGACTGGCACACCACAACACGCACAGCGTCCAATCAGTATGCATGTACACTTACCGCTCGTCTCCCGACGGGTCTGCCTCTCAAGGACCTGGATGTGGAGCGCTGGGCGTGTGCGTTCCAGGACCCTCATTTGGTGGTCCGACAGGTGGCCCCGGCGCCCTTTGGCATCCGTTGCCTTCAAGAGGCGCTGGGCCTTGTCGAGGGTCCTGGACCTGAAGTCCTCCCAGCGCTTCCGGACATGTTTGATGTCGCGGACTTCCACCCCCTCCTCGTTGATGACAGTCACAATGTCCATCCAGATCCTGGTCCGTCCTTCATTGTCGGTGTGCGAACATCCAAAGAGGGTATCATACTGCCCCAGGACTTGCTCAACCAGGACACCAACTTCCCTGGCACTGAAGCTGGTGGCCCTCTGCCTTTCTGGCTGGGGGTTGGCAGTGGTGTCAGATGGTGTTGTGCCCGACATGGCAACCCCAGAGGCAGGTGTGGGTGGGCAACTGGGTCCTGGGGCTGGGCTGTGGAGTGATGGTATCCCAGTCGGGAGTCTTCAGTTCCAGAAGGGGTGGTCACAGCAACTGCACCACTGGCTGACGTGCAGGCAGCAAATAGCAGGGCACGTGGGCAGCAGGCAGTCAGGCAGCAGCAGATGGCAGGTGAGAGCGTGCTCAGGGCTCTGAGGGACATGAAAATGGCCTTTTGGGCAGGAGCGTGGTCTTCCGTGTGTATTTGCGTGGCCAGCTTGATACGGAATGATTTGGCACGTGAAAAAATTGCATGTCAATGTGTAATTCGAGGAAAGGCCCTTGGCGCGTAAGCGCGTCAGTGACGTTAGGCGCACAGGCGTTTCCCACAACACGGGTGCATAGTGAATCAGTACGTGAGAAAACTGCACGTCACCGTGTTATTGGAGGAAAGGACCTTAGCGCGTAAGCGCGGTTTCACGTGTGGGCTGGTTTAAAAGGTACGAGTATCACGCTATTTCCTTGTACGTGCTTTTTGTGGAGAGCGAGCGGGTGTATCTTGTACTTCTTGTCGGTTCACAGGCTATTACTTCACAACGTTTCCAGTTCGTACTGCCTGTTTCCTCAGACTGTGTTCTTTTCCTCTTTTGGCGGGGGTGTTGCCTACGCGCACACGCGTGCCTTTTTCACGTTCTTTTTCAAGGCAGACAGTGAGTCGCGCACATATTTTCCAACTGTGGTTGCCCCCGTGTGTTGCGTACCCCTTCAGAGGTCATTGTAAGCTGCGTGTAACAGGCGTACGCTTATTTTTGTATTTCTGGGTGCCACAGCGTAGTGCGGGTTTATTTTGGTCTACCAGGGGTTGTGTGCACGTGTGCTATTGTTTTTGGGGTGCCTGTGCGTTGCGTGACCCTTCATCTTCCCACAGGGGTCACATACAGCCTTGCTAGAGCACTAGGGTACGAATTCCATCTAGTACCCTACCCATTTCACCCCAATTGCCCAGGACAATTGTTTACTTCAACTCCCTAACGCACAACAACATCAGTGCCATGGTTGGGAGGCGACCAAGCAGTAAGGGAGGCATAGGTGGCCAACCTCCAAAAGGTGGGCGTGGTGGGTGTGGTAGGGGACGTGGCTAGGATTTGCAGGGTGCCCTTAGACCCCTGTGTGTGGAGGACCAATCAGGGACACCCATGCCCCACCCCCCATGGTTGTGGGAAACGTAGCTGACACCATCCCAGCTCAGCCCTTGTTGGACCGGCCCATTTTGGCACCTGAACCGGCACAGGATGACTCCCAGGCTGACTTCCAGGTCAGCAAGTCTAAGCCACGTGTGGCGGTGCAAGTTGCTGTCACCAGGCCACGTGGATCTGGGGCAGCAATGTCATCTGCTGCCCCAAGTAGGCAGGGTGGGGAGGCTGCAGGGGCAGCTGCAGCTCTATCCACCCCAGCTCTGAGTCTCCCAGCCGGGACAGTGTTGGTCCAGGTCCATCAAACCGACGTTGGCCATGCCAACGTCACCCTGCAGCCAATGCCTGCACTAAGACATATGGTCATTGTGCATTTGCACACTTCTAGTACCCAGTCCACCTGCGCTTCTGCCCATACTGACCAGAGGGGCGTAAACCACTCAGGATCCGCACCACCTTTGAAAAAGAAGAAGGGTGCTCTGGCACTACAGGCTGAGACACCAGACACGGCTACACACTCCGGCACGTCAAGGAAGCCTAGCTTTAATGACGCCGAACTTCCTATGTGTCGGCACATGGCCGCAAAATGGTGGTGACTGCAGGGTGAAAGACCACACCTGGTCAACGTAGGGCACACTGGCAGACCATCGCGGACCACATTAGTGCCCTTGGATTTGTGAGGCGCACAGCTGATGATTGCTACAAGCGGTGGAATGACCTGAAACGCAGAGCAAAGAACAAGCTGGCCTCAAATCATGCCTCTACTCTGGTGACTGGCGGTGGGTCTCCACCAGAGGACAACCAACTCACTGAACATGAGTCTGTTGCTGGAACCTTCGTCACAGAGGAACAGATCCAAGGCGTGGGAGACCTACCAGATTAGGACGCATTGTCCGGTGAGTGCCCATGCATGTGTGTGTAATCTATGTGTATGTTGTTTGGGTGATGGGTTCTGATTGAGTGCCAGGTGAGGGTGTGTACTCCTGAGTGGTATGGGTCACCCATGTGCTTCCTCCAAAACATTCACCGGCCTTGGATTTGGGTATGACAGTATCCCTTCTGCCCACAGTAGCCAATTAGCACCACATTACTGCAGTTGCCCTTGAACTGTCATCTTGCAACAACATTTTTCTGAATTTTTCAGTGTTCATTCAGGCTGATTGTTTCAATTCTCCCATTTTTTAAACGCATTTTTCAGCCCTAATACCACAATGTGACATGCTTCTGTCATTGATTACACCCCACATTGGCCCACATTTGTTACCTTGTTATGTGAATGATTAGACAATTGAGTATTGGCCTGCTCACATTAATTTCTGGGGCCTGTTTGAATGTGGAACATGATAGTTGTTTCCTGTCATGTTGAAGTGACCAACCATTGATGTGTAGATCTGCCTGCGATCACTGTATTATTGTACACTGGATGTGTTGCAGTGTGTAGCACATGCGTATTTTGTCACACTATTTAGCATTTTTCATCTCATCATGTCCATCTCACATGGATGGGTGACAGTACTCATTCACTGACATATGGCTGTACTTGTCAAATGTACCATGGCTAGGCTACATGCCATCTGTGTGCTGGCATGTGTCATGTATGTGTATTGGACATGCCACTCGCAGGCTAATGTGTGATGCCAGTGCTACCCAGCATGCAGCAAATGTGTTGCGTTTCCATCTTGGTGTCCTCAGTGTCTGTTTTTTGCCTCCCCTTCCAACTCATTGACAGTGCATGCATGCCAGGGTTATTGTCATGTGGGACATTTGTAATTCATGTACTGGATCTCTGGCTTGTCAGGCCTATGTGTGTGCAATGGTACTCATGCCTGTTTCCATTTGATGTCTTTCATGTTTTTGCATGTGATGACGCACTTGATGCTGTTGAGGTTGAGGAGATGGTGCCGACCCAGGAGGAATCTCAGGCACGACCGGGCACCAGTGGATGACATGGTGTGGTGGTGGGTGAAAACCCAATCTTACTGCAGACCATACTGTAAAGGGGTGTCTCTGGGTGCACCTCCCCAGACCTCTATTCAGGTGCTGAATCGGATGATGAGACGTATGTGCTGTCGCAGGTGAGTGTTTCTGACAGGGATTCTGTTCTGTCCAACCCACCTGCACTAGGGGTAGAACCCTCTATGGGGATGTCAGTGTTGGTAAGTCTGCCTTTGGCGGTTACGGATGCAGGGTCACACTCTGCAACATCTGATCCTGTTCCTGGGCCAGCAGATCAGAGGGGGAATGCAGTCCTGCAGCCTCAGGCAGTGCCAGCACAGCAAGGTGCAGATCGCCTTGCCCCGAACAGGTGTGGTGCCCGCTGACACGGTGGCCGTACGCCACCAGGCAATACTGTATGGAAAAACTCCATTTACGGTATGGCAGCCTAACAGCGAGCATCGGTTGAAATGATGGCTTAGGCAATGGAGAGGGTGGCCACTTCCATTCTCCCCCCTAAAAGGCAGATGGAGCAACAACAGCAGGCAACAGACTCCATTTGCCAATCACACAGGGAAGACATGTTGGCGTCCAACAGGGACCGACGGGTGGCACTGGAGTCTCTGCGGGAAGCCATTTCTGTAGAGTCACAGGGCCACAGGGAAGCCCTGAGGTTAGAATTCCAGTTCCTCAGGCAGACTCTAAGTGAACTTGAGGCTTCCCGAAATTTAAGGTCAGAACAGCAGCTGGAGCAGCTGACACGTTCGCTCTCAGCTGAGCTGCAGGCAACTCGGGAGGAGATCCGGGCATCACGCGAGGTCATGCGTGCAGAAATGCAGGCAACCCGTGAGGTGCTGCATGGGGATCTCCGCACTATCATCCTCCAGAAACAGACCTTGAACACCCGCATGCTTGCTGCCATGGAGGACCATACCAAGGCTTTGCGTGGGCTGCCTCCCATAGCACCACCACCTCCTGATGCAGAAGCAGAGGGTGAAGAGAGCGACAGCAGCAGTTCTCCCACAATAGCGTAGCCGTGCAGGCCATGAGCCCATGGAGGTATTTTTTTTCCACAACATCCACGCAGGTGGGTGTTGGTGTGCACCCTGTCCTCGAACCTCCTGTGTGGCCCCCCCGGCTCCCACATGGCCATTTTTGATTTTTTTTTTTTACAGTGTGCTGCCTTGTGTGGCTCCTGTGGGCATCCACTGTGTATTCCAGCTGGCCACATGCAGGCTTGTCCTGTCTTTGGGTTAGATGCGTGGGTTCCTGACACACACACCCCTCCTGCTTCCCTTTCTATGGGCTTGCAAAGGGTTTGACCAAGTAACAGTGACTTACACAGTGACATTGGGCTCCCATGAGCTGTGTGGGCAGTCTGTAGTCAAAACTGTGTGTACATACTTAGTGGGGATTGTTGTTGTATTGAACACTGCATGGTGTATTGATATGTGATTGTGCATCCATGTCTTCCTCCTTATTCACAGGTACCTTCTTCATGTCTTCACAAGGCCGTGTCCTTTGCGGATGCAGTTCATGTTGTATGCAGTACACTGACACATTTGTCTGACGTCAACACTGTGCAGTTGGAAGGGGTGGATGTGCTGGCTTATTCAGGTTGTAAAACTTGGACTACTTTGATTTGGTACTGTCATATTTGGCAATGTTTCATTCTGTGTTGCTGTATTGTGTTGCTGGTAAGTATTTGGTCATGTGTGCTGTTTGTTATTGATTAATGGGAGCATATTGTCTGTGGCCTGTTTCCATTTGGGACAGTGCACTTTGTGACACTTGTGTCATGTGTTGTGCATTCCTTTGTTTGCTTTCACATTGCATGACATGCCATGGTGTGTTGGGTAGCGGAGATGGGGAGGGGTTGGGTGACATGGTGCTGTTTTCATGTTCTAGTTTGCAAGGGGGTAGTCATTCATGCAGCATAACTGTGTGTCTTTTTGTGACACAGCATTGGTTGTCTTTCGGTAGGTAAAGATGCACACAATGTAACACTTCCAGGTGACCAATCTCAGGCTGGTATGGTTGTGACAGTTGACTGTCCCTTATGTCATCATCATTGATTGTCAGCTGGTATGTGCCAGGGCTGTGTGCACTCCACAGGGGTGTGATTTTAGGTGAAGTAATTAGCCACCAGCTGCGTACGGGCTGCCTCACCACGTTCCCTTTCCCCTCCCATGCGCAGCGGGCGTGCATGTGGTTGGGGATGTGGGGGCACCACCATGTCCACCGGCAGGCCCCGGCAGGTTGCAACATTGTGCAGGACACATGCTGCCACTATGATCCTGCACACTACTGGGGGCGCGTACAGCAGCTGCCAACCAGAGCGGACAAGGGAGCGAAAGCGTGACTTGAGCACTCTGAATGTGCACTCCACTATGCCCCGGGTTGCTATATGGGCTGTGGTGTATCTTACCTCGGGTGGTGTGGTGGGGTTCCGAATTGGCGTCATCATGTGGGTGCTCAGAGGGTAGGCACTGTCCCCTGGGGAGGTGATGATGGGTATCATTAGTGGGGTTGTGACATTACTCAGTATCTGACATGCATGCATGTGCAGAGGCATTTATACTCACCAAGCAGCCATGTGTCGCCATGCCGCCCAGCTTCTAGGTCCTGGTTTAGGGTTGACATTCTGTAAATGAAACTGTCATGGATGGACCCTGAATAGTTGGCATATACTGAGGTGATGATTCCCATGGCATCACATACTACCTGCACATTGATGGAATGCCAGTGCTTGCGGTTTCTATAGATGTGCTCAGTTGCCTTGGGGGGACGTAGAGCCAGATGGGTGCAATCAATGGCACCTAGCACTTTGAGGAAGTGTGCCGCCCCGTAAAAATCCTGGACGGCAGCCTGCCTTTCTGCAGGTGTTCTGGGCAGGTATATGTGCCTGCGGACTGATGAGCATGTAGTCATGATGGCCAACACCTGGTGTAGGCAGCGTGACTACGTGGCCTATGACACCCCCCCCACTATGGCACTTGTCCGCTGAAATGAACCAGTGGCCAAGAAGTGTAGTACATTGACCACCTTTTCCAAGGGGCTCAGTGCTTGGGAGCACAGGGTGGGTGATGTGAGGTCATCCTCCCACTCACTCACCAGGTCGAGTATTATGTGAGGTGGAAACCTGTACCTCCCATACACCTGGTCATCAGGCATCCCAAAAAGGCTGGTCCTGGATGTAAAAATTCGGGCCCTGACTATCCTCCTCCTCCTGCGGTGTCCCATGACCACTGCGGCAAGGAACTGTATATTCATTGTAGCGTCTGAGCTTGTTTGTTGTTTGCGCGCACTTTTATGCTGCGCGGGTCCACGTATGCCTGCTTCCTGCTGGCGTACGTATTTCCGGATTAGCGTGTCATTTTTGGCACACGCGTTTCCCCTGTTCGATTCCATGAATACGTGTTATAGGCGCGTGTGTGGGCGTTCCGCGCATTTGCCTCCTGTACTTCCCCCGTAACGCCCACATTTTCACGCGTTGTTCCCCATTCCGCGTGTTACGCCCCGTGTTCCACCTACTTTTGTTGTGTGCGCCGCACTATGTGCGCTTTCGCTGTGCGCATAGCGCACACCTTTTGATGACGTGTGCGTCCGCGTGCGCCACGCAGGATTTTAGCGCACATCCCAGTATTTACACGCGCACGGACTTCCAAGAATCGATGTGCGCGGCTTTCGTACGCTTGCACTGCGATTTTCACGCTTGCGTTGTGATTCGCATGCTTTCGCACGCTTGCGCAGAGATTTTCGGCGCACATTAATTCCATGAATCGGCCTGTCAATCTTAAACAAAATGGCATTTGTTGTACACCGAATAAAAGTTATTTTAAAGGTTGAATGGGACAGACTTAAGACCTTTGGGCTGCAATGCCAGGGCAAAGCTTCAGCCATATTGCAAAGGAAATTGGGTTACGGTCTGAAGGCTAATTATACAGAATGTTTAAAAAGGAGCTAATAGTTGCAATAAAAGACAGACAGGAAATTCTATGTAAAAGCACTTGCCGCTGTGCTGGCTCTTGTCCAAATGAGCAGCTGAAATGTAAGCAGAACAGTTCTGAGGAAGCGAAAACTGACGAAAGTGTCCATCTAGGGGATGTAGCCTCTTAAAGTGCCCGCTGGATGTAAAAGTACAGGTATTGAACCTGTGGGGTGCCCATTTAGAATTTACAGGCACCAATGGGGCGGAATGCATGTTATGCTTACTTGATTTGTAAACAAACCTTTGATGCATGTGTTGAGCATTTAGACAAGACATTTTAAAGGTTGAGTTGACAAGATCGGTGCGCCATGGCAAGACTTCAACCATATTGCAGAACAAATGGGGTATGGCCTGAGGGCCATTTACACAGAATTGTTTAAAAGGAGATAATAGTTACAATAGAAAACAGGCAGGAATTTCTAAGTAACAGCAATTACTTCGGTGGTGACTCCTGTTCTATGGGCACCTACAAAGTAAGCAGAACAGTGCTGGGGGGAAAGGTGGGTGGTATTTTCTCCCAAAGGAATGAAATGTAAGTTTAAAAAAAAAATTGTTGTCCATTAATGGGTTTCAATACAACGCTGGGCATCACATTCTCACGCGCTTCAAGCTTTGTTAAATAGACAGATGGTGAATCTCAAGAAAGCGGCCAATGGGGAAGTGTAGGCTTTTAAAATGCCAGCTGGTTGAAAGCTGAAAAGGTTGATCAAATATTTGGAATATTTGTACACGTGAACAAACTGAAACCGTGCCATTCTCAAACTAAAATCAGAGAAATTGAAGAACAATTTAATACAAGTCTGGGAGCATGTATTGCATCTATTTGGCCCTACGGGAAGAACACAAACACTTACATCTTCCCCAGCCCCTTCTCGCAATAATGAGTAATTGGACTCAGATTAGAAGAAGAAACACGCGTACATCATATTAGGTTATAAAAATGGCGCGTTATAGGCCTTTTAATCATACCAAATAACTATATAATGAACAAATAGAACACCAATACATACAAACATATACACACAGATATATATGTATGGATTAGAATATAAATTGCATCACTGTTAGCCATGAGGCAGAGGAAAACTTAATCTTGGCCACCAGACAACACTGCTTAGTCCCTCAGCATGTGGGCGAAGAGATTATTGTGGGCAACAGGGTCTGAAGCAGAGCGTCCTCCCTTTCAGCGAGACTGCAACACCCGGGGTTCAACATCCAACTCTGACCCTTCCGTGATGACATCTCCTTTATGGGCATCCCACCGACCCCCTCCAACTGCGTTCTGCCCTCGGCCGAAAGGCAGATCACAAGTCAAAGAGACAGAGGGTGGAAAAATCCAGTGGAAAAACCCAGCACTCCTCTACTTGCATGCATTCCCAGACCCCTTATCGTGCAGCTGCAGCGCACTCCAACTCCCCTTCTGTATTCGTCCTTCACAAGACAATACAATAACTATTCTTTATATTCAGTCCGCCTGCACAATATCTATGTGACCTTGCTCTGTTTTCCCTGCTACTTGTTCATTCTGTGAGGCCCGCGGAAACGCAGACTTTATTACTGCAATGGGAGATGAGTGTTCAAAATGGCTGCGCATCGACGCCATGTTATTCTGCAAAGCACAGGGGTCACACGAAATATTAGCAGGAATAAAGGAATAGGAAAAAGTTCCCACAAGAAAATAACCAACCAGGCGGAAGTTTAACATGCTTCAAGTGGCTAGCAGTGACCATAGTAAAATTGCATATCATATCGTTGGAAACATCAGTGCACATTTCAATAGATCTTGTACACAATTGTTTCTCAAAATCAGTACTTTTAAATTGTTTTTCCAATTTCAATTGTTGATACTTTTTGATACATGTAGCATCACATGTCATGATATAACAAACGTCAGCAGGAGCAATGTCGTGTGTAATAACAAACGTCATATTATTATATTTATGAATCGTGTCCTTGCAGAATTTCACATATTCATACACTAAAACGAATTTTGAATGTCCAAATGTTTCACCAAAGAATCATTGTGTAATGTGCAAAATAAGTTTTTCAAAACAAACGTAGCGTTGGAATGGCCACTAAACAAGTAGAAATCAGGTCTGCAGAATTGTGCTCATCCGATAGACAAAAGTGCAAACTGTTAAGCACTCTTTGAGCCAGATAGACCCAAACATTTCTAGGTTGTTTGACTAGAGCAGAGTATGTTTGATGGGAAAAGGAAGTAGTAACTCTTGGAAGAGACAAAGGCAAAACTCACGTCGTTTCTTGAGTGCAATCTGATACGCAGTAATAGATGCATGCTCAGGAGTGTAGGTAATAGGCGGTGAATCATTATTCATCCAGATGCCACGCTCCACTTGCAGAATGGAGAAGTCTGCCACATCTTCGGACATGAACCCGGACCCTCCCGAAAGGACTCCATTGTGTCAAACACAGGCAATCAACACACTCAGGATCTAAAACATAGTTTCAGAAAAAGAAGATATCAGTGAAGTACATCATTCACGTAAATAATACTTATCAGCAGGGATATGCATCCAATTCTTTTTTCCAGGTTCCATAAACAAAGCAGTTGATCATTTCCGGATGCTATTACATCAGTAGGCACGGTGGGACCAGTATGTTTCTCCACCCATACCTTTGCAACAGGAACCATTGTGTCAGATGAGCCAAATCCTCGAATAGTCAATGCAGTGTGAGGTTCACCTTTAGTTATAATGGATATTTTAACAGGTACCACAATTAATTGTGCAATTCGATGTGCATTATGAATGGGCAGCATATTCTCACCACTGTTTAAAAGAATAACTTTAATGACGTCTTGATAATCCGCATCAACTATACCGCCCAATACTTGGGTACCTTTTAGGGCCAATCCTGATCTTGGAGCAATTAAACCCATGTGTGCAGAGGAATATGTACACCAATACCAGTATCAATTACAGCAATACTTTTAGGCTGTAGATGAATCTCTTCTCTAGCATGTAAATCCACCCCTGCAGACTCAGGAGTGGCGCGATAAGGAGCCAAAGCCCCAGAAGATGTTTCCCAATAAAGCAGTTTCATGTGAACAGTTTGGATTCATTTGCAAGGCTGGCATTAACATACGCATCAATGGAGTTTCACCGTTAGCAATAGGACGGTTGTTTAAAATAGGGACAGCCTCAGATAAGTGGTTGCACCAGCTTTGCAAAGTACCATCACCAATTTTGCGCAATTGTTGTTTCAATAAACCGTTCATGCGTCCAATCAGACCAGATGTTTCCGGAAGATAAGGGACGTGAAAAATCCATTCTATCCCTTTCTCAATGCAATAATCAATGACCATTTCACCTTTAAAATGGGAGCCATTGTCACTTTAAATTTGTAATGGGATTCCATATTATACAGCCACCTGATCAAGTAATTTAATTGTATTCAATTGGCTAGCTCTCTTGCATGTCAAAACCATTAGATAGCCTGAATATGTGTCCACAATCGCACATGCATATTGGCACCCTTTGCTTACAGGCATAGGGCCAATATAATCAATTTGCCAAATTTGTCATGGTAACTTTCCACGTTTTAACGTGCCATGAATAATGTGAGGAATAGATCAATGTTTCTGATTTTGGCATACAGGGCATTGCAAAATCACAGTTTTCACAACTTCTAATGGGATGTTAATTCCCCTATCTTGCGCCCACCTGATAGTAGCCTTCTCGCCGAGATGTCCACTTTTCTGGTGGGCCCATTTATCAATTCCCCCCAAGTCCTCTTCTTCGGCTTTTGAGTACATAATTTGAACTCTTGCATGTCCATCTGCAACAGAATTGAACCATTGTTCCAATGAATCTGTTGCACAATGTGCATCCACATGCTATACTGTAACAGCAGTATGCACCAGCATATCAGCAATATCTTGCCAAATTTCTTTTCCCCACAATTCCTTATTATGAATTTTCCATCCATCCTTTTTCCAAGTTAGCAGCCAAACTACCAGACCATTAGCAACAGACCATGAGTCAGTATAAATATAACATTTACCAGGCGATTCCTGTTTTAATGCCTGATATACAGCATATAATTCCCGCAAACTGGCTACTCTTTCCTTTTCCTGAGGTAGTAAGTACCTTTTTTGTTTTGGGATTGCATGCAACCGCTTTCCAATACCACTCAATCCCTATATATTTAGCTGAACCATCAGTAAACCAGGCATGTTCAGTTTGTTCAACAGGTAATTCTCCATATGGGATCCGCCAAGTAATTGGAGATTTTTCTATCATTATCTCACCCTCTGGTTCGAGATCAATTAGCGGCACGCCTGTCACTTGTTCATGTAACTTTGAAATGCCCGTTTTACCAGGTTTGGCACAGTCTTGTATATACCATTTCCATTTAATAACACTAGCTTATTGAGCATGCCCAATTCTGTGCGTCTTTGGAGAACTAAGGACCCACTGCATGATAGGTATTATGTTCGTATAATTACGTGATGACCCACAGTCATCTGTTCAGTGTCTATTAAAGCCCAATAACAGGCTAATAATTGTTTCTCAAAAGGCGTACATCTATCACCTGCATCAGGTAATTTCCTACTCCAAAACCCCAAAGGTACTCGTTTTCTGTCCTGCTTTTGCCATAGACTCCAATTTACGTAGGAATCTTCAGTAGAGACGTTCAATTCAACTTCACCTTCCCTCAATGGCCATAAATCAAGCACTTTTTGAATAGTACTTTTAGCCAATTGAAATGACATGTCCTGTTTCTCACCCCATAAAAACTTGAATTTTTTTACATGTAACTTTGTAAAGGGGCGCCAAAATGTATCCCAAATGTGGGATATGCTGCCTCCAAAATCCGAATAAACCAATACATTGTTGTACTTGTTTTTTAGTTTTCGGAGTGGGAAATTCAAGAATTTTCTGTTTAGCTTTAGGCACCATTTCACGATGTTCATTATGCCATTGAATTCCTAGAAAAATGACGGTCTCCGCTGGACCTTGCGTCTTAGCCTCATTTATTTCCCACCCTTCTTTGCGCAAACCTTCCATAATAAGGTTCAAATGCATTCGCACACTATGCTCATCTTTGCCTTGAATTAGTATGTCATCAATGTAGTGCACAATTTGCACATCCGGTTTACATTGAATTTTATCCAAATGCTCCGCCACCAGCCGGTGACAAATAGTCGGACCATGCATGTAGCCCAAGGCAAACGGTTAAACGTGTATGGGCTCCCATTACAAGAAAATGCAAATTGTTCTTGGCACTCAGTTGCAATCGGTATTGTGAAAAAGGCGTTAGCCAAATCCAATACCGCGTACCAGGTGCTTTCAAATTTTTGTATATTCTCAACCAATGGTACAGCATCAGGTACCGCAGGCACCAATGGAGGAGACTATTTGTTCAATTTGCGGTAATCAATTGTCATTCTGTGACTGCCATCAGGTTTTTTGACACGCCAGATCGGATTGTTCCAGACAGTAGTCACGGAACATAATACGCCGGCTTACACATAATCTTGATAGTTTTCGAAATCTCCTTTTGCCCACACGGTACCCGATTTTGTTTCAAACACACTTGTTTAGTTGCTATCGGAACCTGCAAAGGTGGTATCTTTAATCGACCGACTACAACTCGCTAACAGGTAAAAGCATTTATGCCAAATTGATATGTTTTACCTCCTAATCCTAGGGTCAGCCCCTCTAAAATATGAAATCTAATAATGTATTCTGCCAAGGGGATGATCAATACTTGATAAGTGTCTATATTCAATTGCCCGATTTTCATGTAAATTTTAGTTTGCACCGCTGTGGTTTCTTTACCACCCAATGCAATAATCATAAAATGTTTACCTTTGAATCTGGAAGGATTTCTGTGATTCAAAGCGGCCTCCGCTCCAGTAACAATTAAAGCACAAACCTCCTGTATATTACCAGAATGCCATAACAATTTAAGTTTGACATGAGGTCGTCTGTCTACTTTAACATGGTTGTTGACACTGAAGCTTGACCAATATCCTATTCATTTTTAGAGTAAGTGCTTTTTGATTCTCTACCTACTAATGCACTCACCATTTTTCTCAAATCAGCATATGTTGGCTGGGAGGGTATCAAAATCCGAGAGAGTTCTTCATCACCCCCTCCTGTGAAGATCCAAAAGGATCTAATTAATCTTTTGGCTTATGCAAGTCTTGTCGTTTCACCTGTTTGTAGCGCTCTTTTCCATCCAAACCTCATTTTTTATATAATAAATACATATCACATGTTGGAATTCCATCTATTTCTTCCCTAGTGACACCATCTTTTATTAAAGATAAAAACATATCCTTTCTGGATACACAGGAATCTCTGCTATCAAATCTTTTACCAGGAGTACGCTTTTCTGATCGACTCTCCCTCTCACAAAATTGTTCTTTGGGTTTGTCCCATTCACCCAAATCTGACAATTGTCTAATCGCTTCCACTACCTCACCAGTGACTTTTCCTGTCATTCCCACTAACAAGGTCATTATAACATTTTTATATGCAGGATGGGCCGTACGCATAAGCGGATTTCTAGCGGAGACAGACAAATGTACCATTCCCATATGTTCTGGAGTATCAAGATGACTCGCCTCCTTCATAGCATGTTCTCTTAGCCTCTGAATTGCTTCCTTTAACGTATACCAATTTTTATCATTAGTCGGGCAGTCCGATGTAATTGGATGTTTGTGATTACATCCCTGTGCAGCCAATTGTAAAAGAGATAACTGTCCATCATCACCATTTTGATCACGAGGAGGACCTGCACGCAGGGTCTCCTGAATTTGAACATCATTAGTCAAAGGCAAAAATCTAGCAGAATCTGTTGTGTCAAAAAACAAACCCGCAGCCCCTCCATCAAATAATCTGACCATCCAAGCCAGCAATGATTCAGCAGTTCTTTGTTTTAGTCTATTGATTATTTCATCAACTTCTTGTTGTGAGTAAACTTCAAGGGCTGTCATATCTATAACACTGCCTCCTGGATTCAATGGATGGCGACCCATCTTTCTGCGAATGACGGGATTAATCGCCACTTCTTTACATACAGGTTTTTGCTTTTGTTATAGAATCAGATGTATCAGAATCACTGCTCGCAGTAGTACTGTAAAAAACATCACAATCCCATTTATCAGGATCCCATTTCACATCCGCGGCAGCAATTACTCTCTCTACATTGCGTGAATTAACCTTCCCTCTTCGTTTCCAATATTCATATTGTGCAACACATACTGCAGCATGTTCAGCTACAGCTTGATATTTATCAACTTTGTCATGATATAACTTCAATTGAAGTTGTTTCATTAAAGCAATCTGTTTTTCAGCAACTAATTCTTTGTCTAACTTTTGAAACGAAGATTGCAATTCCACATTCAATTGATGCACCTTTCTGAATGCATGCAGTAAAATCCATCCCCTTCTCTGAGAGCTGAACACTCTTTCCCCTTCTCTACAGGGACCAATTGTAAACATTTAATTAGTTCATTCGGACTTGCTTCTCCTATGCTAGTGTCCCATGTTTCACTCAATCCCGCACCACATGCCAAAGTCTGTGCAATTTTACCATAAGGGCTCTTTGACCATCCTGGGATCGTTATTTCTGTGAAATCTCTGCCAGCGGAGCTACTCTTTATTTTAAATAAAGAGGCCATAGTAACAAAATGGATGTTTCATGTCCCACACAAATACACAATAAAAATATTCAATGATCGTATTTCCCAAAGGGAAAAAAAAAGAATTCTCCACTTTTTCCCTTTTATTTTTTTCTCTACTGTTCTGAGTCCAATATCATAAACCTTAATTTATCAACAAGATCCTTTGGCATCTTTATCAGCACAAAGATCCTGCTTACAGCGCCAATAATATATTGAGTCTATTTGGCCGTAGGGGAAGAACACAAGCACTTACGTCTCCCCCAGCACCTTCTCACAATAATGAGTAATTGACTCAGATTAGTAGAGGAAACATGCATACATCATATTAGGATATAAAAATGGGACGTTATAGGCCTTTTATTCATACCAAATAACTATATAATGAACAAATAGAACACCAATACATACAAACATATACATATATATATATATATATATATATATATATATATATATATATATATATATATATATATATATATATATTTCACAGAAAAAACTTTCATTATGGTTAAGTTGGACTAATAAAAACCTATGAAATTCAATGAAAAAACTTTGTTAAAGGGAGTTATGGTTAAGTTGCACTAATAAAAACCTATGAATAACTCGCGCCACCACCGTGTACTGCTAAGACTAACACCCAGGACATCAAAGCTGACATCACAAATATCACTTAACCATAACGTCCCTTTAACAAAGTTTTTTCATTGAATTTCATAGGTTTTTATTAGTCCAATTTAACCATAATGTTCCTTTAACGTTTTTTCCGTGAATTTCATATTTTTTTATTAGTGCAACTTAACCATAACGTCCCCTTAAAGTTTTTTCATTGAATTTCATAGGTTTTTATTAGTGCAACTTAACCATAACGACCCTTTAACAAAGTTTTTTCATTGAATTTCATGGGTTTTTACCAGTGCATGCAATTTTCTTACAACTTACTAATATCATACTTACCAAATACAATAATAGTTGCGTCCAATTTACAAAGTGTCACCTTAAAACTCTGCCATTTCCCATCTTCTAGAATCATTTTTAACACTCCTATACACTTTTTGCAACTATTTCAACTAGTTTTGCATCCGTAGATGTCTACGAACATCTGACTTCATTGCAGACCTTCCGGGCAGTGCCACATGACCATACGCTGGCGTGCGGCATGATGACGTGTCCGAGAACCCGTCCGCACTTCACAATAAGATCCATCTTTCGCTGACAGTTCGGAATTGCATTTTCTACTGATCTGCGAACTTTCATCTTCAAAATTTCCCCTGCACACCTCCTACACCTTTTCATACTCATTATCCATTACCAATCTAGTACACAGTACATACTGGGAAGAATTTTATCAAAACTGCTATTTATCTTAAAAATGGCATCAGTCCTCCCCAAGAGCTACCACCACCACCTGCTGAAGGACCTTCACAACAAAAAAGCGCAGTACTTTCAAAGACAATGAAGAAGTCCAAGAAGATCAGGTAGAGGACGTGCCTACTTCTAGCACCAAGATCGAATCATAGTTGTGCCAGTTCTTTGCTACTGTTGGGAGTGTACCAAAGGCTAAAGCTACTAAAGTGAAATGCACTGAGTGCAATTTTGTACTCCGTCGCAGACTACCTGGACAGTACTCCTACGGGACCACCTCCATGCGCCGCCACACCAAATCCAATGACCGCAATGCTCTCAGAAAAGTTGTTCCTTTCTCAGCAAGTAGTAAGCTGTCTTCCTTCACCTCATCTTCCTCAACAAATACTGTAACCACACAGCCTGATGTCTGCGGGCATTGGTGCGTTATAAATAAATAAATAAATAAATAAGGAGGGCTACGGACCATTATCGTCCATTGCAGCCCCTGAAATGGGGGATAAAGGCCATTAGCACCCCTGGTTCCCAAAGCGGGAACCCAGAATGCTAAAACATAAATTTTTCTTCCTATAGCGGGACGCCTGCACTGTCCCACTGTAAGAAGGAAGGAAAATCCTTTTACAAGACAGCCAAAATGGAAAGAGAAGGCGGGGCTCCGTACACAGCCCCTCTTCCCTTGCCATGGCAGCCTGCAAAACCCTATGAACATATTACCACAAGCACTTTTTTTCCCTTTCAAACCTATCCTACCTTCGAATAACTTTACCACATAGCCGGTCCCAGGTAGACATAGCCACTTTAACACCATTTTGCGTCCATAGCGGTCATGGCCAGTAGCCAGATTGTCCGCGTCATGGGCGTATGCCATGACCCAGACAATCTGGCTACTGCCCACGGCCACAGGCTATATGTACCTCAGTCACCAAAGGTATATAACTATTTTTTGTACCTACATTATTACACTTGTAAAAAAATAAAACGCGGGCACATTTGCAAAACTATGCTTTAATGTCCTTGCCAATGCTCCTCATGAGTTTGCTCGAAATCCGCCCACGTTTTATTTTTTTTAAAGTGTCAAAATGTATGTACATACAATAGTCATATAACTTAGCCCCCACTTGGCAAATCCATTCAGTCTTTACACAAACATTGAAGGTTGGGTCTATAATCTTTCTCAAAACTTTTGTCCACATTCGTCAAATAGCAACAAAGTTATAAGCCATCTAAAATGTTAAGACCCCCCGTCTAATTTTGCCCCCTCTTGAGAAAATCCCACCAAACTTTAGAAAACCATTTATATCTAGATCCAAAATCATTTTGCCAAATGTTGTGCAGATTCGTCAAATCACACCACATTTATATGCCTTTAGAATATTTTGGGACCCGCCCCCCTCTAATTTTGCCGCCTCTTGACAGAATCCCACAAAACTTTGCAAAACTATTTAGGATTAGTTCTAGAAGAAAATTGCAAAATTACATGCAGTTTCATTGGATGGCGCAAAAGTTATAAGCCACCCAAAAACTGCTTTTCCCCAACCCTGTAATTCAGAAATAGGTACAGATGTCCTAGGACATCTGAAGTGTCAGCGAACACCACCCCAGGACATCTGGGACTTTCGGGGGATGAAACAACCCGTTTTTTGGCTTCTTATGGACACATGCAATCCAATCCTCAACCCCACCCACATCCCCAGAGATTGTTTGTTGAGTTTGACAAGTGAAATGCTGCTTTTTTAAAAATGTTTTCACTGTGCTGTCCGCGGACCCCAAAAAAGTCAGCGAATCCAAGATGGCGGGTGCTTCAGGAATACCGACGCATTTCATGTTTTCCCACCAACCAATCAGCGGGCGAGTCCTGATGTCTGTGGACCACGCAAAAGTCTGTAAATTTTCTGGCCAATCGGAGGCCAGTCCGCGGACAGTAAAGGCAATCAGATGCCAGCATGCAGACCGAAAAAGGGAAGTGAGTCTGCGGAGTGGACATAGATATCACTAAATTGTTTACCTTCGTTTTGGTCATAAAAAAAAAAAAATACCCGACGGATTTACACCAAAGCACACTTTCGGTACCAAGCCGCCGCTCCTGCCACAAATTTGGTGAAAATCCATCCAGCGGTTTGGGCTGTAGGCGTGAGCAAAGTTTTTTCCCATTATGTGTATGGGAAAAAAGACATTTTGGGATCCCCCCTATAACTTTGCCCCCCCTGCACCAAATCTCACCAAACTTTGCAAAAAAATTTGACGATTTGTCCAGGGAGAGCAAAGTTATAAGTCACCCGACGAATCATCACCAAACTTTGCAAAAAAGTATATGGCCCACTTTGAATTTTTTTGCAAAGTTTGGTGAGGTTTGTTGCAGGGGGGGCAAAGTTATAGGGGGGTCCCAAAATTTCTTTTTTTCCCATAGACTGAATGAGGAAAAAACTTTGCGCACACCTACAGCCCAAACGGCTGGATGGATTTTCACCAAATTTGCGACAGGAGCAGTGGCTTGGTCCCAAAAGCGTGCTTTTGTAAATTTGGTGAAAATCCGTCCAGTCATTTTTTTAAAACGACTAAAAAGTAGGTCACAAAAAATGTGTGATATATATGTCCGCCCCGCGGACACACTTCCCTGTTGGCTCCACGGACAAGACACCGATTGGGTAATGCGCAGCGGACATGCAACGTGTTCGCTGATTGGCTGGGATGAAGTGTAAGGTGCGTCGGATTGTTTCGATGCGCCTACCATCTTGGATCCGTGTTTGGTGTCCGCGGACATCGCAGTAAAAACAAATTAAAAACCACAACATTGCACTTGTTAAACTTATCAAATAATCTCTGGGGAGGTGAGGGGTGATGAGGATGGGATGGGATATGGCTTCAAGAAGCAAAAAACTGGTGTTTTTTTGTTGCGAAAGTCACAGGGTAGATTTGGAGGTGTTCCACAATATGTGCCTACAGTACAGGCCAAAGAGATTGTATTTTGGCATTCAAGGGATGGAGATATATAATCATGGAATTGTGGACTTGTAAACATAGATTGTTGCTTCTGCAGTCTGTAACTCCAACCTTACTGTGTGGTATTACAGAGTAATACTACATTCCGAATGCCTGTTACTCTATATTGTTTATATTGGATGCCCAATATTTATTAATATTAAATAGAAGCAATTTCAGGTTATTTTACACTCTTAATTAAAACGCTTGATGTTTATAAATTGATGTGCTGGTGCTACACCCAGAGCATGGCAAATAAAGGGCTAATGATGTCTGTGTTAAAATGTAATTAAAATAATAATGGAGTCAGACTGGCGCCCCCTAGAGCCTGGCACCTCAGGCAGCCACCTGCAGTGACTGATGCAAAGACCGGCCCTGCACGTGCATCAGAATAACAGTTCTCATGGATGCGGTGAGGCAAGTTGTTGCAAACTAAGAATGTATGTTGATTCTGAGTGAAGGTCACCAGCTTTGAATTTTTGCTTGCGAGCTATGGAAGCCCACGCATCGGACACACAATATAAGGTTTAATTGTTTTTTGACCTTGAGAGAAAGGGACCATTCCGAAAGGAATTGAATGAAAGGAGGTTTGTAATAATGCAAGATATGATAAGGTTATGCATTCCAAAACTGGGCTCAGGAACATGTAAATTCAGTTTATGAAGAATCGTTGGTGCGAACGGAGTGTGCGTTACGGTCTGAGTTACGCCAAGAGAATGGAAATGGTGAATATGATGTAAGTTTGTTTTTCAATGATTTTATACTCGAATGAGCATCAACTTATTATTATCTGACCATTATTTCTAGGTTACATTCTATTTGTTTGTTCTGTGTGGTATGTTGCAATGAAACGCAAGTACAACCTTTGTGTGTAGTGGTCTTTCTAACGTGCATATGGGGAGTCCAACATCGAGGTGCATGTAGACCACCACTCTGTTCCCCCAGGTTCAACGCTAATATTTAATTAAAATGTCATGTATGACCATCTCGAATTGTGTACCACTTTCCACGTTGTTTTCTCTCTGTTGAGATTGTTTCATGTCTGTGCTAATCGTTAGTTTAAACTCTATGCCGAATTAATTAGTCAATAGATAAATTGTAATAATGATCGGCTAGTGAGACACATTTCTGTTATGTTTTCGAAACAGGTGCATCCTGCCATTCTGTGATTGTCATAGATTCCAGATGCCAACTGACGGGTTTTTTAACCGGCAGCTGCAGATAGTTGTGAACAACTGGATCACAGTGAGTCTTTTTTGGGACGATCGACAAGGGTCCATATGCCCTTGCGCTGTACTAGTTATTAGGAGCAACATAACATCCTTTACGGTGGTCTAGCCCCAAGTTGATTCAGAAGCCCTGGAATTCACTGTGGACCCAAGCACTTCTTTTACCGAAGATGAAGACCTTGTGTACGCAAAAAGAACAACGCGTGACTCACGATAAACATTTTGGATCGCGAACGAAGAAACAAATTTGCAATTTGATTGAATATGGCAAAAGTCGGATGTTCTCGGAGCGTTTATTGTGAAATAAAAGTACTTTACAAATTGTACAGTGTTGTTGTTTTCTTTTAAAGTACGGTTTAATATTCCGAATTGTGACGTGCTGTGTTGTGAGTCGATGTGTGTTGATTTTCGGGTTCTATGTCACGTCACGTAGGTGATTATGGGCGAGTTTGGCTACACTGACGAGGAACGTCACTGAGAAAGGTGGAGAATATCACTAGGTTTGGTGATGTGAGGCTCAGGGGCAGGGCATATGATTTAGTGACGTCAGGGCAGTTTACCTTAGGCCGATGCAGCAATGGATAAGATTAGCACAAGATGGCCATGCACTGCTGCCAGATTTCACATGTTTACAAAAGAGGAAAACTAAGGTAAGGTGCATTGGAAATGTTTGTGCGATGGATCAACGTATGTATAAAAATACATGCCCGAACCTTCGGGACAATAATATTTTCTGAGCATTGCACATGTCAAACTTATTAAATAATCTCTGGGGAGGTGAGGGGTGATGAGGATGGGATGGGATATTTCTGACCTGATTTCAAATGAGTTTACAAAGTTTGGTGGGATTCTGTCATGAGTGGGGAAAATTAGACGGGGGTCCCAAAATAATGTAATGGCTTATAAATGAGGTGCCATTTGATGAATCTATACTTCTTTTGGCAAACTGATAATAGATCTAGATATACATGGTTTTGCAAAGTTTGGTGTGATTTTGTCCAGAGTGGGCAACATTAGAGGGGGGGTGCCAAAATAATGTAAAGGCTTTTAAATGAGGTGCCATTTGATGAATCTATACTTCTTTTGGCAAACTGATAATAGATCTAGATATAAATGTTTTTGCGAAGATTGGTGGGATTTATTCAAGAGGGGGCAAAATTAGAGGAGGGGTGCCAAAATAATGTAAATGTGGTGGCATTTGACAAATCTACACAAAGGTTTGCAAAACTATTATAGATCTAGATATAAATGTTTTTGTAAAGTCTGAATGGATTTTGTGATGTGGGGGCTAGGTTATATGACGATTGTATGTGCATTCATTTGACACTTTTGAAAAAATAAAACGTGGGTGGATTTCCAGCAAACTTGCGTTGCGTAAGGCGCATTGGCAAGGATCTACAAGCATGGTTTTGCAAATGTGCCAGTGTTTTATGATTTGACAAGTGTCATAATGTAGTTACAAAAAATAGCGGTATACCTTTAGTGACTGAGGGGTAGCCTGTGGCCATGGGCAGTGGCCAGATTATCCGGTACATGGAATAAGGTCATGATCCGGACAATCTGGCTACTGGCCATGACCACAAGGGACAAAACATAGGATTAAAGTGGCCATGTCCACTTGGTACTGGCTTTGTGGTGAAGTTATGCGAAATTAGGATAGATCTTAAAGGGAAGAAAAATGTGTTTGTGGTAATAAGGTCATAGGGTTCTCTTTTTGCCTTCTGCAGGCTGCCATGGAAAGCAAAGAGGGCTGGAATGGGGGGATAATGGCCCAGAGAGCTTGTTATCCACCCTCGCTTCGCTTGGGCTGATAACTTGGGCTGCTGGGCAGGTATCCACCGTTTCAGTCCCTGGAACCGAGGATGAACGCCACAATATTCCTGTTAGCATAACACAAAATGCAAATGGAGATGTTGGAAAATCTTATTGAGTCTATGTACTTTACTGAGAAATATAAAGTAGATGGAGTCCATACGTTTTTTTTTAGTTCTATTTTTTAACTGTGAAAGGTGGTTCCTAAAGGAACATTTATTTTGTTTTTGGATGCATTTATTTGACAGGAGAGCTTGGAACAAAAGGTGGGGAGGGAAATGAGGGAAGAGGCACCAAACACTAATATGGAGGGTCAGGTGGACAGGGGAAAATTTTGCGTGTGTGTTATTTCTAAGGTAGGGGGCAGTGTTCCTCATGCTCCTTGATTATAGCAGTGGTGGTGTCTCTTGGGAAGGAGGGATGGCATTAGCTGATTATATTTTAAGATAAATAGCAGTTTTGCTAAAAGTATGTACTGTGTTCTAGATTGTTAATGGATGAGTAGGAATAGGTGTTGGAGCTGTGCAAGGGAGATTTTGAAGTTGAAAGTTCCTAGATTAGTAGAAAATGCAGTTCCGAAATGTCCGCGAAGCACAAATCTTATCGTGAAGTGCGTACGTGTTCTCGGACACGTCATCATGCCACTCGCCAGCATATGGTCATGTGGCACTCTCCGGAAGGTCTGCAATGAAGTCAGATGTTCGTAGACATTATGGTTAAGTGGCACTAATAAAAACCTATGAAATTCAATGAAAAACTTTGTTAAGGGGACATTATGGTTAAGTTGCACTAATAAAAACCAATGAAATTCACTGAAAAAACTTTGTTAAGGGGACGTTATGGTTATGTTTCACTACTAAAAACCTATGAAATTCACAAAAAAAACTTTGTTAACGGGACGTTATGGTTCGAAGTAAAACTCAAAAACCCTTGAAATTCGCCAGTTATGGTAAGCTAAGCAACCATAACTCGCCCCACCACTGTGCACTGCTAAGACTAACACCCAGGACATCAAAGATGACATCACAAATGTCATTTGCAAAAAAGAAACCCTGTTAACATATTAGCATGAGCACTTTTTTCTTCCCTTTCAAATTTATGCTAATGTGGAACAACTTCATTACAAAGCCAGTCACAGGTGGACATGGCCACTGTAATCCTATCTTTTCTCCCTTCTGTTCATGGCCAGTAGCCACATTGTGTGGATAATGAGCTTGTACCATGACCCCGACATTCTGCCCACTCCCCATAGCTGCAGCCAATCCTTCACTCAACAAACGTGTGCCGTTAAGTTTTTGAACGACATCACGACACTTGTGCAATTTGAAAACACTGCCACATCTCATCACATAATCAACCATAATGTTAGTGTACACCTTTTTTGGATGACGTTCCTCTCCACCGTAGTTAAATGTACCCATAAGTACATACGTGGCGTAATGCAGAACCTGAAAATGAACATACAGCGACGTACAACGTATGACGTTACATTTTGAAATGAGAAAGTGGTTATGAAAAAAAAAATTACAATTTTTCAATTTGTAAACTAGTTTTATTTCACAATAAACTGTCCGAGACCATAGGACTATTCCCATTTGCAAATAAATTGTAATATTGTTTCTATGGGCGTCATCTAAAATGTTAATGGAGACGCACACGTTGTTCTTTTCCCAAACACAAAGTATGCGTTTTCGATGAAGCAACCGCTCTTTTTGCACATTGATTTCCAAGACGTCACCATGACCTTTGGCCTACACCACATAAAAGATGTTATGTTACTCCTAATGGCCACTTTAGCGTGCGGACAAAGGGGGCCAGCGCGTTCATCCCACAAAATTGGGACGGACAGGCAGCCGGTCACGAGCAGTTGCAGCTGGCGACCAAAGAAGCCATCAGTCGGCAATTGGAATCCATGGCAAGCGCAGTACGGGAGTATGTAGCTGGTCAGAAAACGTATAAGAAAACACGTATCAATACCCAACCTTTACCAAACATTTTTAAAAAAGTAAAAAAGAGAACGTGGAAACTATTACACAAATCGAACTGGTCATACATGATATTTTAATGAAATACTAGTGTCGAACATGGGTAAATGTAGTGAGAGCCTACAAACGCAGAGAATCTGCATTTGGCATAAGTTTAAAAAAAATAAGAACTACACACAAAGATAGTACTTCAGTCACCAAGCGAAAAATAATGTGCAAGTAATAAAAATTTCCATCGCGTAATTTCAAAAAAGACCAAAAGTAAGTTCAAAGTGATTTACAAAGCAATGTGGTCAAACATGACATTTTAAAGAAGATATATTAGCATTGAACAAGAGTGAGTCTAGTCATAGCCTGCAAACGCGGAGAATGTGCACTCGCCGTAAGTGAAAAAAAATGACAACTGCACATAAAGTTAAGACTTCATTTCTATAGTCAAAAGTATTGGTTTGGTAATGAAAAAGTAAAACTCGGCCTGGTGTAGAGGCGTCAAAATTAAATTTACATGATATGTACCGCCTCCATTTTTTTCAGTAAAGTCAGACAGCAATGTATTTGCAGCAAAGAATCTTCGTGAACTGATATTTCATGTGCCTTACAAACGTTTTTGAAACATAACCTTATCAAATGGTATGTGTTGCAAACTTTCACTCCTTGCATTCTTCATGAATTTTGCTTTTAGCTCAAGGTCAAACAACAATTGACCCTTATGATGCAGTTGGATGCGTGGGCCTACTCAGCTCACAACCAAAAAAGCTAAGCAAATGACCTTCACTCAGAATGCAAATACATTCGCACTTTGGATCAACATATGAGAATCCAGTCATGAGAACCGCTACTCCCATACACTTGGAGAACTGCTATTTTCATCAAACAGTGCAGGTGGCTGGCTCAGATTGCAAACTGTGGGACGTCAGTCTGACTGCAATATTATTCTAACTACATTGTAATACAGACGTACGAATGTTTTCGCCGTACATTGAGCACCAACTTCCAATTTACCGTATGACTTTGGTGACAAGAAAACACCAATTTTTAGACTTTCGGCGGCCACATCCCATTCCAGCCTCATTAACGCTCCCCTTTCGAGACAGTATTTCATAAGTGTAGCAAGTGCAATGGTGTCTTGTCTTATGTGTTACCGGCGATATTCGCGTACACCAAAACACGAACGAAAGATGGCAGGCACAGTGAAAGAATCTGACGCTGTTCCACAACCAATCAGCGAAGGCGTCACATGTTTGCGGACATGACGCTACGGATTAGCCAATCCATTTTTTGTCCGCGGAGCGAACAGGGAAGTGTGACCGCGGAGCGGACATAGATATCACTAATTTTTAGAGACATACTTTTTGGTTGTTTTAAAGAAAACTACTGGACGGATTTGCACCAAATGTACAAAAGCACGCTTTCGGGACCAAGCTCCTGCCCCTGCCGCAAATTTGGTGAAAATCCGTCCAGCGGCTTGGGCTGTAGGCGTGCGCAAAGTTTTTCCCCCATTCAGTCTATGGGAAAAAAAGACGTTTTGGGACCCCCCCATATAACTTTTCCCCCCCTTGACCAAACATCACCAAACTATGCAAAAAAATTCCGAGATTGGTGAGGATTCGTCCAGGGGAAGCGGAGTTATAAGCCGCCCAAAAAGTGATCTTCCTATGGAAACAGCAACTTAACCATAACTACACAGCCACTAGTGTGGCTGTGTAATATGGATTAGAATACAAATTGCATCACCGTTAGCCATGAGGCAGAGGCAAACTTCCTCTTGGCCACCAGACAACACTGCTTAGTCCCTCAGCAAGTGGGCGAAGAGATTATTGCGGGCAACAGGGTCTGAAGCGGAGCGTCCTCCCTTTCAGCGAGACTGTAACACCTGGGGTTTAACATCCAACTCTGAGTCTTCTGTGATGCCATCTCCTTTACGGGGCATCCCCTCTCCCCTCCAACTGCGTTCTGCCAAAAGGCAGATCACAAGTCGAAGAGACAGAGGGTGGAAAAATCCAGTTAAAAGTGGAAAGACCCAGCGCTCCTCTACTTGCATGCATTCCCAGACCCCTTATCGTGCAGCTGCAGTGCACTCCAACTCCCCTTCTGTATTCATCCTTCACTGGAAAATACAATAACTATTCTCTGTAGTCAGCCCACCTGCAAAATATCTATGTGACCTTGCTCCGTTTTCCCTGCTACTTGTTCATTCTGTGAGGCCTGTGGAAATGCAAACTTTATTACTGCAATGACAGATGAGTGTTCAAAATGGCTGCGCATCGACGACATGTTATTCTGGCTTGCATACACACTAGCATTATAGACCAGTGTAGGAGGTCAGGCACAGAAAGAGGAAATTCAATTTATGAAGAAACATAGCAGGTGAGTAAAGGGTTTAGTGTGAAGCATGAATGATTGGTGAATGACATTACTTTACAGTTTTTCCTTGGGCATGGAGGAAAAGGTATTTCACTAAATATGAAGCTTTACCACAACAAAGACTTAACCTCTCTATATTTTTCCATTGGTTTCAGAAAATGAATGAATCAAATTCTGTGTAAGGTGACGTATGGAAGATACTGAGATGTCAGTCCTGGAGTCTGCTGATGCCAGCCCACCAAACGGAATGCCAGGCTGCGAGGGTGAAGCTCCAAAAGAAGTTGGTATTTCATCTCCACACAGATCTGAAGAAAACAGTGAAAAATATGACTTACAATCCGAAAAATTAGAATAACAAACTCTTAATGTTCCGCCTGTGCTATATGTTCCCAAAGACAAGCCCACTGATTGAAGGGGGGAACTACTGAAGATGATAGGATGATTGGATAACCACAAGGAAACATAAGAGAATAATTTAGTTGAGGGGGTTTCTTAGTTTTCACTGAAGCCCTATGCAATTGAAGCTTAACATTTGATAAAGGTTTTAAGTCGTTTTTTTGTGAAAATGAATTCTTACAGGTGTTCAAATTTCCCAGATGGAAATCTTCTAGTAATGGACAAAACTAACATGAATAGAAATTATAGGGCCTCATTACACGGAAGGCGGTAAGGGTTAACGGTCACCGGTAATGGTACCGGTGACCGTTAACCCTTACCGCCTGATTACGAGGTCCCTTTGCGGGTTGGTACTTTAACGCCTGCTTTTTAGCAGGCATTAAAAACCAACCCGCAAAGGGACCAGGGTGCTAATTACGGTACCGTAATTTGCAGTTCTTTAATTAGGACCTTCCCCATTCCCATTATGCCCTATGGGGCAAAAATGGGAATGGGGAAGGGCAATGGGGGAAGGGGGAATTACCGCCCCGCCAACCTTGGAATAGGGCGGTAATTCCCCTTTCCTCCAAGGCGGTGCCGGTATTTTACCGGCATGGACCAAGGTGCTAATAGCACCTTGGTCCACCGCCTACCGTGTAATGAGGCCCATAGTCTAACCCTAGCCATTAATAAAGCACATCATTATTTAATAGATGAACAGCAAATGAAGAAACTAAAGGTCCTTGAGACTAAAGATGAATTAAAGGCAAAATGATTGGAATAGTTATGTTATGTTAAAGGTTCTTGTTCCGCACACTGTTGCCACCTACGTGGTCTCTTGGCGCTCTGGCAGATCTGTAATGGAAGGAGGGTGGTGGGTTTTGTTAGTAGGAGTGGGCAAGAAAAAGAGCAAGGAGCTCTGATGTGCTGTTGGCAGCTTCAGTTCGGAGAAACTAGTCACTGAGCGTAGGTGCGTTTTTTCGGTTGAGAGGCATCATGTGTTGTTGGGTGAGGTTGTGTATGGTTTGTTTTGTTGTCGCGGTGTTGTGAAGTTTGTGCGGTTTGTGGTGCTGTAGAGGTTCGGTTGTGTTTAGTTTAGAGTTTTAGAAGGCGCATGCAGAAGGATGATTCTTTAGTACGGTTAGTTAGTGTCAATACATTTCCTAACCCCGGCATTCAGACTAAATGCAACCTATATCCCTCCCCCTGTCATTCATTCTAGTGTGTAGTAATTACCACCCCCACAAGTTCCTCCGGGAGAGATGTGTTCCCTGTACCCCGAGGTCAATCCTTCTGGGCTCCAACCACCCTTGCAAGCGATACGCCTCTCTTCTCCCCTGCCCTCCACTCCGGTGCGAGAAAAACGGGAGGGAAAGCCCAAAACAATAGCACAGGACAAAAGGGCTATCAGTAGAAAGCAAACAAGAGGGGGAGTCCTGTCTATGGAGTCAAAGTTAATTGCAATTTAATTGTATGCAAAAGAAATTTGTGGTGTATCTGATCCTCTAATGTAGCCTTATTTATGCATATCCAGAGGATAGGTGTACAAATAAAGGAGTAATAATACACATGCACTCGTGACAGTTAAAGTAAATTAATCCTGAGAGTAGTTTTTATTTTCTCTCTTTAGTCATTGAATCACTTCTTTTAAAAGGAAACAAAGAATTGGATTTGTCAATTCCAATATGAAAGACAGAAATTGCATTTATACATTGATACAATTGTTCTGTATATTCAAAAACATGATGACATTCTTTGTGAAAGACACATGTACAGGCAGATTTTTCTTGTATTAAGTACATTACTTGTTCTTCTCATAATTCGCCTAATATCAACAACAGGTAAGTTACACATTTACCTCAAACGAATAGAAACAACATAAACAATTGTTGCTCTAAACACAAGACCTTGGATAGGTCTGACAAAAGCCAGGCTAGAGGGTGACCAAAGTGGATCGACGTCCCTGACATGAATCGAACCCAAGATTGTAAAGAGGGAGGGGGGACCTAACAACAGAAGGTGGAAGGGTCCCTGGACGTTTCGGCTAAACAGTCTTCTTCATGGAGCCAAGGTATGAGATCCCCTTACACTGGACTGGAACCTGGGTGCTAGCCAGGCGGCTGACTTTGAAGAATTCTAATGGAAGACTTTCATGGATGCAAGTTGAAAAAATTCTGAAACCATGTAGCTTAGTGCGGGAGCTGAATTCCCAGCGGGTAAGCAACTTAAGGTTTCACATGGACATAAAAATCGGGCTGAAATGGCCAGTGGAAGACCGGGATGTCTCGAGTCTTGTAAACGCGAGCCGCAGCAGACGAATGCGTTCGTGAGTGAAGAGCAGTACGGAATGAGCTTCATTCCGTACTGCTCTTCAGACAGGACTCCCCCTCTTGTTTGCTCTCCACTCCGGTGCGGCACACTCCCCACCCTTATCCATATATATGGGTGTGTAACATTTCCTGCTCCCATCCGTCTATTAGGTTTGGTGCATTTCACATCTCAATCAATCCTTCTCGACTGGCTCTGCGTGATGTAGAGGTTATATAGTGTCATTCTTTTGGGTGGAGCAAGGGGCATAGGGCTTAGCTATACTATTAAACTGGAAGCTGAAGATGGTTAACCTGTCGATACATGCTAAGCGCAGGAGTGGCTGATTTACCCAAATATTGTGTATGCTGGATGAGGCCGGTCTATGCTGGCATGTTAAATGCCGGTAGGAGTGTGGTGACAGGTTATTCAAAGGGGGGCTTCCCGGGGTGCTTTAGTGGTTGTATTCCCCTTTTTAAGGCTTGTTTCTCTTGGTGTTTTCTTTTTTGGTTTGGCTTGTTGAATTGCATTGATGGGGCTGCTTCCTTTGCTCATTCTCGGTCAGGTGTGTTCCTTCCGTCTTTGGCTTTGCTAAGCTCGTTTTCTGTGTATCTGTTTGTTTCGTGGTGTGTAGATGTTGTTCAGCCGTTTTCAACCCGTTCGGAGCTGAAGAGCCAGGTTTTTAGAAGTTTTCTGAATTTTAGATCGTCCTCTGTAGTTCGTATTTTTCTCAGGAGGGAGTTCCAGAGTTTTACAGCTATGCAAGCGAAGGCTGATCCTCCAAGTTAAGAGTTTAGGTTATAGGCAAATGTCGTTGCTGGATCTAAGTGATCTTTGATTTGTAGATGGTGATTTTCTTTTGTATGAATTCTGCTCCATGGCCATGGATAGCTCTGTGAGTTATGCACATTGTTTTGAAGGTGTAAAAGGTTTGGGGCTAATACTCCATCGAGCTCTAGACTATGTATTAGGAAGAAACCATCGCGTTATATGGGAGGGTGTTACAGCCTGCAGTAATCATAACAAGTGACTGTAGCCCAGAGACACCAAAGGAAAACAGCATATGAGATGCTATGAAATCAGGGCGCTACACCCTAAGATATTTAGGGCCTCATTACGAGTTTGGAGGCAGACAACTTGCGTTGCGTAAGGCGCATTGGCAAGGATCTACAAGCATGGTTTTGCAAATGTGCCAGTGTTTTATGATTTGACAAGTGTCATAATGTAGTTACAAAAAATAGCGGTATACCTTTAGTGACTGAGGGGTAGCCTGTGGCCATGGGCAGTGGCCAGATTATCCGGTACATGGAATAAGGTCATGATCCGGACAATCCTGCTACTGGCCATGACCACAAGGGACAAAACATAGGATTAAAGTGGGCATGTCCACTTGGTACTGGCTTTGTGGTGAAGTTATGCGAAATTAGGATAGATCTTAAAGGGAAGAAAAATGTGTTTGTGGTAATAAGGTCATAGGGTTCTCTTTTTGCCTTCTGCAGGCTGCCATGGAAAGCAAAGAGGGCCCTGTAAGGAACCCTTGCTTTCTCTTTCCATGGTGGCCATGTTGGAAAAGTATGTTCCCGCCATAGGCGTCCCGGTGTAGGAAGCAAAATCCTCTTTTTTAGCACCTCGGGTTCCCGTTTTGGGAACGTAGGTTGCTAATGGCCTTCATCCCCCATTTCAGGGCTGGAATGGGGGGATAATGGTCCAGGGAGCTTGTTATCCACCCTCGCTTCGCTTGGGCTGATAACTTGGGCAGGTATCCACCGTTTCAGTCCCTGGAACCGAGGATGAACGCCACAATATTCCTGTTAGCATAACACAAAATGCAAATCGAAATGTTGGAAAATCTTATTGAGTCTATGTACTTTACTGAGAAATATAAAGTAGATGGAGTCCATACGTTTTTTTTTAGTTCTATTTTTTAACTGTGAAAGGTGGTTCCTAAAGGAACATTTATTTTGTTTTTGGATGCATTTATTTGACAGGAGAGCTTGGAACAAAAGGTGGGGAGGGAAATGAGGGAAGAGGCACCAAACACTAATATGGAGGGTCAGGTGGACAGGGGAAAATTTTGCGTGTGTGTTATTTCTAAGGTAGGGGGCAGTGTTCCTCATGCTCCTTGATTATAGCAGTGGTGGTGTCTCTTGGGAAGGAGGGATGGCATTAGCTGATTATATTTTAAGATAAATAGCAGTTTTGCTAAAAGTATGTACTGTGTTCTAGATTGTTAATGAATGAGTAGGAATAGGTGTTGGAGCTGTGCAAGGGAGATTTTGAAGTTGAAAGTTCCTAGATTAGTAGAAAATGCAGTTCCGAAATGTCCGCGAAGCACAAATCTTATCGTGAAGTGCGTATGTGTTCTCGGACACGTCATCATGCCACGCGCCAGCATATGGTCATGTGGCACTCTCCGGAAGGTCTGCAATGAAGTCAGATGTTCGTAGACATTATGGTTGAGTGGCACTAATAAAAACCTATGAAATTCAATGAAAAACTTTGTTAAGGGGACATTATGGTTAAGTTGCACTAATAAAAACCAATGAAATTCACTGAAAAAACTTTGTTAAGGGGACGTTATGGTTATGTTTCACTACTAAAAACCTATGAAATTCACAAAAAAAACTTTGTTAACGGGACGTTATGGTTCGAAGTAAAACTCAAAAACCCTTGAAATTCGCCAGTTATGGTAAACTAAGCAACCATAACTCGCCCCACCACTGTGCACTGCTAAGACTAACACCCAGGACATCAAAGATGACATCACAAATGTCATTTGCAAAAAAGAAACCCTGTTAACATATTAGCATGAGCACTTTTTTCTTCCCTTTCAAATTTATGCTAATGTGGCGCAACTTCATTACAAAGCCAGTCACAGGTGGACATGGCCACTGTAATCCTATCTTTTCTCCCTTCTGGTCATGGCCAGTAGCCACATTGTGCGGATAATGAGCTTGTACCATGAGCCCGACATTCTGCCCACTCCCCATAGCTGCAGCCAATCCTTCACTCAACAAACCTGTACCGTTACGTTTTTGAACGACATCACGACACTTGTGCAATTCGAAAACACTGCCACATCTCATCACATAATCAACCCTAATGTTAGTGTACACCTTTTTTGGATGACGTTCCTCTCCACCGTAGTTAAATGTACCCATAAGTACATACGTGGCGTAACGCAGAACCTGAAAATGAACATACAGCGACGTACAACGTATGACGTTACATTTTGAAATGAGAAAGTGGTTTTGAAAAAAAAATTAAAATTTTTCAATTTGTAAACTAGTTTTATTTCACAATAAACTGTCCGAGACCATAGGACTATTCCCATTTGCAAATAAATTGTAATATTGTTTCTATGGGCGTCATCTAAAATGTTAATGGAGAGGCACACGTTGTTCTTTTCCCAAACACAAAGTATGCGTTTTCGATGAAGCAACCGCTCTTTTTGCACATTGATTTCCAAGACGTCACCATGACCTTTGGCCTACACCACCATAAAAGATGTTATGTTACTCCTAATGGCCACTTTAGCGTGCGGACAAAGGGGGCCAGCGCGTTCATCCCACAAAATTGTGACGGACAGGCAGCCGGTCACGAGCAGTTGCAGCTGGCGACCAAAGAAGCCATCAGTCGGCAATTGGAATCCATGGCAAGCGCAGTACGGGAGTATGTAGCTGGTCAGAAAACGTATAAGAAAACACGTATCAATACCCAACCTTTACCAAACATTTTTAAAAAAGTAAAAAAGAGAACGTGGAAACTATTACACAAATCGAACTGGTCATACATGATATTTTAATGAAATACTAGTGTCGAACATGGGTAAATGTAGTGAGAGCCTACAAACGCAGAGAATCTGCATTTGGCATAAGTTTAAAAAAAATAAGAACTACACACAAAGATAGTACTTCAGTCACCAAGCAAAAAATAATGTGCAAGTAATAAAAATTTCCATCGCGTAATTTCAAAAAAGACCAAAAGTAAGTTCAAAGTGATTTACAAAGCAATGTGGTCAAACATGACATTTTAAAGAAGATATATTAGCATTGAACAAGGGTGAGTCTAGTCATAGCCTGCAAACGCGGAGAATGTGCACTCGCCGTAAGTGAAAAAAAATGACAACTGCACATAAAGTTAAGACTTCATTTCTATAGTCAAAAGTATTGGTTTGGTAATGAAAAAGTAAAACTCGGCCTGGTGTAGAGGCGTCAAAATTAAATTTACATGATATGTACCGCCTCCATTTTTTTCAGTAAAGTCAGACAGCAATGTATTTGCAGCAAAGAATCTTCGTGAACTGATATTTCATGTGCCTTACAAACGTTTTTGAAACATAACCTTATCAAATGGTATGTGTTGCAAACTTTCACTCCTTGCATTCTTCATGAATTTTGCTTTTAGCTCAAGGTCAAACAACAATTGACCCTTATGATGCAGTTGGATGCGTGGGCCTACTCAGCTCACAACCAAAAAAGCTAAGCAAATGACCTTCACTCAGAATGCAAATACATTCGCACTTTGGATCAACATATGAGAATCCAGTCATGAGAACCGCTACTCCCATACACTTGGAGAACTGCTATTTTCATCAAACAGTGCAGGTGGCTGGCTCAGATTGCAAACTGTGGGACGTCAGTCTGACTGCAATATTATTCTAACTACATTGTAATACAGACGTACGAATGTTTTCGCCATACATTGAGCACCAACTTCCAATTTACCGTATGACTTTGGTGACAAGAAAACACCAATTTTTAGACTTTCGGCGGCCACATCCCATTCCAGCCTCATTAACGCTCCCCTTTCGAGACAGTATTTCATAAGTGTAGCAAGTGCAATGGTGTCTTGTCTTATATGTGTTACCGGCGATATTCGCGTACACCAAAACACGAACGAAAGATGGCAGGCACAGTGAAAGAATCTGACGCTGTTCCAAAACCAATCAGCGAAGGCGTCACATGTTTGCGGACATGACGCTACGGATTAGCCAATCCATTTTTTGTCCGCGGAGCGAACAGGGTAGTGTGACCGCGGAGCGGACATAGATATCACTAATTTTTAGAGACATACTTTTTGGTTGTTTTAAAGAAAACTACTGGATGGATTTGCACCAAATGTACAAAAGCACGCTTTCGGGACCAAGCTCCTGCCCCTGCCGCAAATTTGGTGAAAATCCGTCCAGCGGCTTGGGCTGTAGGCGTGCGCAAAGTTTTTCCCCCATTCAGTCTATGGGAAAAAAAGACGTTTTGGGACCCCCATATAACTTTTCCCCCCTTGACCAAACATCACCAAACTATGCAAAAAAATTCCCAGATTGGTGAGGATTCGTCCAGGGGAAGCGGAGTTATAAGCCGCCCAAAAAGTGCTCTTCCTATGGAAACAGCAACTTAACCATAACTACACAGCCACTAGCGTGGCTGTGTAATATGGATTAGAATACAAATTGCATCACCGTTAGCCATGAGGCAGAGGCAAACTTCCTCTTGGCCACCAGACAACACTGCTTAGTCCCTCAGCAGGTGGGCGAAGAGATTATTGCGGGCAACAGGGTCTGAAGCGGAGCGTCCTCCCTTTCAGCGAGACTGTAACACCTGGGGTTTAACATCCAACTCTGACCCTTCTGTGATGCCATCTCCTTTACGGGGCATCCCCTCTCCCCTCCAACTGCGTTCTGCCAAAAGGCAGATCACAAGTCGAAGAGACAGGGTGGAAAAATCCAGTTAAAAGTGGAAAGACCCAGCGCTCCTCTACTTGCATGCATTCCCAGACCCCTTATCGTGCAGCTGCAGTGCACTCCAACTCCCCTTCTGTATTCATCCTTCACTGGAAAATACAATAACTATTCTCTGTAGTCAGCCCACCTGCAAAATATCTATGTGACCTTGCTCCGTTTTCCCTGCTACTTGTTCATTCTGTGAGGCCTGTGGAAATGCAAACTTTATTACTGCAATGGCAGATGAGTGTTCAAAATGGCTGCGCATCGACGACATGTTATTCTGGCTTGCATACACACTAGCATTATAGACCAGTGTAGGAGGTCAGGCACAGAAAGAGGAAATTCAATTTATGAAGAAACATAGCAGGTGAGTAAAGGGTTTAGTGTGAAGCATGAATGATTGGTGAATGACATTACTTTACAGTTTTTCCTTGGGCATGGAGGAAAAGGTATTTCACTAAATATGAAGCTTTACCACAACAAAGACTTAACCTCTCTATATTTTTCCATTGGTTTCAGAAAATGAATGAATCAAATTCTGTGTAAGGTGACGTATGGAAGATACTGAGATGTCAGTCCTGGAGTCTGCTGATGCCAGCCCACCAAACGGAATGCCAGGCTGCGAGGGTGAAGCTCCAAAAGAAGTTGGTATTTCATCTCCACACAGATCTGAAGAAAACAGTGAAAAATATGACTTACAATCCGAAAAATTAGAATAACAAACTCTTAATGTTCCGCCTGTGCTATATGTTCCCAAAGACAAGCCCACTGATTGAAGGGGGGAACTACTGAAGATGATAAGATGATTGGATAACCACAAGGAAACATAAGAGAATAATTTAGTTGAGGGGGTTTCTTAGTTTTCACTGAAGCCCTATGCAATTGAAGCTTAACATTAGGATAAAGGTTTTAAGTCGTTTTTTTGTGAAAATGTATTCTTACAGGTGTTCAAATTTCCCAGATGGAAATCTTCTAGTAATGGACAAAACTAACATGAATAGAAATTATAGGGCCTCATTACACGGAAGGCGGTAAGGGTTAACGGTCACCGGTAATGGTACCAGTGACCGTTAACCCTTACCGCCTGATTACAAGGTCCCTTTGCCGGTTGGTACTTTAACGCCTGCTTTTTAGCAGGCATTAAAAACCAACCCGCAAAGGGACCAGGGTGCTAATTACGGTACCGTAATTTGCAGTTCTTTAATTAGGACCTTCCCCATTCCCATTATGCCCTATGGGGCAAAAATGGGAATGGGGAAGGGCAATGGGGGAAGGGGGAATTACCGCCCCGCCAACCTTGGAATAGGGCGGTAATTCCCCTTTCCTCCAAGGCGGTGCCGGTATTTTACCGGCATGGACCAAGGTGCTAATAGCACCTTGGTCCACCGCCTACCGTGTAATGAGGCCCATAGTCTAACCCTAGCCATTAATAAAGCACATCATTATTTAATAGATGAACAGCAAATGAAGAAACTAAAGGTCCTTGAGACTAAAGATGAATTAAAGGCAAAATGATTGGAATAGTTATGTTATGTTAAAGGTTCTTGTTCCGCACACTGTTGCCACCTACGTGGTCTCTTGGCGCTCTGGCAGATCTGTAATGGAAGGAGGGTGGTGGGTTTTGTTAGTAGGAGTGGGCAAGAAAAGAGCAAGGAGCTCTGATGTGCTGTTGGCAGCTTCAGTTCGGAGAAACTAGTCACTGAGCGTAGGTGCGTTTTTTCGGTTGAGAGGCATCATGTGTTGTTGGGTGAGGTTGTGTATGGTTTGTTTTGTTGTCGCGGTGTTGTGAAGTTTGTGCGGTTTGTGGTGCTGTAGAGGTTCGGTTGTGTTTAGTTTAGAGTTTTAGAAGGCGCATGCAGAAGGATGATTCTTTAGTACGGTTAGTTAGTGTCAATACATTTCCTAACCCCGGCATTCAGACTAAATGCAACCTATATCCCTCCCCCTGTCGTTCATTCTAGTGTGTAGTAATTACCACCCCCACAAGTTCCTCCGGGAGAGATGTGTTCCCTGTACCCCGAGGTCAATCCTTCTGGGCTCCAACCACCCTTGCAAGCGATACGCCTCTCTTCTCCCCTGCCCTCCACTCCGGTGCGAGAAAAACGGGAGGGAAAGCCCAAAACAATAGCACAGGACAAAAGGGCTATCAGTAGAAAGCAAACAAGAGGGGGAGTCCTGTCTATGGAGTCAAAGTTAATTGCAATTTAATTGTATGCAAAAGAAATTTGTGGTGTATCTGATCCTCTAATGTAGCCTTATTTATGCATATCCAGAGGATAGGTGTACAAATAAAGGAGTAATAATACACATGCACTCGTGACAGTTAAAGTAAATTAATCCTGAGAGTAGTTTTTATTTTCTCTCTTTAGTCATTGAATCACTTCTTTTAAAAGGAAACAAAGAATTGGATTTGTCAATTCCAATATGAAAGACAGAAATTGCATTTATACATTGATACAATTGTTCTGTATATTCAAAAACATGATGACATTCTTTGTGAAAGACACATGTACAGGCAGATTTTTCTTGTATTAAGTACATTACTTGTTCTTCTCATAATTCGCCTAATATCAACAACAGGTAAGTTACACATTTACCTCAAACGAATAGAAACAACATAAACAATTGTTGCTTCAAAAACAAGACCTTGGATAGGTCTGACAAAAGCCAGGCTAGAGGGTGACCAAAGTGGATCGACGTCCCTGACATGAATCGAACCCAAGATTGTAAAGAGGGAGGGGGGACCTAACAACAGAAGGTGGAAGGGTCCCTGGACGTTTCGGCTAAACAGTCTTCTTCATGGAGCCAAGGTATGAGATCCCCTTACACTGGACTGGAACCTGGGTGCTAGCCAGGCGGCTGACTTTGAAGAATTCCGATGGAAGACTTTCATGGATGCAAGTTGAAAAAACTCTGAAACCATGTAGCTTAGTGCGGGAGCTGACTTCCCAGCGGGTAAGTAACTTAAGGTTTCACATGGACATAAAAATCGGGCTGAAATGGCCAGTGGAAGACCGGGATGTCTCGAGTCTTGTAAACGCGAGCCGCAGCAGACGAATGCGTTCGTGAGTGAAGAGCAGTACGGAATGAGCTTCATTCCGTACTGCTCTTCAGACAGGACTCCCCCTCTTGTTTGCTCTCCAGTCCGATGCGGCACACTCCCCACCCTTATCCATATATATGGGTGTGTAACATTTCCTGCTCCCATCCGTCTATTAGGTTTGGTGCATTTCACATCTCAATTAATCCTTCTCGACTGGCTCTGCGTGATGTAGAGGTTATATAGTGGCATTCTTTTGGGTGGAGCAAGGGGCATAGGGCTTAGCTATACTATTAAACTGGAAGCTGAAGATGGTTAACCTGTCGATACATGCTAAGCGCAGGAGTGGCTGATTTACCCAAATATTGTGTATGCTGGATGAGGCCGGTCTATGCTGGCATGTTAAATGCCGGTAGGAGTGTGGTGACAGGTTATTCAAAGGGGGGCTTCCCGGGGTGCTTTAGTGGTTGTATTCCCCTTTTTAAGGCTTGTTTCTCTTGGTGTTTTCTTTTTTGGTTTGGCTTGTTGAATTGCATTGATGGGGCTGCTTCCTTTGCTCATTCTCGGTCAGGTGTGTTCCTTCCGTCTTTGGCTTTGCTAAGATCGTTTTCTGTGTATCTGTTTGTTTCGTGGTGTGTAGATGTTGTTCAGCCGTTTTCAACCCGTTCGGAGCTGAAGAGCCAGGTTTTTAGAAGTTTTCTGAATTTTAGATCGTCCTCTGTAGTTCGTATTTTTCTCAGGAGGGAGTTGCAGAGTTTTACAGCTATGCAAGCGAAGGCTGATCCTCCAAGTTAAGAGTTTAGGTTATAGGTTTAGGTTATAGGTTATAGGTTATAGGTTATAGGTTATAGGCAAATGTCGTTGCTGGATGTCGTTGCTGGATCTAAGTGATCTTTGATTTGTAGATGGTGATTTTCTTTTGTATGAATTCTGCTCCCTGGCCATGGATAGCTCTGTGAGTTATGCACATTGTTTTGAAGGTGTAAAAGGTTTGGGGCTAATACTCCATCGAGCTCTAGACTATGTATTAGGAAGAAACCATCGCGTTATATGGGAGGGTGTTACAGCCTGCAGTAATCATAACAAGTGACTGTAGCCCAGAGACGCCAAAGGAAAACAGCATATGAGATGCTATGAAATCAGGGCGCTACACCCTAAGATATTTAGGGCCCTCAATAAGCGCATGTCTGCCTCCAAACTCGGGTCCGGGTTCCCTGAATGGGGAAATACCGGGCCATTCCGACCTTGGAGGGCCCGGTATTTCCCCTTTCAGGGAACCTGGACCTTCCCCATTCCCATTTGAGCTGCCATCAGGCTCAATGGGAATGGGGAGGGAGCTAACAACGGGCCCGTCAATAGCGGGCCCGTTGTTAGCTCTCTGGTCCCCTCACGGGACCCGCTATGGACGTCTGGAAACCAGACATCCAGAGCGGGTCCCGCAAGGGAACCTCGTAATAGGACGGAATGGGTTTAACGGCACCGGAACCATTTCCGGCGCAGTTAAACCCATTCGGCCAGCCTCGTAATGAGGCACATAGTGTCCTTGTGTTAACAATTGCATTCGATGTCAACAATGACCCATAATTTGGTAGTCCACTTCTGTTTAAATGATTAGCCAAGACATGTTTTGACCCAAAAACACTCAGGTCTTCCCCAGGGCTTTCTCAACCCCGTATTGCGTGACCAATTACAGGTCCACTTTGCATACCTATACTTGTAATAGTTGAAATGTACATTTTGAATTATAGCTTTCAACAGTGTTCTGTGTGGCCGCTCCTTGCTGCTCACATTAATGGAAGATATGTTCCTGATTATCCGTTACGTCCTAATCATTCAATCCAATCCAAAAGGTCAAATGTTCTCTTAATGCAAGATTAATACTTATGTAATCCATGTATAATCGTGTTGTAAAGGTTGAAAGATGAAAAGGCAATCCGATTCTATAGATGGATGTGTGTGGTCCATCCGCCATATATCAAGGAGCAACGGCGTTCCGCGTGTGTGTGCTAGTCCACGCACTGAATGCCACATCCATCCACCTATAGAATAGGATTGCCTTATGATCTTTTAAACCTTTACAACACCCACGCAGCTGACCCACTCAAAAAAAAGAAAAGAAAACGCTGCAGGGGCTGTGGCAGAATCCCCCGCAACACCCCGCTCACTATACTATAGAGTATAGTGAGCGGGGATTGCGGGGGACACCCCCGTAGCTGACCCGAAAGAAAAAAAAAGGACCCTGCAGCAGCGGTTCCTGATCACGGAAGTGAAAGGGAACCAGCGTTGCAGGGACACAGCGCATGCCGATGAAAGGTAAGTAGGGGGTTGGGGGTGTGGGCAGCGGTTGGGGTGTGGGCAGCGGTTGGGGTGTGGGCAGGGGTTAGTGATGGTATGGATTTGGGGTTGTTTTACTACAGATGTCCACATGAGAAATGTACAAACATTTATGTATAACGTACATTTCTCATGAGGTCATTTCCGTCCGGGACATTTCTGCCGCAGTAAAACAACCCATATTCGGTGAAACATCTTTTCCAAAGTAGAGGTTGACTAACCCAGGCAGTGATGGGGAATGTTAACAATGTGTTTTGATACTAAAGTTTTCAAATGATTGATATTGATTTTGTTAATGTTTTTGTTAATGATTTACTTTTTAATGCATTATTTATGTTGAATTTCTTTTAATAATTGTAATTGTGATTAATGTTAAACTGTGTAATGGGTGAAAGGTTTATAATTAAGCCAAACACCAGAAGAATGAACAGTCAAGCTAAGTTAGTTAATACGAAGTTAATTGTTTCCACCCTGAAGGAAGCATATACCTGAGTGATTACATTAGAACTGGTGGCACCGGAGAGTACAAGTACAGGAATCCTTAAAATCATAAATTGTTTACGAAGCATCTGGTCACAATTAAAGCCAAATGGCGCAAAGATACGTACTTGTTTCTAACATTAGAGCTAAAAACTCTTTGAAAAAAGTTCAAAACACAGGCAACAACATTCAAATATAAAGGGCTAGTGGTCCTTCTAAAATATTTTGAAAGGTTTTTAAAAACGTATGCAACCCTAGTCAGCCTTCCCTAAGGCCTACCCCATTGAAGGAACACTGTGATGAGTTCAAACTTTTTTTTTACTAATAAAATAACGAACATTCGGAATAAATGGCGAAAGAGCGACACACCCAAACAATTTAAGATTGTAGTCTGCAAGTGGATCCATTAGAGCCCGCCTTTAGATTTCAAACAGCCACTCCTCACAAGATCATATCAATCATGAGCTCTTCTAAACCTACCTCAAGCCCTGGTGATTCTACGCCTCTCATAACCAACCTTGCCCACACTTCTTTTCAGGAGCGGTTAATCCCAAGCATCTTAAGAAATCCGGTATTGCTGTGCTTCTAATACAACATATGGATTCCAATGATTGTTCCAGCTTCGGACGTAGATCTAATTGTTCTTTTCTCTTAAAGATAATGGATAACGTTGCTTTGTTACAATTAAGGAACCATTTGGAAAAGCTGAATCTAATGGGAGACAGTCGGGTTTCCATCCTTGTCAGAGCACAGACACAGACCTTCTTGCAGTTAAGGAGAATGACATTAATCTGTTAGTTACTGATATCTCAGGTTTTCTAGTACTGCTAGAGATATGTGCAGCATTTGATACCCTTAACCATCACATTCTGCTTAAGATGATAGAGAAATTGAAGCCCGATACTCCTATCTACAAATGATTGCAGTCTTTCCTTAGTGGACGATATTCCATGATAAGACTGATAGATTAGGGATCCTTCTCAACCCCCCTAACCTGTGGAGTTCCACAGGGTTCATGTTTATCTCCAATTCCTTTGAACCTAAACATGCTTCAGTTCCTTGAAATTCATATTACCTCTGGGCATAAGTTCCAGAACTATTCCGATGAGACACAAATCCTCCCGTATCTTTCTGGCATTCCAAAGGATAATCTAACCACTTGTAGTGACCTCTATATACTAATTGATCAATTAAAATGTCCTTAAACTAAACCAATCAAAAACAGAGTTCTTGTAATTTCATACTGAGTTAAACCAGATGTATTCTCATGTTATTCACATATATCACTGCCCCAAGAATATATCAAAACATCAGACATGGTGGTTAAATCCCTTGGAATACTATTTAGTTCTAGCCAGGCTATGTCACCCCGTAAGTAAGTTCACTGATGAATCCTCTTCTTATCATCTGATGTGACTTAAGCAAATAAGGCATTTGCTTTCTGAACAGAATTGTTCTGCCATAGCCCATACAACAATCAGAGCAAGACTATTAGTGCAAGGCCCTATATTTGGGGTTAAATGGAAAGAATTTAAGGAGATTGCAATACAGTATTAAGAATAACCTGCTAAGTGATAACTATACCCAAAACAAAGCATATCACTCCCATTCTCAAAAAGCTCCATTGGTTACCGTCAGTGGCCAGAGTAAAGGTGACTCTGGTGCTTAAGATATTACATGGATTGGCACCATCCTATTTAAATGACATGATGTCATGGTATTTAAAAACACGCTCACTGTGATCATCGAAACAGTGGCCCGATATAATACCACAGTTTAGGCAGAAGAGAGATTTTCAGGTAGAAGCAGCTACTCTGTGGAACCCTCCAACGTTAGATCTTCTGATACTTTTGATTTCGACACAAATTGAAAACCTACTTGTTTTAATAATCTCAATAGTCAGATCACTTTATTGATATCTTTCCCTGGGTAGAATGTACTCTTCTTCATTAGTATCTGTTAGCAGCCTTTCCACTGCATGAACTTGCTCCTAAGAGATCTAGTTACAATCAGCGCTTTGGTACCTGGAAATGGTTGTAGCACTACACAAATACTGTTTCATTTGATTTCAAATTTACCAGTAACTAGCACAATAATCCATACTTTCACAGAAGATACACTTTTACAAGAAAGTCTTTTTAGTTTTCTGAGGCTGTAATCCAACAAGTCGGTGTCACCAGCAATGTTCGAAGTCATCTACATCTTTCAGATACCAAACTCAGTATCCAGGGGGTGATTTCGAAATCGTAACCTCTCAACCGGGTGTTATTCATATAAGGAATGAATGGGAGAGATGAAACGTTGACTAAATGGTCAAGCAGGCTACTGTACTCTAATTTTAAGCATAGGCCCAATGTTGAAATTAGGGCACAATTTTGTAGATTGGTGTTGGTGGTAGGCAATCTCCAAAAGTAACCACACGCTGGTTGCCAAAACTAGTAAAATTGGAAGAGTCAGATTTCAGCAGTGGCAGCGCTGGTGAGCAAGTCTTCTGCAACTGTTCCAGTGGGGACTACAAAGTGGTACAGGCAAGCAAGAGGACAAAAGACCCAATGAAGAGGGTGCTGAAAATGGGGTATGACGTGGTGGTGTTAACTACTGTGCAGTTAAGAATACTGGAATATGCAGTCTGTGATCAAAAGTCAAACGTTCAGCTAAGAACTGGAAGCCTCAGTCCCAAAAAAACACATTGAACTTTACGGTTCTTGAATGGTAGGCCTTGCACCATATCTCTCATGGATACTGGGGTTTTGGGTGTTCCTATCTCTGTGGCCAATCCATTTAGATATGAGCTGCAAGCCTTCTGTATCAGTACAATCTATACAAGGTGCATCAGTGGGTACCTCCATTGGAAGTTGTTGCTTCCTTTGACATTTCCCTTGCCTCTTCTGCGGAAAGGTTGCAATCTTAGACACAGTGTTCATAAAACACCCATTTTCCAAAGGGGATTCATAAGGAATGGAAGAGGCCCCACTATCTGCCTCCTCTCTTACAACTCTTCCTCTGAATCCTTCTCATCATGATCATCCTCTGAGGAGACAAACTGTTCCAACCCGCTAGCCTGGAAAGCTGAACACAGATTGCTCTGCCTGGTAATAGTGTGTCGTTTGTGCTCCCATTCTCTGCATTGAAGGTACCACTGACAGAGGTTTCACGCTACGGTTTGTTGTGAGAGTCAATTTAACTGGAGTTAAAATGTTGCACTTTTAGGTGCTAGGATAAAAGAAAGCTTTCAGGGTCAAATGTTTTTTTGTCTGTACCAAACGTGTCCCCTTTTTAATAGGGTGAATGCAGTGGGATTGTGAACGGAGTGCTATCTGGCTTACTTTGAAAACTGCGAAAGTCATTCCGTCCCATGCTTTGATGATAGTGTACTGTTCCTGTTTCAGGGAGCAGTCACTGTTCCGTTCCTGCTGGATGCATACAGGATTCAGCCTTGAGAGTAGTGTTTCATTGTTCGTGCCTTAGGTTCCAGACGCAGGCGTCCGCACCTGCTGCTCCTTACCACAAGCCTTCAGAGTGGGCCCCTGTAATAACAGCCAGCTCAGAAGACTAGAGTGTCCCCTGACCTGTGGGAATCTCTTCCCCCATTCTTCATACAGCCCAAGTGGGAACCTAACAGGTTTGTCTTGGTTGTATTCCCTGTCCATTTGTTGCCTGTCTGTAGTGGTGCCTATCCTTGCTTGTCTGCAGGACTCCTTACACTCCTTTGACTTGTGCACTATTCTCCCCTCAGATTTGTGGGCATGTCTTTGCCATCAAGCCTCTGACACAAACCAAAATCATTGGCTCTGAATTTGCAAGTGGGAATCCTTATGCCATGCTTAAAGTTCTTGAGATGAGCCTGAGTGTGTCTTTGCCTGAGGATGTGACAGTCTCACGGTTGCCTAATGTCATCGCAGAACATCTTCATATATGCCCACGGGAGCTAGGGGTAGCATGCGTGAATGGCCAGCGCTACCCACATCAAACGGCTGTTCAGGTTTGGAAATTTCCACTTCCTCAGGCTGCTAGAATTCTTGAACCTCTTTGGAAAAGAAAGTCTTGTTACGAATGGAGGCCTTGGCCTCCATTGAGTATGCTGTCCAATGCGTAACTCTTCCTTTTCATGTTTTGGCTTGAGCAGCTGGATCAGAATTAAAGGGTGCCTTCTCCATCTGGAAAGAGCATACTTGGGAACTAAAGAAATATAACTGTAAGGGGACGTGAAAGCAGTCTCGACCTGGAGAGAAAGAGTCCCAAACTGCCATCAATGTACATCGGGTGGCTATCAATGTCAGTTGAAGTTGGGTGCCAATTTCTGATGGCTGCATTGTGTCCAGTTTTGTCATTTGGAATTAGCTAAAGAAAAGAGGTGATGGCTAGAAGGTCCAGAACCAATCCCAAACTCCGGTAGCGCTCCCGGCAAACACAGAGACCATTGGTCCCCGCCCGCCAAGCCACCACAAAAGGGGAAATACTGTATGCAAATCAGGCCTGGTCCCAAGCCCAAACTTCTTGGTCACATCCCATCTGCACAAAGCCATGAGCATCCACAAACCTGTTTCATCCTCTTTGGGCCTCGGCAGCGAGGTGTAGCTTGGGTCTCTAAGCCAGCAGACACAGGCCCACGTCTGGGCATTCCTGTCACACTCGGGGTGACTCCAGCAAAACAAAAGAGGTGATGGATGGAAGGAGAAAGACCATATGCAAATCAGGCTTGGTCCCTCCCCTTTTGCAATGGCTCGGCAGGCGAAGAACAACTGTCCCTGGGGGTCGCCTAGAGCAACACCAGAGGCCAAGATCAACTCCAAACCCTCCTGCCATCACCTCTTGTTTTGCATTTGGAATTAGCGTCCATGTTTTTTCGCTCTGCACCTTTCCACACAAATGATGGCATACCAAAAAAAACAATCTGAGGACCTTGGCGTGGGGACTTCATGGGTACCTGTATATGTCGGGTAGGTATAGTATCACAGGAACACCCCTGTCAAAGTCCTTTGACTTTGGAAGAAAACAACTTGCAATCATCTGGACCAACCAACAGATGGTTGACTATACAAAGCAGACGAGGCTAAATTGATTTACAAACCTCCAAAATATTTATATGCCATAAGGGCAAATGTTTGAGTCCTCCAGTAAGTTATGGGGCTATGAAAATCCCCTGTTTTGGGAAAGTGGCAGGGCATATGAATATAAAAAATAAAATAAATAGACAATGTCGAGGGATAGAGACAGTATTTACTATTTCATGCTTCTAATCTAGTGTTAGCAGTTGAGATTTTGGCTTTGAGTGATGAAGCCACAATACAGGTTCTACTAATGAAACTGCGACTGGACCCTGGTACGAGTCGAGGGATTATTGCATCACACTTTATCTCTTTTTGCATCAATTCCAACAGCGAAGATACATTTTATTCCAAAGCTGGTTTACATTAAAAAATTGGCATCAATGTACATCGGGTGGCAAACCGAAAAATTAAGAACAAACACCAACTCATGTGGTCCGTAATCAGTAAAGGAAATGAGACAGTGCAACCCATCCCATGAAAAGATGGAAAGGTGGGAGCAAATTGCAGGCATGAATGCGCATATATATTGTCAAGTGAATTCCTGCTTCATCCTCAACAAAATGCACATATTTCAAGAAGAAACTTAACAAGTGTGTCTTGTGAACGGTAACTTTTCAAAGGCGAATAAAAAGCTTGACAGGGCCGCTCTTCCTAGTAATTAACCACATCCAAGGAGTGCTGCAGTCAGGCTTCTGACCGAAGCATGGCAATGAATCAGCCCTGTTAGACCTACAAAATCAGCAGAACGAGATCCTGGGATGAGGGGCAGCCAACTCTTCTTCTCCTCTTAGATCTATTGACTGTATTTGACCTGGTCGACCACAAAATTCAATGCCGCCACCTCATTGCCTCTGCCAACTTCTCCCCCATGGCTACTGCTTGGATTGCATCCTTTCTGGAAATAAGATTCATGAGGGAATTCTCAGAGAAAGCCAATGCCTCGCCCTGCCCCATCCATACATCCATAAACTTTAAGTAATTCAAAATAATGCAGTCCGAGCAGGTCTGAATATCCCTAAAAGAGAACATATGTCAGAAGCCAGAAGAGAGTCCCACTGGCTGCCCATACAAGAACTCATCATCTTCAAAACCTTGTCCATCACACACAAGTGCCTGTCCAACACAGCCCCCCGCCACCTCGCCCAGAAAATAGTCAAAGCTCACTCAACAAGACCCACCAGGACATTATACGCACACCGCGTTCTCTTACCAAACGTTAGATGAGCCAAAGCTGGTGGCTCTAGCTTCCCCTACATCACAAACAGTGGAACTCCCTCGCTCCCTCGCTGAGATCAGAAAAATCTTATGAGGTATTCTGAAAAGCTCTTAAAAACTCAGCTGCTTGCCTAAACTGCACCTTTTTCTGTGTCTTGCTCCTCTTCCCCTACTGTATTGTGTTCCTATACCAAATGCAAATAACCTGTATCTGTAACAGTGCCTCAATGCCTCTGGGCTGTTTGTGCACTTTATAAATGAAATAAATAAATAAACTAATACTCGCCAAATTACATCTAGCCAGCATCGCCCATCCTCATCATCCATGTCAACTGCTTCGACCATACATGCATACCAAATACCTACAGTTCAACATAAACTCTCCCTCAGGTGAAACTGAGCCTACGATGTCCAGTGGTGCACACTGTTGTCTTTACACTGTGTGACACAGCCTGTATTCAGGTCTTGTCAGGGGAGGGAGGGTGCCCGATCCTCATCACAATCTAGGGTGCCGGGACGAGTTCGTGCAGGCAACCTCCCAGCCCCTCCTTACCTGCTCTGATAGCAGCGCCAGTGCCACGATGGGACACTGAGGGAGAGAGGGCAGGCAAGCCAGTCAGACGCAGAGCCGTGAGGGGCAGAGCCAGCACCACTAAGACCGCAGCAGCAGTGAAACCAAAGTAGAAGCCTGGAGCAAAGTGGGACTTCCATAGACGGCCAATAAGAGCCCCCAGGGATTCATCACATGATAAATAAAGGCCTGGAGGAAGTCGTTAAACATAGTAGGTAAAAGTTCCCTATGGGCTATGACTTTGCCCATGTTAGGAAGGCGGCAGGGCCTCATGGAGAAGGGCGTGAGGCTCACCAGCCCTTTTGAAGGCTCTTCAATCCCAGCCCAGTCATACCCCTGGAGAAAGCTAAGATTTAAAGGTCAGTTTTGGGAGCAGTTTAAGGAGGTTGTAGTTGGGTGAAGACAGGAGTTGGAGGAGGTTGTCCAAGAGACCAGAGGAGTAGAGCGTGGAAGGAGCGTGGAGGTTTCTGGAGACATGGGTCTGTGCAGTGTTTGTGCGTGGGTGTAAGGAGTGAGTGTAGTAGTGGTAGAATAGGAGTAGAGAGGAGGTGGTGTTAGGTGTAAGGAGAGATCATTTTAGAGCAAGAGGTGGTAGTAGTAGGGTAGTAGAGGGTGGTAGTAAGAGACAAAAACAGTAGTAGAGAACTGGTAGCAGCAGAAGGAGAGTGGTAGTAGAGAGGTGGTAGTAGTGAGATGCGGTAGAGGAGTAGAGATAGTGGTAAGAGCAGAGAGGTAGTAGTACTGCTAGTGGAGTGGTAGTAGTGGCAAGGGATGGAGTAGTAAAAAGGAGGATCGATAAAATAACAGTGAAGGGTGTATTTGAGTGGAGGTTGTGGTAGCAGGGAGCGGAGGAGTAGGAAGAAGGAAGGAAGTGAGAGCAAGCAAATAAGGTAACATATAAGGGTGCAGGGAGGAATGTGAAGTATAAGAGCAGAGGGAGAGAAGTGTGAAGGGGAAGATAACATATTGGAAAGCCAGAATAGACGAGGCCCAGGTGAGAGTGTGCATGCATGTTGAGCTGTAGGAGCCGGGTCAAAGGAAACACCATCCCTAACTCCCTTAGAACACTAAGCAGGGCTAGAAAAGGGAAAGCTAGAAGGCCCCTTGGGAGTTAGTCAGCCAACGGCTCAAGGAACACATTGCAGCACCACATAGAAATCATACAGATTGGTGTCACCTGACAGTAGAACTAACCCTGCTAAGGACGCCTGAGCTAAGGATGAGGGAAAAGCCAGGCCAGTTGAGAGAGATAGAGAAAGACTAGCGACACCAATCGCAAAGGCCCAGATTGACTCTAAAATAATATGAATCCATCTGCCAATCTTTGTTTTTAAGAACCAATAAACAACCGTGAAACGGCAATCAGAGTCAGAGTGGTACTTACAATGACAAATAATACATGGTCAGACTGGAGCCACTTAAGTAAGCCAGTCTACTTATCATGTTTGCGTTACGCTTGATGCCAAGTAAAAAATAAAATAATGCCATGCCACAGTAGTAAAGTAGATGCATACTGACACCATAGGCCAGCCTAGCCATGCAATAACATGTATCATGTTTGCTTTCCCCTTGATGCCAAGTAAAAAATGTCATACAACATTAAGAATGTATATGCAGACTGTAGGCCAGTCTTTCAATCTAACAACACTTATCATGTTTGCATTAGCATTGATGCTAAATGTCATGCCACGGTACAAACGTATATAGATACTGGTACCACTAATGTAAGCCATTCTAGCCGTGTGATAACCTTGATGACAAAACCCTGGCCCGTAATGGCGGGCTGACACTGCTGCTTAGACCCATATATTGTTTCCTGCATTCCCACTTCCCAGTATTGAAGAGCATATAATTATTGTTTGTTTGTTTGTTTGTTTTTATTACTTGTATTGCGCACCAGACCCAAGGGTAACCGGGCACATTTTATAAGACAATTTACATCTTAGTTACAGGAAAAACACATGGCAAAAAGAAACAAGAAATATACAGAGAATATATATACACAAAATACACAGCACAGAAACAAGGAATATACAGAGAATATACATACACAAAATACACAGCAGGCAGGAATGCTGGTGTACGTATTTACAGTTCTACATAAGCAGGCAGTAACTGCTGGGCAGTAGGTGTGAGCAAAGTGCAGAAGTGGAGAGAGATGCAGGAAACGTCCAGGCGGGATGGAGGTCTGTTATTTGTCTGCGTCTTTAATCCACCTTGTAAGGTTGTGTCGGAAGGTGAAGTAAGGTTGGTTTGTCCGCAGGGTGGGTGGTAGGGAGTTCCAAAGTTGAGCTGCTTTAACCTGGAAGCTACAGCCACCGAATCTGGACAATTTAAATGTTGAAATGTTGTTAGAGTTAAGTTGTAAGCACAGCCATACTAAACACTAGACTGCCGATATCGGTGAGCCAAATGCAAGAGACTGGAGGTCATTACGACCCAGGCGGTAAGTACACCAACTTTACCACCATGGTGTAAACTATGTTTACACCATGGTGGTTGGCGGATTTACCGCCCCATTCCAAGGTGAGTGGGGCGGTAAATCCCCATTTCCCCTTCCCCATTCCCATTTTTGCCCCATAGGGCATAATGGGAGTGGAGAAGGCGCTAATTACGGCACCGTAAAGTACGGTGCCGTAATTAGCACCAAGGCGGTTTAGCGCCATGGATTTTAATGCCTGCTAAAAGCAGCCGTTAAAATTGGAATCAGGCGTTAAGGGTTAACGACGGCGTTAACCCTTAATGCCTGGGTCGTAATGACCTCCACTGCCATTTAATGCTCGGGCAATGTGTTATATTGGACGGAGGGTGGGGGCAGATCTGACTCGTTTCGCTGCCCAAAAATTAATTGTACTAATAAAATAGTTGCTACCATTATGATAGCATGCCACGTGCAGCCGGAAATGCAAAGACCAGCACCTTAGAGTTTTTCACCCACTGAACCTTATCTGTGGGAACTTAGAGACCACTGAACCATGCAAGGAACCTGGGTTGAATAACCAACCTGCCCCCCTACCAATTCAGCGATCATCATTATCAACTTCACACTCCATCTCCCATCTTACACTTAGCAAGTCAACCAATGAGGGCTTGGCCATTGATATAGCTTTACAACAGACTAACCACTCTTATATGTCCTGTCCATGCTGCACTCCCACAGCTATCCGTGCACATGGGAGGAATTTCGCTAGCACGCCACCATTACACCTGTGGCCCATGTGGCAACATAGAAACCCTGTGCCCCCCTCACCTACAATCTAGCCAGCCACAGACTGCCGGCATTTCTGAATCTGCATGTGCACTTCGCCCCTCTCTCTTTCTCTCTCTGTTACCACTAACCACCCTCCAACGCGCTACTGCAGCACCTACAGGCAAGAGGCCACCAAGGTGGCATTCATATTCACGCTACACAAGGTTAACCGCGGCCCAAATAGGACCCAGCTAGGTAGGGGGCGGTTACATGCTCCCATACCACCTCTAGGGGAAAAAATAAGTTCATCAGAGGTAGTTTAGCAGAGTTATTACACATGTGTTTGAATGTTTTTTTTGTTTATCACAATTACCTGTAATTAGAGTGGGAGCTGTTGCGTTGTTGGCAGTAGGTGTATCCATTTGAATGTCAGTAGGTGGCAGGTCCAGGATTAATACAGTAGAGTCCCCCCCACACCCCCTTGGGGTTAACGCACACCCCAGTGTCTTGTGGTTATTGTGTTGTGTGATCACTGCAAATAACTCAGATGTGTAGCCCATCTTCTGCTGGGTTTTATAACATATTCTATTTCGTAGGTTATCTGTTCTGGGTGCGGCGGGGGTTGTGAGGTGTCTGCAATGGTTCCTCTCTCTGTGGTTCAGCAAGCCACGGCACAAAACAAAGCCACACAAGATCCAGGTGCATTAAATTGCACTGTGTTACATTACATTGCAACAAAAGAAGGGCCGCTTCCAGAGACCTTGCAGCTGCATATAAATCACAAAAAGGGAGAATATAGAATTCCCAAGGCATAGTCAAGCCCGACAGGCAAAGAAAGGGATTCAAAGCCAATTTAGTGAATCCTAAACCAGCCCATAAATCCTACGGCAATTACAGCATCGGAGGGACTTACATAATGAAGCTTTTCATGCACAGCACATTGAATCCACGAGAGGATGCCAGATGGGACTCATTTCCGTGCTTCATCCATATAAATGTCTTGTTCATTGACATACTAGCAGAGCATCATTCTGGCCTTCGTCCATAGCAGCTGTCTATTCTACCGCCAGGGACCAAGCAGTGTTCCGGTGTGCGACTAGCACCACTTCCTCTGAGAAAAAACATGATTATATTTGCATTGTATTTGTTTTGCATTTATTACAAGGTGTTTCCCCCACAAACACAAAAGAGCGCAGCTGTAATTGAAGAAATATTGTAGCACGTGCCGTGCAAGAGAGGAAAAGGTGGTGTGGAAATGAGGGCTTGTGTAAGGGGACGGGAATAAAATAGTACATGGCCCAGGGACAAGACAACATTGCATTCAGATAGATGGGAGTTCAACAAGATCGTGTGCCACTCCCATGCCAGTGAACCCAGACAACGGTCCTTTGAGACAAGGTAACAGTATCTGGAGGATGGGGATGCAGATCTTACTCAGACATCAATAATCAAACCGACTCAAGAAGTTGGCAAAAGTCAAAGCTGTTTCAATAACAAGTCCTTAAAACAGGGAGTACAATGGACATCCACGGATGATGCACAGACTTACCTCTCACTCGAGAACTCAACATGTTACAGGAAAAACGCATATTTATAGTAAAGACTCGTCATCATTGACGTCACACTACGTGGCACATAAGAAAAACCTATGGGGGGTTCTAGTTGGTGAACGGGGAACATCTACATCTACTTTCTGTGGGCTACAGGGATGTGATTGGATCTCTAAGGTCAGGCGGGCAACTAAACCCATCCCCAGTGCAAGTCATCTTCCGTGTCATGAAAATGCACAACATAATATTGGTTTCTCAAACTATAGGCCTCCTTAATACGTGGCCCTCTATAATTGGTTGGCACACTTGTACCCTACTGGAATATTCCACTCACTAGCAGCACACAACTGGGACTCCAGGTGCTGGGGTTTGGCCTGGTCATGCCTCCCCATCCATCATCACTCCTGTGGTCTGCCATTCAATTAATACCTTTGAACTTGGCCCTGCAGAGGCTCACTGCGCCTGACAATTAAAGGGAGTGAAGCATGGTCTTATCTTCTGGTCTCGGTGTAGCTCGCCCCAAAGATTATTCACATCCGACCATGTGACTGGAGACGACGTTTTCAAGCTCTTTGTTGTATTTTAATACCATTAAATGAAGGAATCCTGGCACCCTCAATGGTTTTCATTACACCTCAAACAGGAGCTGAGCTTGCTTCTCACGGTTTTGTGTCTTCTTGAGGACATGGCAAGGCTCTCGGCGGCCCCAACTCTTGACACTGGGCCAGGCAAGCCTTTCTCAAAACTTCCTTCACCGTCAGCTATTACTCAGCTGCACCACACTTGCAAACCTTTCATTCAAGGGGTCCAAGTTTGCTAAAGTGCGTTGTGGAACATCCAGATTCTATATATTCCTATGTATGCACATTGGTGCATCGCCACAATCTATTCACTACATAGCCAGATGTATGATTATTTTGTCTACTTGCGTTACTGAGTCTGTACAATTGTAAAATGATTTTGCATTTTCTATGGTGCTTCTCCGCACGTTCAATCTTCATTTTGCTCCCGAAATGTTATATACTTCATTACTTCATCATCATGTCCTATAAGGTCTATATTGTTAATTCATTTATATCTCTTCCGTGTGCCTCACCTCTACTTCATGTGACATCACCAGTTTTTTCTTTCATCCATTTTCACACTTCTTCCGGAACTTCACTCAAAAGGTCATCATTTTTTCGTGGACACATATAGTGTTTTCTCAATCGATACCTTGTTTTAAGGACTTTTTTCGTGGCATTGGCATTCTCACTGGTATTGCACATGTTTCTATCTCCGGTTGCCAACATATAGGCAAAATAGGGGCAGAACTTCAGGTAGAGGTACTTGGCTCCTCCTCTACACTCCCCCCTCTGGGCGATTCATCGACCTTTCTCTCATCAGTCTTCACATCTAGACATCCTAGTCTGAAGAAATGCTTCTTTGGAGTCCATATCTTTACTTCTCCTTTCAGGCATCCTGCTGACTTTACATGCTCATCAATATTTCAGGTCATAAAACTGCACTGTCCATTGAAACTGCAATAAATCCATCTTTCCACATACTTCTTGTGGTTTCTTAGATACAGACATTTTGTTCCCTCAGGTGCGTGAATACTAGTCTTTACGTAGTCTCTGATTTCTTCATCTGTCAACTCTTTTGGTTTGAATCCAGCTTCAACATCAAGCATGATTTTCCTTCCTGTAGCTTTCTTTGCAGTCTTTTTGCACTTTGTGATTATAATTCTAACTACACAGAATCTAAACATGATCATCGCTAACAGGGCTCCAAGGAACTTAAAAATGTTCACCATCCATTTTGGAACCCATGAGAATATTGACGCAAACCAGCTGTCCTCCACAATGTCTTCCAATTTATCTTCTATCTTGTCAACATCGTTATGGCCTCTGTCAAGGTGGCATTCTTGTCATCATGAGAAGGCATGAATGTACAACATGATTCTCTGATTTTGGCACAAACACCTCCATCCATAGCTGTATCATGTCCAGAACATGTCTTTTCTGAAGAGTTATAAGTCGTATGGCTCTCAGCTCTTCCTTGATAGCATTGAATCCCTTTATGGTAGTATTGATCGTCTACAAAAGCTCCCATCTCGTTATTTGTAACCACTTGGCATTTGCCCTTGTCTGAATCCCAGGCATAAAGATAACAGTAAAAACTGAAGCAGTCTTGCTGAATAGTCTGTGCTCATACGGAATAGGATCAAAGCTTCTATTGACATAGCTGAGAAATAATTTTCCCTCTTCATTCGATCAAGGAGTCCAACAGATCTCTTCTTTCTCATGTGAGCATCTGCCTTTTTTGGAAACTCGCCAATATTCAGGTCACTCTTTGGAATCACTAATGCTGGAACATGTATAATCACCATAGAACATAGTCCTCAGCAATCTCTGGGCAGCTTCATATATGCTCTGGTTCCACAGGCCCAGTAGTGATCCATTATCACTACTGTCCCATCCTTCATTCCTGGCACATCGAAAATTCACCTGCATTATTGAGTTTCTCCAACTTCTCTTGTGCCATTATTTCTTAAGCACAGTTCTGCACTAACCAAAGGGACTATCTGCAACGGACCTCCTCTGTCTTTGATCCCCGTCAGCAATTTCGCAAGCCTCTGCCAGAGAGGTTTGCATCCTTTCTCCACTCGATCTATAACTGGTTTATGATGTTCAGTTACTGCCAAAGCTCTGCATACAACTATGCCTTCTTCCCAGTCATCTAGAGAAAGTACTGTTCCCCAGATCTGCATTTGTCCTCTTTCCTTGCATCTTTGTATTTCCTCATCAGTCCTTCCTTGGCAATTGAGCTTTTTATTTATTTCCCAGCGGATGCCTGCTCTTTTCATGCCTGGCTGTTCATATCTTTTCACATGATCTCTGGTGTGTGCTCTTGCTCTTGTCTTTAAATCTTAAACATAGTCATCTTCTTCTGGCGCTGTCCATTCAGTTGCTCAGACCAAAGATGCTGTTCGTCCCTGGAATTGACCTCTTTTATGGCAGAGTGCAAGGTGAGTTAAGCAATGAACTGTTTGTACATATATCTCTATAGCCATGAATATTTTAGACATTCCAATAGCATAAGGTAGGAGAGCACAAACATAGCAATCCTCCTCAGATGTTCTCTTTCCTACCTCTTTCATGTGTTGATACCACATGTTATTCCCCAAATGTGCTGTGCTATCTAATCATTTAACTCATAATCATCTTCCCTTGCACTTCTCTTGGGTCTCTTTCTTGCCAGGTGAGCTTTCATAAGCATCTCATTGAATACATCAGTATACATTCTTCCTACAGGGGGAATCACAGGAACACTTGTCAGTGAAATAGGTGACCTTACATGTGTCACTGGTGTAGGGATAATCTAATATGGTCTTGGCTTCCTTGCAACCGCTAACTATGCATAGGTCATTTGAGTGGTGAGAATCAAAGGGACTTCTATCCTTTTAGAACCAACAAGATATGCAGCATGAATCAGCAAACATAGAAAAACAATAACAGATGTTATGCATATATAAATTATGCACCACTACATGAAGTATTGATGTCCCTCCACACGTCGTTTGTGTGCTCACTTTCTGGAACTGCATTATGCTCAATAAATCTCATTGTGCCTGGGTGCTTATTGTTTAAGGAAGGAAAAAACCTTTTTAATCAGGCAGCCTCGTTAAATGCTCAGGTAGCTGCCAAATCTGCTCGATTATCTCCACAAGTAACCAACTGCAGAACGATTTATAGGATCTCGTAGAAACACATGTGTTGGTATTACGCCAAACAAGATCAGAATTAACTTGAATCAGGTGATAAAATACCATAATAAGTAGTCTATGGGCATCGTCATCAGACAGGACCATTTATGCGCCCAAAGAGACTCAATGAGAAACTAATCTGGGAACTGCTCCCTTTTCCAATCAAAAAAAGGAATTCCACTTCGGGCATTTTTCATTTATCTCAACACTTTCTAAGGTCCAATTTCAACAAATTCCTGTGGCTCAAGAACAGTAACTTTCTCACTTCCTGCTAAAATATTTATAAGGAGTTTCCAGAGGAGCCACAGTCCAAATGCACACTTATATTTATTTATGCCACAATCTTTTCATCCTTCTTCCTCGTCATCGATTGAGTCTGCACGCGTTGAACTACTTCTTCTTGACTTGCTTCCAAATCGGGTGGCGGTTTTCTGGTCTCACCAGTATATGGCTTCACGTCGTTAAGATGTATCCAGGCACGTCTTCCTTGAACCTTTACTGCAGATGGAGTAATATTCTCCACTATAAAAGGAACACTGAAACAAGGCTCATGCCACTTCCTAGTGAAGTTGCGGATTAGTACAAGATCTCCATTAAATAGTTTTGGGATTGATAAAAGTTTTTCAACTTCGGTTGCTGAATGGTCTTCATCTGTGTCCTGAGACCGACACCCCTTATGCCTGAGTTGATCAGAAATGACAGAGATACTAGCGGTCATACATGTTAATTATGCATGTAACTCATTTCCTAACAATTCTGCAGTTGTCTGGGCATTACTTTTAGTACTCCATGGAGAGGTCAGAAGCATTCTCATTTGCCTCCCTGTTACTAATTCATGGGGTGTGAGGTGGTGGTCTGACCCGGGCTGATTTCTCAATGCATATAATGCAAAGGGCAGACAATACAGCCACCCCTTCTTCAATCTTAATTTCAACCTGGCGATTCTCTCTTTGAGAAGGCCGTTGCATCTCACATATTATGTTCGCTTGCAGGTGATAAGCAGAAGAAAATGTGTGTTTAATACTAAGCAATAGACTAATTTGCTCAAATACTTCATTTACAAAATGGGGCCCATTGTCGGATCTTAACACTTCACATACTCCCCATCTAGGAAATACTAAAGTCATGGAACACCCCATCAAGATTCTGTCATGGTCATCGGGCCGAGAACGCAAACATTAAAGGGCCTCATACACAGGGGGCCCAGATGGACACAGTCATACAGTAAGCAAGAACATTTATTTGGGACAAGAGTGATTTATTATGGACATAGCACCTCATTTTGGGTGCAAAGTGCATTTAACATGGGAACTTCCATTCACTAAACCAACCCCACGTGTACTCTTGGGTGTGGCTGCTGCTATTGGGTTGCCTTGCACGTGCTGATTCTCTAGGAGTGGCAGGGTGTGGCAGGCAAGCCAGGCCTAGTGGGGGTGCCCACGATCACGGCTATATAAGCTGCTCCGATCCCCAAGGCAGACGCTTCGCGTTATTCTGCACATCCATGCAGTTTAGCGCTCACCGCCACCTGGGATCAGACTTACCTTTGGAAATCCTACTTCCTGCCATCAAACTTACCACCTGGGGAAAATCTGCTCTCACCTGTACATGTCTTCATTGATCCTGACATTCATCTTCAAATCTTCCGGAACGCTGACATCTTCATCTTGTCACCGCAACTCATCTTCAAATCTTCCGAAATGCTGAAATCTTCTTCTTGGCACCGCAGCTCATCTTCAAATCTTCCAGAATGCTGAAATCTTCATCTTGGCACCGCAGCACGATGCGCTCTGTCCGCAACAGCAGCACCTGCAAGAAAAAATGAAAGACATGGTTAGACACTAAAATACATTCAGTTTAAGGTTGCGCTTTTCTTTAAACCATCACTTACCTGCTGTCGGACATTGTGGATTCATCCATCTTCCACCCGGCCGCGTCCCGCGCCCCACAGCTGCTTTTGGGCTGCATTTCCACCTATTGGGAAGAAAACAAAAGAGAAATATTATTCAGGAATTGACAACAATATTGGGAGCAATAATACAAAGACATTAAAACGAGTAGAGACAAAGAGAAAACAGAAAGGGAAAGAGATAAGAGACATTGAGAGACACTAACTACCAACCAGAAGAAGCATAGTCGCAGTTGGACTGGGCTATTACTTACCAGGGATCAGTGAAGGAACTAGGTCCCATCGACAAGCGCCCCTGCCAGAAGTAGCAGGGAGGGAGGAGTTTGAACTCGTTCAGAATCAATTTTGTTCCCAGCACGGCAGCACACACATAGATCAGTCCATCCGGTTTCCTTTTCCGTCCTGATGAAGGCCCGCTCAAGATTAGCTGGCACAACAGTCAGTGAAGGCCGAAACACAATTGTGTACATAAGTCTGTAATCAAAAGTGCAGTGCCTAATTGTCAACACTGTTTTTCAGTTTTCATGTTCTTTTTACTTCAATGTTGTAATCATTGTATTGACCCCTGTTGTGACTCAACACAACAGTAGGCCTTGTAATGTCCCAACCTAATTATATTGAATTTTGAGTCTGAATTTACCTCAAACTGTTTGATTTGATAACATCACATATTTTTTTTATGTCTTGAAATGGATAACTCTATATTCATGTGTGCTATTAGACCATTAGGTCTCTACCTTTAAATACATATACTCTGTATCAACTCAACAAGGTGTGTCTTGTACTTTACATAGAACTAACAATTAAGACACAGGTATAGGAAAGGCAGACCCATTCATTTGTTCTAGTATTATTTAGCCCTCCTGGGCAGAATGGGTTCTTAACCAGGAGCCCTGATATACTCCATTCTTCCACACCACAGCAATCAACACCTGTTCAGGTGGTTCATCCAGGGGCAGCCCACCTAGACCCCCCCAAATGCTTCATCTGCGATCCAAACAAGTTTGCCATATTCATGAACCAATGTCGCCTTCATTTCTTATGCAGACCAGGAGCCTTTCCTAGCGATCAAGCCAAAGTGGCATTCGTACTCTCATATCTAGGAGGCAACGCGGCGGACTGGTCAATACCATTGGTAACTCAAGCTGATCCTTTGCTTCGGAACTTTGGGGATTTTTAGCATGAGATGGAGAAATTGTTTGCCCGACATACTCAAGGACAAGCTCTGGACAAGGAATAATTGTCACTCAGACAGGGGAATCAAGATCTATTAACCTACATTGCAACCTTCAATCGTCTCATAGCCCAGACCAACTGGCCAGAAGAAAAGAGAACTATGATCTTTTATCGAGGTTTACGTGGAGAACTTAAGGATGTGTGGTCTTCATAGACCTGACAGTGCAACTCGATCATAGGTTGCAGAATAGGAAAATGGATCGAGCCAGAACAGAGGGACAGTCAGTTTATGTCCAACCCCGTGAGGACCAGACCAAACCACATGAACAGTCGGAACCAATGCAAATCGGTGGATTACAGAGTCCCCTTACCAAGGCGGAAAGAGAGAAAAGAAGACAGCAACAGCTCTGCTTATATTGTGCTAAAGCAGGTCACTTCCTCCGTGAATGCCCGGTAAAACCACCCAAGAAAATATTTGGGGCAACTGACATAAATGACAAAGAAGAAAAAGTATAGGACTCGGGAAACTCCAATGCCTGGCAAGCGTAGGGGTCCACTTGTCGAGCGAGAAAAAGGAATACGTGCAGACCTCACATCTAGTCCTTCCGGTACTTTTGGTGAAACACAAGCAACCGTCAAAGATACATGCCTTGAAGGCATACATTGACAGTGGAGCTGTGGGGAACTACAGTGACCAAGATCTGGCTATCCGAATAGGTCTTCCTCTCCAACAAAATCATAAATCAGAAAATGTCACTGCAGTGGATGTTTCTCAGCTATCATTCGGCCCGGTGACACAATACACCGAGAAAGTCAAGCTTCTGTGTCAGGACGGGCATCAAGAGGACATTACCTTCGATCTCATCGGTCCTCCTCAGTCCCAGATGATATTGGGAATGCCTTGGCTGGAGACCCATAATACTAGGATCAACTGGCAAAAACGAGTTCTGACCTTTCCTCAAGACTGTGCCGACACCTGTTACAACAAAGGCGTCGTCAACCTGAAACCCAAGAAAGGAATTGTGCTGGGCCTCACTGGCTATTTACCACTTGAATACCTGGATTACCAGGATGTCTTCCAAAAAGATCAAGCCAACATTTTGCCCCCGCGCAGACCCTACAATTGCCAAATAGATCTCATGCCCGGAGCCCAAATCCCCTGCAGCCGGATTTACGCTCTAACAGAGCAGGAAAACCAACATCTTAGAACTTACCTGGATCAGTACCTGGCAAACGGTTTCGTCCGTCCATCCATGTCCCCTGCTTTCTCGCCCCTCTTCTTCGTGCCTAAGAAGGAGGGGGACCTAAGAACCTGTATCGACTACAGAGCAATCAATCAGATCACAGTAAAAAACAATATGCCTTACCACTTATACCAGAGCTCCTGGATCAGGTGAAACACGCTCAGATTTACACAAAGCTGGATTTACGAGGGGCCTACCATCTTGTGAGAGTCAAAAAAGGAGACGAGTGTAAGACGGCCTTCCGCACTAAGTATGGCCTCTTCGAATACCAGGTCATGCCCTTCGGGTTATGTAACGCCCCCACTGCGTTCCAATTCTTTATGAATGATGTGCTCCGTGAACTGTTGGATGTTTGCACCCTTGTCTACATAGATGACATTCTCATCTACTCAAATTCCAAGGAAGAACATGTCGGTCATGTCCGGCCAGTCTTACAGAAGCTTTGACAACACCAGTTGTATACCAAGCTGGAAAAAAGTTTCTTCCATGTGACCGAGGTCGAATTTCTCGGTTTCATGCTCACACCACAGGGCGTACATATGGACACACGAAAGGTGGACGCAATCCTCCAATGGCCCTCACCAACATCCACGAAAGGAGTACAAAGTTTGCTCGGATTCGCCAATTTCTATCATCGATTTATACCTGTGTTCTCACAAATCATACACCCAATTACCTCCATGCTGAGAAAAAACAAGAAATTCCATTGGTCTACAGAAGCTGAAGAAGCCTTTCAGAAGCTGAAACTAGCATTTACCACAGCACCAGTTCTTCAACACCCTCGACCAGACCTGCCATACGTGGTTGAAACAGATGCTTCAAACATAGCAATGGGAGCAGTATTGTCCCAACAGGACCCTCAAACAGGACAGTTACATCCCGTCGCATTCTGGTCCTGCACATTTTCTGCCCCTGAATTGAACTACGTGATCACGGATAAGGAATTACCGGTGAATAAAGCAGCATTCAAGGCATGGAGACATTATCTTCTTTGGGCAAGACATTGTCTTGAGCACTATTCCCGAGGAGCCAGGACTGGCCCAGCGCCCCCGGAAGCAGACCCTTCTTCCACATCTCCGGACCCAGCAGACCCCTACAGGGGCCCTTTGGACCGTGTCCTGGCGCCTTTGGCGCCAGGCTCATAAAGGACTTCAATCCCGGCACCATAGGCGCCGGGCTCATATTGATAAACTGTGTAATAATGCTTGGGTGGACTTACCGGAGGCAGACCATGCTGCATACTTACCCAGAACAATCCAGTCTGGCTGAAACCCCAGCCATCAGGGCTGGGAGGAACTATTTCCTCTATTCAGGAACTCTTTTCTTACCTGGGTGGGGCCGGTGGAAGAACACACACCTGAAGCACTTCTCTGCTATTTAAACCACGCCCGATGGAATACACGTGCTTCGCGTTATTCTGCATCAGCAGCAGGACGCTCACCGAGTCGGCTCCTCCATCCTGGCTCCTGACACGCCCGCCAGCACCCGGAACTCCTGCAAACAGACAAGAAAAGAGAAGGCGAGCATTAGAAATTATACTTACCGGAATCCGGCCTCAGCAATCCTACCTCCGACGATCCTGCAAAGGAAAGGTACAAGATTAGCAGCGCTCTCAAACGCTCGCAGCCGCACCGCCTTGCCTTACCCATCCGTGGCCTCGCCGAACTCCACCGCGGCCACGACGCCGGCAGCATCTCGGCACCTGTAAGCAGAAAAACACAATCATTAGAAGTAAGCAGTCGCTTTTCTTTCGCTTACCTTCCTCCACCGCGGCCACGACGCCAGCTACATCCCAGCACCTGCATAAGAGGAATACATGGTGAGCACTAACTAAGCACGGAGAACAAATACTCACCAAGAGACTTACCTGCTTTAGGTTTCTGGGCCCCGGCTCCTGTGGAAAAAAGACACTCATACTTACGGCTACCGCAGGAGAGACGAAAGGACACAGTGTCCGCAACTATTTCCCATCCAGTGACGTAACTGGATCCTACGCACCCCTGCACCTGAAGCAGGATGGAGAGCTCATATTTACAATACCTTAGGTGAGAGCTCGCAGAAACCAAGTTAGGGGGTCAAGAAGAGTGAGAAACGGGAGATTGGTGGGAACACATATCCACCCCAGCTGGTAATCAATCCCTTTTCTTCCACCTGCAGAAAACTTACTCTACAAGCCAGGCAATCCAAATTCGGAGGCCCCGTCCAGAGCATCTTCCGGGCCCTGCGCCTCACGATAGAAGACACGGTAGCAGTCCAGTTCGGGTCAGCGTCTCTGTGGGAATCAGGTGAGCGTTACAGAACGCGAAGCCTACCAATAATCTCCTACCCAGGCGCTATGGAAACTTCTGATACAGATCAACTGGCCCAGCTACTGGGGGAATTAAGGGCTGAAGTTCATGCTGCTCGCCAGGAGACGAACGCCCTCAGGAGAGAGTTAATAGTGTCAAAGCAACAAACTGACGATCTTGCCAGACAGTTATTACAGAGCCAAGCGGTGCAAACCCCTCTGCCCAATCCAGGGGGGAATTTTACCCCAGTTACTTCAACCAATCCGTTCAAATCAACCTACCTGGAAATGTGCCACTGGCACCACCTGAACGTTTTGCTGGAGACCCTAAAAGATTTGCAGTGTTCATAAATCAATGCCGATTGCACTTTCTCTGCAGGCCCGCGGCCTTCCCGAATGACCAGACCAAGGTAGCATTTGTACTTTCGTATCTTAGCGGCAGTGCCGCCAATTGGTCAATTCCACTGGTTACACAAGATGATCCAATCCTTCGGAATTTCCAAGCCCTCCAGACGAGTATGGAAAGACTTTTTGCAAGGCATTCCCAGGGGCAGGCCCTGGACAATGAACTCCTTTCCCTACGACAGGGCAACCAGGATCTCTTAGCCTACATTGCATCCTTCAATAGGTTAGTTGTGGAAACTGGATGGCCCGAGGAGAAAAGAATCACGCTATTTCACCGAGGTCTACGCGGCAAACTCAAAGACGTCCTGGCCCAGGTCGTAAATCCACCTCAGGACTGTTCGGATTATATTGATTTGGTGGTCCAATTAGATCACAGGCTTCAAAACAGGAAGGCGGATCGATCCAGGTTTGAAACCCGAATCTTCACTAAGACTCAGAGCAACTCCAAAAGTGTCAATGGCACCCAACCTATGCAGATTGGGGTTGTAAAGGGCCCCTTAACCCAGAAAGAGCGTGACAGAAGACGGCAAATGCAACTGTCTCTATTGTGGGAACTCGGGACATTTCCTTCGAGACTGTCCTGTAAAACCACCTAAAAAGACCGTAGGAGCTTCCGACAAGAATTCTGAAAAGTCTGAGCTGGGAAACGACCTTGCCCGACAAGCGTAGAGGTCCGCTTGCTGAGCTTAAAAACCAGTTCTTTGACCTCACACTTCATTATGCCAATGGTCCTCGTAAATCCGAAGCAGCCAGAAAGATTGCATGCAATTAAGGCATACGTGGACAGTGGAGCTATAGGAAATTACGTGGACCGCGAGTTGGCTTCCAGGATGAAACTACCTCTTTGCTCAAAAGCTGTTAAAGATGTCATCACCACTGTGGATGGGACTGAGATCGCCTCCGGGCTGGTAACCCATACCACTACTGAAGTGACATTACTAGGCCAAGACGGGCATCGGGAGGTAATAGTGTTCAACGTGATCAAGGCTCTGCAATTTCAAATAATTCTGGGAATCCCTTGGTTGGAAAAACACAATCCTCAGATTGATTGGCGAGCAAAGATGATAACGTTCCCAGAGTGTGCACAAACCTGCTATCTACGATCAGACATTGGCCTAGCGTCAGTAACAGCCGACAGTTTGCAATTACCGATAGAGTATCGAGAGTTTCAAGATGTTTTCCAAAAGGAACAGGCTAACACCTTACCGCCCCACAGGTCATACGATTGCCAGATAGATCTACTACCCGGTGCAACTCCTCCTTGCAGCAGGATCTACGCCCTTACCGAGCCCGAGAACCTTCACCTGCGACAGTACCTGGACCAGTACTTGGCCAATGGTTTTATTCGTCCATCGAAGTCCCCTGCATCCTCGGCTCTGTTCTTCGTGCCAAAAAAAGAAGGTGACCTCAGAACCTGTATAGACTACCGCGCTCTGAATCAGATAACGGTAAAAAACAGATACCCTTTACCTCTGATCCCAGAACTCCTTGACCAGGTGAAGGATGCTTGCATATATACAAAACTAGACCTACGGGGGGCTTATCAGTTGGTACGGATCAAGGAAGGCGATGAATGGAAGACGGCGTTTTGCACTAAATATGGGTTATTTGAGTACCAAGTGATGCCTTTCGGACTATCTAATGCACCGGCCGCCTTCCAATATTTTATGAATGATGTCCTCAGGGAGCTCATTGACGTCTGTGTTGTCGTCTACATAGATGACATTCTTGTTTACTCCTCTTCGGAAGCAGATCACCGAAATCATGTTAGAACAGTACTTGAAAAACTTCGCCAACACAAACTATTTGCCAAACTTGAAAAATGTGTTTTCCATGCCACTGAAGTCGAATTTCTGGGTTTTATCCTGACACCCAAAGGGGTCCACATGGACTCGCGAAAGGTGGACGCTATTCTCAAATGGCCATCACCTACTTCTGTAAAAGGCGTTCAGAGCATGTTAGGCTTTGCCAGTTTTTATCGCAGATTAATTCCGGAGTTTTCACGAGTGGTACAACCCATCACGGCTCTCTTAAGAAAGAATAAACATTTTGAGTGGTCTGAAGAAGCTGAACAAGCCTTCCAAGAGCTAAAAGCCAAGTTTACTTCTGCGCCAATACTGAAGCACCCACGCCCAGATCTCCCTTATATCGCCGAAACCGACGCATCCAGCTTAGCAATGGGAGCGGTCCTCTCACAAAGAGACCCAGAGACTAACCAATTACATCCCGTGGCGTTCTGGTCTCGAAAATTCTCGGCGCCTGAGGTCAACTACGCCATCACAGACAAGGAAATGTTAGCTATTAAATCCGCCTTTAAGGCCTGGCGTCATTATCTCCTTGGGGCCAGACACACCATCACGGTGATCACCGATCATTGGAATTTACAGTATCTGAAAACCGCCAAGGCTCAATCCTCTCGACAGCTCCTCTGGGCCCTGTTCTTTGCCGAATTTGACTTTGTGATCACTTACCGCCTCGGCAGCAAAAATAGCAAAGCAGATGCTCTTTCCCAGATTGGAATGGGAGACACCATTGTCAACCCAGAGCCTGTACCAATAATTCCTGAACAAAGGATCTTGGGCCTGATTTCTTCACAATCCATCGAGGACATTGAGGCAAAAATTAAACAATTTCTGAACCCAACAGACTTGCAGAACTGGCTACAAAAAGGAATGGATTTCACTTTAAACAATGACTTGCCTTATTTCCGAGGACGATTATTCCTACCACACGCTGATTTGCAAAGGCAAGTAATCTCCTGCTATCACGATTCATTGATAGAGGGCCACCCTGGCATTGCCAAAACAGAAGAGAAAGTGAGAAGACAATTCTGGTGGCCTTCGTGGAAAAAAGACATAAAAGAATTTGTGATGTCCTGTGGTGTGTGCGCTCAAAACAAGGGTCAAAAGAAAAGACCGGCTGGTCTTCTCCAACCATTAGACATTCCACCGTCTCCCTGGCACACCCTTTCTATGGATTTTATCACAGACTTACCCTCCTGCTCCGGGTACAACACTATTCTCGTTATTGTGGATTTGTTTTCCAAGATGGCCCACTTCATTCCGTTAAAACGCTTACCCTCAGCTTCGGTACTAGCCAGAGAATTCCTTGAAAACATTGTCCGGTTACACGGATTCCCATCGGTACTAATCTCAGATAGAGGAAGCCAGTTTATTTCCCATTTTTGGCGTAGTTGCTGTCAATTGGCTCAAATTGATGTAAGACTCTCAACCAGCCATCACCCCCAGACCGATGGTCAAACTGAAAGAACTAACCAGACTCTCGAACAATATTTACGATGCATGCTACAACAGTCAGAGAGCAACTGGAAGGACATCCTTTGGATAGTTGAGTATGCATACAATAATTCCGTTCACTCTGGAACCGGGCAAAGCCCCTTCTACACTTTGTATGGAATTCATCCTCGAACTTCCAACCTCGATCCACCTCAAGATCTTGGAACACCCGCCATGGATCAGTTACACACTGCTATTACCAAAGCCTTCAAAGAAGCTGCTGCACATTTACAACAAGCTAAAGAAAGGTACAAGAGAGGAGTGGATCAACACCGAAGCGAGGCCCCTCAATACCAGATTGGGGACCAGGTCTGGTTGTCCACCAAACACTTATCACTCAAAGGACCTCGTACTTTTAATCCCAAATATCTGGGGCCATATCCAGTTACGGCCATAATAAACCCAGTGGCCGTTAAACTAGGATTGCCAGCTCATATGCGAATACATCCTGTTTTTCACGTATCGCTTTTGAAACCCATGCAATCTGGAACCAGACTAACCAAACCTCCAGAACCAATTCAAGTGAATGGAGAACCTGAATTCGAGATTAAAAACATTTTGGACTCTAAGATCATCAGATCAAAGCTGTTCTACCTGATTGACTGGAAGGGTTACGGGCCTCAAGAGAGGTCATGGGAACCCTATGACCACGTCCATGCTCCTCCTCTAATCAAGAAATTTCACCGAACCTTTCCGGATAAACCAAAACCCCCGGGGAAGACAATTTTGGGACGGGCCTTGAGGGGGGGGTGCTGTCATGAGCACTACTCCCGAGGAGCCAGGACTGGCCCAGCGCCCCGGAAGCAGACCCTTCTTCCACATCTCCGGACCCAGCAGACCCCTACAGGGGCCCTTTGGACCGTGTCCTGGCGCCTTTGGCGCCAGGCTCATAAAGGACTTCAGCCCCGGCACCATAGGCGCCGGGCTCATATTGATAAACTGTGTAATAATTCTTGGGTGGACTTACCGGAGGCAGACCATGCTGCATACTTACCAAGAACAATCCAGTCTGGCTGAAGTCCCCAGCCATCAGGGCTGGGAGGAACTATTTCCTCTATTCAGGAACTCTTTTCTTACCTGGGTGGGGCCGGTGGAAGAACACACACCTGAAGCACTTCTCTGCTATTTAAACCACGCCCGATGGAATACACGTGCTTCGCGTTATTCTGCATCATCAGCAGGACGCTCACCGAGTCGGCTCCTGCATCCTGGCTCCTGACACACCCGCCAGCACCCGGAACTCCTGCAAACAGACAAGAAAAGAGAAGGCGAGCATTAGAAATTATACTTACCGGAATCCGGCCTCAGCAATCCTACCTCCGACGATCCTGCAAACGAAAGGTACAAGATTAGCAGGGCTCTCAAACGCTCGCAGCCGCGCCGCCTTGCCTTACCCATCCGTGGCCTCGCCGAACTCCACTGCGGCCACGACGCCGGCAGCATCTCGGCACCTGAAAGACAGAAAAAGACAGTCATTAGAGGTGCCCGCTCTAAAGCGGCCACATTTCTTCCACTTAATTACGTGCTTCATCTTGGCACCGCAGCTCATCTTTAAATCTTCTGGAACGCTGAAATCTTCTTCATCTTGGCACCGCAGCACAACACGCTCCATCCGCGACAGCAGCACCTGCAAAGAAAAATGAAAGACCAGGTAAGACACTTAAAAAAGACATTCAGTGTAAGGTCGCGCTACCACCGAACCTCGCGCTTTTCCTTAAACCACCACTTACCTGCTGTCGGACATTGCGGATTCATCCATCTTCCACCCGACCGCGTCCCGCGCCACACAGCTGCTTTTGGGCCGCATTTCCACCTATTGGGAAGAAAACATTATTCAGGAATTGACAACAATATTGGGAGAAATAATACAAAGACATTAAAATGAGAAGCGACAAAGAGAAAACAGAAAGGGAAAGAGATAAGAGACATTGAGAGACACTAACTACCAACCAGGAGAAGCATAGGACTAGTCGCAGTTGGACTGGACTATTACTTACCAGGGATCAGTGAAGGAACTAGGTTCCATCGACAAGTGCCCCTGCCAGAAGTAGTAGGACGGAGAGCTTATCATCAATAATTAACAGGTGAGCCTTATGGGCCGGTACATGCTCACAGAAACCACACCTTTGGGAGAAGAGTTTGAGAGGTACAATAGTCACAGATCAGCGCACTCACCTTCTCTCATATCCACGCAGGAGCAGTGTCACCAATTGCTGCTGCTCACAGCTTATCTGCAGAGGGAGAGGCCTGACGGGGGTGATCTAATTCCTGGGAGGGCTGCAACCGTGCCCCAACGCCTCCGCAGAGACCAGGTGAGCGTAACTGATGCTTGCAGACTTCTCAATAGCGAACGTGGCTGCTGCCAGTGATTGTTCGCAAGGAAAGTGTCCTCTCATAACTGGATCTAAAATTCCACTATAATATGCCAAAGGTTTATACCCAAGTGTGGTTCTCTGTGTAAGCACTGCTGACATAACTCTTCCATTCGTATGTGAGAACAAAAAGAACTCCTCAGAATAATTGGGAATTCCTAAAACTGGAGCTCTACATATTGCTTTTTTGAACTCCGCAAACCCTTCCTCCATTTCCTCTGTCCATTCTATCTTCTCATTATTCATGTGGGCTTTCTTTATAGCCTGCAAAAGAGGTCTCATATATGAGCTATAATCAAATACCCACGCTCTAACATCCCAAAAACTGCTGCATTTGCTCTATCGTGTGCGGTTTTGATGTTTTCATAATCGCCTCAGCTCTTTCAGGTGTAACCTTCATTCCCTCATGTGAAATCAACTGACCTATGTACAACACCTCTTCCTGGCAGTATTGTAACATCTCCTTATCTACCTTATATCCTTTGTCTGCCAAGATAGTCATCCACCAAATTGAATCTTGCCTGTACTCATCTTCTGTTATGCTACAAACTAAAATATCATCTGCGTACTGCATGCAGCACAACACTTGGCAAATCAATATTGCTTAGGTCCATCTGCAGGACCCTATTAAAGATTGATGGGGACTCGCAGTACCCCTGTGGCAAACTAGTACTCTTCAGCCTAGTCTGATGGAACATAAATGACGTGAGGTCTTGAGAGTCTTTATGCAACAGGATTGAGAAAAACACATTTTTCAAGTCAATCACCGTGACATATCGTGCATCTGTAGAAATACTACATAACATCATCACAGGATTCAGAACTAAAGGAAACTCTGCCTCTACAATCTGCTTAATTGGCCTCATGTCCTGAATTTAACGCCATGACCCCACCTTTCACAGGATACATAGTGGTGTTACACGGTGACTCTGATGTCACCAAAATGCCTTGATGCATCATAGCTGATATAGTCTTAAATATACCCTCATCTGCTACTTGAGACATTGGATACTGCCTTGATTGAGGTAAAATTGCTCCTGATTTCAGCTTAATCTTAACTTCTCCCACCCTCCTCAATAGGCCTAACTCATAAGTGCCTGTAGTCCATAAGGGGGTTGGCACCTTTTCTATGTCCTCATCGAAAAATGCAGGACGCTGCCGCACAATCATGGTTTGCTGTGGGATCTTCCTTCTTTCTATTCTCACCAATATGTAACACTCATCTCAAATACTACTTCATCATCTGATGGAGTATCCCTAAACATGTCTTCACCTGTGATGTCAGTCAATCTATAACCTTCCCCAAATGCAATTACTGTTCTCTATGGCACGCCTTCATCATCAAATCTTTCAAGCATGGCAAATTCCCCTGGGACTATAGCTGCCTTCAGCTGTAAGGGAAACATCTGGCCCCCCTCTTCATCCCTCGGTATCTGTGGCCTGAACAAAAATTCATCAGGTATTCTCATCATCTTTCCCACTAAGCCAGGTAACCATGTTAACAAAATGTGTACCCCATAAAGAAAAAACTTCTGACTCTAATGGCACTCCTCGCAGAGCTATCTGCCCTGTAAATGCTATAATAAATTCACCCACATTTAAATAATGTATCCCTGGAGTGGAACACACTATTGCCTCATCAGTGAAGGAAATTGACATATTTAACTTGGTCATTAAGTCTCTGCCCAGAATATTAACTGGTGTCTGTCTTGAATACAATAAAGGTACAGACATATCACACTCTCCTATAGAGACTGGTAATTCATCAGTAAAAGGAACTCTACTTGTAGCTCCAAAGAAGCCCTGAGTATTCATGGCATTTCCTGAAAATGAAAACTTTCCCTCTCGTATACATATAGGAGGGAATCTCCTCAATTGCCCTCCTTGCACATTCTGGTTTTTATTCTGCAGATTCTGAAATCCGCCTTGGTTATTTTGAAAACCACCCTGATTATTCTGAAAACCCCTTCTTCTTCTAAAGCCTGTACCTTTGCCTCTCAGCATGAACCCATTTCCTCCTTGATCCAACTGGCATTTATTATTCGCCTGTGACACACCCATTGCTTGTTGCGTTCCCAGGCCCTCTCCGCTTGTCAGTACTGCTCCTTCTATAGCTTACTTTGATAATTTCTTCTGGACTAATTTAGCTTCCTCAAGTATCCTCGCATCCTCCCTCTTCCTATTTTTCTCTTGCAGCAATCGGCAATGATGCGTGATAGTCAAGTGTATCTCAACCCTTGGCTTTGCTTCCATTCGCACTAGCTTCTTGAGCTGTCCCTGTACCTGTTCTGGCAACCCCTGACACAAAATGTGGTAAAATACTGGCACAGATTTCTCCCACCGCTTTCTCATTTCCAAGGTCCACTGTTCCTGAAAATTTTGAATATAAGCAAGCAGATCTTAATTTTCTTGCATCTTGCGTGCCACAATTGCACCCATATCTGACCTATCAGGATACTGTATGCTAAGCACTTTCCAGACAGCCTCCCTACAATTATTAAACATCGCTCCATCATGAGCTGTGTTCTGTGCTGTGACAATCGAATAACCTGCTCTCGTCCAAATGTCATCTGCTCTTTCTGCAAGAATTGCTGCTAAGAGACCTTTAATGTCCGCTATAGCTAACGTGTTTTCTCCTGTCATCTTTTCTAACTCATAAATCCATTTCTCTGCACCCGCCGTTAAACTGGGGAGTTTGCATCTTAAATTATCATTGTCCATTTGGGACCAAGGAATATACTGCGGTCTGACCCCTCCTTTCTCTTGTAGGGGGAATTGTGTAAACCCAAATATGCAATCTGCTCCCATCGTCTGTCTACTCATAGTGGGAACATGGGTTTCCGATTGCCTTCTACCTGGCAATGACCTCAACCTGCTCACATATGGTGGTGATTCTCCCCTCTCGTTGTGTGACCGCCCTTTAGGTCACTCTGGGTATGCCATGGGGTCTGGCGTACTATCTTTAGGTTGGTCTAAATTCAACCATCTTACTTCCTTATCTGTCTGCAGACATCCCTCAGGACTGCATGCACTTTCTCCCTCTTCCTCACGGAAGGTTTCTCTTTCCTCGTCTGACATGTCTAGTCTCCAAATAGTGTGGCTTTCATCTTTCTCATCTCTGTTTAACGCTAGCCTGTCCAAAGACAAGGCTCTATGCTCGAGACAAAACAGTCTTCCTTCCTTTTCTCGTAACTGGGCACCTGTGGATCGATCTTCTTTTCTCGTACTTCTCAACTCATTTTTTGTCCTCATCTCTCGGTAAGCTTTATCGATTCTATCTCTGATACTTCCTATCTCAAAATTCTCATCTAGGTTTACCCTAGATGGTCCTGGCTTTACTCCTTGCAATGGGAGAAACTCCTCTATGTCGCCCCATGATATTACTGGACTCGGTTCTATCAGCTCACTCTCAATGTGATAAATATTGCATGCTCTTGTCTCCTTTTTCATTCTATTTCTTTGTCTAACACTCTTCGTTTTCTTGCTTCCCATCTAACTCTATCTTCTTCCTGTCTTTTCTCTTCCCTTCTTTCGTTTGCTCTACGCACTTCTTCGTCTTTGCATTCTTTTATCTTGTAATTTCTGTTCTTCCTCTTCTTCTCTAGCCTATCTCATTCTTCAAGTGCTTTTTTCCTGTTGTCATATTTTCTTCTGCCCTTTCTTCCTTTCTGAGTTTCTCCTCCTGATATATTTGCTCTCGCTGTTGTCTATTCTTCCTTTTATGCTCATCCTCTTTCAATCGTTTCTCTCGTTCCCTGTCTTTTCTATCTTGTTCGTCTTGATTTCGCCCTTGCCTCACTTCTTCAATACCCTTCCCTCGAGTTTGAACAATATCTGTGTGCCCATCCATTCGTTCTGTACAAGCGTACCCTCAGCAGTTCTATCCCTTCATCCTTTCCATCTCTTAATCTCTCGTTCTAGGTCTAAGGATACTTTCGGTCGTTCACTCTTCTCCTCTTTATCTTGCAGGACCTTAGAGGTCTCCTCCCTTCCTTTAGCCCTTTCTCTTTCTGGACTCTCATCACTGCTATAAGCAGGTCGTTCAGATATTGGGTTACTATATCCTATGGCTGCTTTTAGTTCCCGTAATGGGTACAATCCATCATCTTTCATGCTATTGCCATCTACTATGGGTGTAGTAGGGGGAGCAGAAGACTCAGCACCTTCCTCCCTACACTGATTAAGCATCCAATCCTCAGGAGCTGGATCTTCTCGTTCCTTCTGGTACATTTTCCAAAGCTCTAAGCTAGATAACCTTTTCTCCAATGTCTTCCCTGTGTACGCAGCTTGCAAGTATGTGGTCATGTTTTGCAAAACCGCTTTTGACAGCGATCCTCCTTGTGGCCATGGCATGAACATTTTGTTTGTGGTTCCCTTGACCCATTCCGCACTGTACTGTTTGAGCTTAGGTGCATATTTTAGCAGCTGCTTGCACAGATGCATTACTGGAGTATCATCCCCCATTGTGACAAGTCTCAATTGACTGCCAATACTTACCGTTACTTTACACAAATTACATTTTAGAAAAATAACAAATATGAGCGCGCACCAACAGTCGCCGCTCAAAGCCTCTACTCTAATTTACTTATTTCAAACAGCGACGATAATAACTAAAGGAGATAGATTATAGCATTTTGATCTCTACCTAACACAACTTGTCCTTATCGTTCTTCCACCCTTCACCTCTCCTATACATAAAATACACAAACAGACAAACTAGTCAACTTTCCAACATATACTTCCTCAGCACTCTTCGCTGCTATAACTTGCCCCTAAATTACTCCTCTTATAGATCTATCTAAATGCAGCATAGTTTACCCACTTGGGTTTTGAGACGGCTCCTTCTAGACACTTCTTAAGTGTAGGACACTGGGCTTGTCTGAGATGCTCTTCGTCTCTGACGTTCCTCGCCATATACATATATATATATTTACTCAATCAACCCCCATTACTCTTCACTATCATCACAATCTCCCGTTCTCACATTTCTTGCATCTGTTTGCCAAAACCTTCAATCCACTCACAATTCGCCTTTCGGCTCTTGACACTCGGGATCGTCTTCTACTCCAACCGGCCACTTTCGCCTTCGGTCCCCTCAGCGTCTGTGGAAACCAGGAGGGATTTTGTGAAAGAGGGGCCTGTCCCACCTGTATCTTCTTTACTTGCAAGTTTGTCTATGTTCGGCTGCTCTTCACAGGAAACCTTGCATTCTTCCAGTTAGAAGACACCCAATATTCCGCAATCTCTAAGAGCTTTATCAGTTGATGGGCCTAAACCATCCTCTCTCTGCTACCAAGTGAACCCGTACAATGGGTCCTTTAAGACTTTGGGGGTCATTACGAGTTTGGAGGCAGCCATGGTGCTAATAGCACCATGGCTGCCTCCAAACCCGTGTCCGGGTCCGTGGTGTCAGAATGGGGACTTACCAGGACATTCCGACCTTGGCGAACCCGGTAAATCCGCATTCTGAATACCATTCCCGATTCCCATTGAGCCCCAATGGGGCTCAATGGCAATGGGGAAGGAGCTAATAACGGGCCCGCAAATAGCAGGCCCATTATTAGCTCCTTGGTCCCTTAGCGGCTCCCGCTAAGGGCGGCTGGTAAAACCAGCCACCCTTTGCGTGACCCGCTAAGGGACCTCGGAATGCAGCGGTAGGGGGGTTAATGTAACCGGCATCCTTACCGGTGCCATTAATCCCCTACCGCCGTACTCGGACGAGGCCCTTTGTAACAGTATATGAGATTGGGATGCAGATCTTGCTCAAACATCAATAATCAGACCGACTCAAGAAGTTGGCAAAAGTCAAAGTTGTTTTTATAACAAGCCCTTAAAGCAGGGAGTACGTTGGAGATCACACTACTTGGCAAATAAGGAAAACCTATGGGGGGGATGTAGTTGGTGAATGGGGAACAGCTACTTAATCTTTCTCTGGGCTACAGGGACATGATTGGACATCTAAGGTCAGGTGGGAAACTAAGCCCATCCCAAGTGCAAGTCATCTTCCATGTCATGAAAATATAGGACATACTATTGGCTTCTCAAACCATAGGGCTCCTGAATACGTGGCCCTCTATACTTGGTTGGCACACTTGTATCCTTCTGGAATATTCCACTCGCTAGCAGCACGCAACTGGGACTCCAGGTACAGCAGGGTGTGGGCTGGTCATGCCTCCCCACCCAATTAGCCCAACATCCATCATCACTCCTGTGGTCTGCCATTCAATTAATACCTTTGAACTTGGCCTTGCAGAGGCTCGCTGCGCCTGAGAATAAATGGGAGTGAAGCATGGTCTTATCTTCTGTTCTCGGTGTAGCTCGCCCCAATGTTTATTCACATCCGACCATGTGACTGGAGACCACGTTTTTCAAGCTCTTCGTTGTATTTTAATACCAATAAATGAAGGAATCATGGCACCCTTGATAGTTTTCATTACACAAACAGGACGTGAGTTTGCTTCTCCCGTTTTTGTATCTTCTTGAGTACATGCAAGGCTCTCGGTGGCCCGACTCTTGACACTGGGCCAGGCAAGCCTTTCTCAAATCTTCCTTTGCCATCAGCTATTATTCTGCTGCTCCACATTTCCAACCCTTTCATTCATGAGGTCCAAGTTTGCTATAGTGCGGTGTGGAACATCCATAATTCTATATATTCCTATATATATACATTGGCACATCACCACAAACTATTCACTATATAGCTAGCCTTATGATTATTTTGTCTACTTGCATTCCTGCGTCTGTACAATTGTAAAATGATTTTGCATTTTCTCTGGTGGTTCTCCACAAGTGTGAACTTATTTTGCTCCCGAAATGTTGCACACTACATTACTTCGTCATCAGGTTCTTGTCAGGATTCCTGCCCCTCATGTACCCAGCCCTCCAAGATGTCAGGCTGTAGCCAGGCCATGATTACCTACATAGCCCTCAAGGGCCTCTCCATCCCTCCTAAGACCCACTTGGAGTCAGACTTGGCGCTTGTGGCACCAGACTCACTCACTCCCATAGGATAACATTGGGGATTGGACTTGTAGTGCATTGATGGGGACAAGATGGATGCCCCCACCTATTTCGCTTCCCAGAACTGCATGTGCAGTCTAGTCTTTTGGGTGTGGTTCAGCCCAGAGACACCTGGGATACCCAGAGACTATTTAAGCCATGCCCAGGCTGAGAAACATGCTTTGTGTTTACTGCACCTGCAGCATGACATTCACCGTGTTCGGATCGGTCTCCAGTAGGCCTGCATCTTTCTTCTGCTCTCAGCTCCTGCAAGAACAAGAACACTGTTAGGAACAGCCTTACCTTGCAGCGCTCTGCCCATCATTCATCACTTCTTCTGTTCTGCGGGCATCTTCAGCAGTGTCATTCCCATCCCGGCACGCCGCTTCCTAATGAAAAGGGAAAAGAACAGAAAAAAGGCATTAGTAAGCATTCAGCAAATTTTCGCTTATTTTTAAAGACTGTACGAGCTTCAAACGCTTACCTGAATCCCAGCCACTCAGGGGGAACTTTGTCTCTGGAACTTCTCATCCATCTGCAAGAGGGAAAAGACACTCCAGGTTAGCGTGGAAACATCTAGAGGCGCCGCATACCGCGCTTACTCACCGCACTCCTTCTTCATAACCGGCATCCACGCTGAAAACGTCGCGGCACCTAAAAGACACAGAAAAAGAACTCAGTTTAATACAAATACGAAAGGGTTGCATCGCGCATCGCGCTCCCACTCACCTTTAGCGTTACTCATCTCAGCAGCACGTCGCCATCCCCGGACGCCGGCCATCATCTAAGGAAGGAAAGGAACGAAGTTAGAGAACTGTTCAAAAGACTCATTATACTTACCTGTCAGACTCTTGCCAGTGAAGTAACTAGGCAGCAATGAGCCCGCATCAATCAACGCGCCCCTGCGCTGAAAGCAGGATGGAAGCACACTTTCCAAGAAAACATGGTGAGCTGTGGATCAAAGGGAAGGGTTGGACCCCGGGGAAGAAGGGGTTCAAGCACACAGAGACAATAGGGAGTTAAATTCTACCAGTCCTGTGTTTCAGGCCCACTCTCCAGTCGAGTAGACGCCAGGGAAGGGTTCGAGGTCATAAGAGGTCAGAACAGGCTGAGTGACGTCGCCATGGATACCAGGTGAGCGTTACAGTTCTATAAGGTCTATATTGCTACTTCATTTATGTCTCTTCTGTGTGCGTCACCTTTACTTCATGTGACATCACCAGTTCTTTCTTTCATCCATTTTCACACTTCTTCCGGAACTTCCTGGATACATATAGGGTTTTCACAATGGGTACCTTGCTTCAAGGACTTTCTTCGCGGTATTGGCATTCTCACTTGTATTGCACATGCCGCTATCTCTGGTTGCCAACATATAGGCAAAATAGGGGTGGAACTTCTAGTAGAGGTACTTGGCTCCTCCTCTACACTATAATCGGGAGTTTGCCATTTACACACTCAACAAAGCAATATTACTGTAATCATTATTATTATTATTATTATTGCTATTATTATTATTATTATTATTATTATTATTATTATTATTATTATCACATGGTATTTATTGAACACAGACCTAGCTTCGAAAGCAACAGAGTACTTTACAGGTCATAGGGGGGAGAACACGATGAGGAAACAGGGATACAAGGCAGTTGGGAGCTAAAAACAGTGGAAAGGAGGGGGCGGGCAATTTGGCAGCAAGGGATCTACACGCATCCAGGGAGGAATCAAGGGGAGCAGATCACCCACTCTCAGATTAGGAGGGGAGTGAAGAGTTTGTAGACGTAAGTGTTGGCAGGGAGCCGAAGCTGTTAGGGTTTAGACAGCAAAGTGACTGATTTATATGGTAAAAATAACTTTATGAGAGGACCTAGAAGTAAAATTTCCTTCCAACATTAGCCCGGTTTGGCATCAGAATTTGTGAGTACAAGTGCCATGGCATGCCAGACCCGGGTTAGGCTATAGTGCGCTCTTGTGCAATCCTAACCGGCAAGCTGCCTGATTGGTTCGTTGCATGCGACTGACTTTTTCCCCAGACCTGCTCGTATTACAGAGATGCATTCCTTTCACTAATTCTCCAGGATTCTCTATGGGCCATAACTGATTGTGGCAAAGTCACTTTGTCTTGGTGTGTTTGTTTGAAGTGTATCTACATGTTTATGTGTGTTTCCCAATTACCCCTTCCTCCCAAGAAATAGTCACAACTGTCAAACTCACAATAGACCAACCAGTGACCAGGCGTTTCCACTGGGGAGTGGGGAGCTGATACATAGCGTTTTGCAAATCTAACTTCCACATGAGATGGAAACCTATGATTTTGTCCATTATGTATGACCCCTTATGCTTCAAATGTTATTAGATTTTAAGTTGACACAGGTATATTTTTTGGGCATCAGTTGGCCTGGGAAGCCAAAAGTAGCTCCTGGTAGCTGTTGGTGACAAGCTAACCAGGCTCTTCTACACTACAACCAGGAGCTAAATAGCTCACAGCTCCCCTCAATTTCGAAACCCTGAGTGATGTCATATGTGATGACATCAATGCCATTTGTGATGTCATCATTGTCCTGGGCATTGGTCTGGGCGGTGCATTGTGGAGGTGCGAGTTGCGGTTGCGTGGCTTGCCATGACTGGCGGATTTCTTTGGTCTTTTTATTTTGCACTGTAAACAAGGCGGGCCTCATTACAAGTGAGGCGGTAAGGGGTTAACAGTGCCGGTAAAGGTGCCGGCGCCGTTAACCCCGTACCGTCTCATTACGAGGTCCCCTCGCGGGACCCACTCTGGAATTCTGGTCAGACCAGACGTCCTTTGCGGGTCCCGCGAGGGGACCAGCATGCTAACAACGGGCCCGTCATTAACGGGCCCGTTGTTAGCATGCTCCATAATAAGGGCATGGCTACCTCCAAACTCGTAATGAGGCCCGGCGTCTCTTTTACAACGTTTCTTTTCCATTGTTAGCATGCTGCCATAATAAGGGCATGGCTACCTCCAAACTCGTAATGAGGCCCGGCGTCTCTTTTACAACGTTTCTTTTCCATTGAATTTCAACCGGTTTTATAACTAAAGATGTTTCATGATGTTCCAGCACTGCATGTAAGTTATTAAAAATTCCACTTTTAACATTCATGAAAGTACTAGAACCTCTTTAACAAACATATCTTTTGCAGTGCATAATGACGTGTGTCACTTTGAGCAGCACATATTGGGGATGCATGTTATGTTTATTTGCCAAGGGCATGAAGCTGTACCATGACCTTGGCCTCACCCAGCCACCCACAATAGAAAATGGACATAGCCTACCAACTGGTGCAGTTAAAAGTATACCATAATGGGACACAGGATATAGAGATGCTTTGAGCACCACAAAGCAACTAATGGCAGTTAGAGGCCCCATAGCCTTTAAAGCCCAATTGCGTAACCATCACCTCTCTCCTTGCTTGAGGCCATGGCCACACTCCCTGGGCCACGAGAGTCAACCACGCTTCCTGCCCCATGAATGAACCTACAATAAACATTGACCAAAGCCTGCAGCCTGGCCCAGTGGCCACCATTCCTTAATAATGAGACCACAGGCCACTGTTCATGGCTTGCGGCTGTGGCCAGTGTTTACATCTTTGGGGCATGGGCTTGAGCCATGTTGCAGACCTGCCAGCCATCTCGGATGAGACATTGCCAGTCACTGCCCGAGGCCAGGCCCAGTGCCCACTTTAACCCAATATCCGGTCGCCTGGTGGCCATGGCCAGTGAACAGATTGTCCGGGGGGCATTGCCAAAGCTAACTGGCCATGGCCACAGGCACCGAAGTTATATCACTTTTTGTACCTACATTTTAGCACTTTTGAAAAAGTAAAACAAGATGGATTAACATCAAATTTGCAAAAGTACACTTTCACTGGCCAAACCCTGCGCAAGTTTGGTGCAAACCCATCCAGTGGTTCAGGCTGTCGATTCAAGCAATATTTTTTTCCCATTAAAGTTTATCTGGATTTTGAACTTTGTGGGATCCCCCCTACAACGTTGTCCCCCTACACAAAACCACACCAAACTTCGCAAAGCTTTGTGTGGATTTGCCCGACCGGCGCCAAAGTTATAAGCCACCCAAAAACTGATTTTTACAGATCCTTTAATGAATATGTAGGTATCCATATGCATGAATGTCCTCGAACATCATTTTTGCCCTATAACTGGGCATTTAAAAAAAATCTACTGGATGGATTAATACCACATTTGCAAATACACAAGCAAGCAACATTTTTTTCCCATTCAGCTTTATCTGGATTTGGAACCGTTTGGCACTCCCCTGCAACTTTTCACCACCTTGACAAAACTGCACCAATTTTCTGTACAGAAAATTCAGTTGGGTCTATATTTTTTTTGTTGCAAAGTTTCATGCAGATTCGACAATCGGCACCAAAGTCATAAGCCACCCAAAAGCTGCTCTTCCTGTGGGAAAGCCAACTTAAATATAACTTACTGGGCCTCATTACGACCCTGCCTGCCGCTCCCGTAATGAAGGGTGCCGGTACGGGACCGGCACCCTTCATTACGGGAGCGCCTATTACGAGGTTCTCTTTGCGGGATCCGGAACAGACGTCTGGTAAATCCAGACGTCCTTTCCGGGTACTGCGAGGGGAAGAGGGAGCTAATAACGGGCCATTTGTAATGTGCCCATTATTACCTCCCTCCCCATTCCCATTGAGCCCTATGTGGGCTCAAATGGGAATGGGGAATGGTTCCTTCAAGGAGGAATTACCGGGTCCTCCAATGTTGGAATGACCCGGTAATTCCCCATTGAAGGAACCCGGTACTGAAGCCCTGTATGGAGGCAGCCATGGCGCTAATAGCATCATGGCTACCTCCATACTCATAACGAGGCCCACTGTGTTGCTATTGCTGATCCTGCTATATATCTGTTTACTGTTTTGTAATCTATTAAACAGCATGTGAATCTATGAAGGATTAAGTTACTTTTGTTCTCCAGCATTGGTATATTTCATAGATTCACATGTAGCCCTCCTGCCTGCCTCGCTGATGCTCAACTTGTTATGTGTGTGTGATTTGTTCTAAATGTTATTAACTGGAACTCAGGAATATTGGGTGTTGAGGCGTTCCTAATGGAGTGTTCAACATCGGATTTGGAATGGAAAGGGTGTTGAAATCTGAACTGGGCTCCAAGAGAGCAGTTGGTGCAGAGTCTTGGGAGGAGGTGGTGCTCTTGCGGGCCTTGTTGCCCATGGCTGTGTTTGTTATACAACAAAGCCTTTCTGAGTCCTTACACGGTATTTGCCACTTTATTAGGACGGTGATGAGGATAGGATCAAAACCCACACGAGTAAAGCACAATGGTTTAGCAAAGCCTAAAAATGCAGTGTCAATCCTTTACGGAGCACTGGGGTAGCAAGCCCCCCGCCCCCTCATACAAGGTCCTCTTGATGCAGAGAGGGGATGCAAATTGTATATTTTGGTACTCTTAGATCTGTATTTAAAATGGGTAGAGACACAAGTTGTGAGGGAGTCCGATTCGGGGGAAGCGGTGAACTTCTTAAACACAATTTCTCAGAGGGAGGCTTTAGGAGCAAGATATTGATGTGCAATGTTGACCACGAGAGCTGTAGAGAGCTTTTTTGGGAAGGAGTAGCACATCATAAGACCGCTGTCTACCATCCTGAGACCAGTGGTGTGGTTGAAAGGTTCAACCACATGCTTATGTAAGTGGTAACAATGACTAGGAGGGCAGCGATGAACTGGTAGGAGGCTGTTGAACACAGGGTGTGTGTTTCCATACACGTATTGCTTGTAGGCAACCACAGGACTGATGCCCTTTGAGGTGTTTAGGTGAAGGAAGCCACACAGTGCAGTATGTCCACATGGTTAGGACGTGCAAAGTTCCTAGAGTGGTATGAAGAGAATCTCAGAGGTAGTGGAGGCACAGGTTCAGAGGATGAGAGCGAGATACGACATACAGAATAATGTGCAGAAAAGTGAGTTTCGAGAGGGTGAGCTGGTGTGAGTGAGGAAAGTGGAATTGTTTCCATGGGTTGTAGTAGATATTTGTGGCCTCAGACAGTACAAAGGTTGTATGATGATGCAGTTGCAATGGAAGATGATAGTGAGGAATAAGGGAAGACTTGCCTGAGTGAAAGAAGACTAATGGGGTGACAGGAAATATTGTTTGGTTTCTAAGTGGGGGGGGGTGGGTGGTATGGTATATGTAACTGGGGTTCCGGAATATTGGGTGAAGGCAGATTCCTAATGGAGTGTTCAGCTCTGGAATAGCAAGGGAGTTTACTTCTGATCTGGGTTCCAAGAGAGCAGTTGATGATGGAATGGGGAATAACCTACCCTTACAGGCAATCGGAATCTTGCAGAGTGCCAGAAATGGTAATTCCGTTTGATGGTATCCCGCCGGATTTACAGGCGGGATTCCTCCAAACCTATAATGACCCCCATTGTTTTTAATATAAGGCAGTCCCATATATGTGGAAAAAGTGTCTGCCAAAGGGAGTTCCTCTTAGGGAATGGGAGTCCTTTTCCCATAAGGGGAGTTACTCCCAGTGAGGTCCCACTTGCCCAGACCTCTAGAGAGGGTCTTGCATAGTGGGCACACCTCCCTAGCCTCACAGTGTGTATCTCCCTCTTAGGGAGAAGGGGTGAATACTCCTTATTCGTCAAACACCCCACTAGGAGAAAACACGTAATTAATGAAGACACTGCCAGCTTAAAAGAAAAACAACCTACTTTGCCAGTGGAGAGGAACTCCTAGATTTAGAAGACTAAAATAAGAGGGCACTTTGGTGTAGGACCAGGATATTGAACCTGATGATTACCCTCTACCTTCCCCAGACATTGATCCCCCCACTTTCGTCATCCACAGCAGACAAGCCATTCCTTTATAACGTTTTAAAGAAAGCTGCAGAGCTTTTTATAATAGGAACACATGAGTTCAAGGAGGACACAGACTTTATTGAGCTCCTAAAAGAACAAATAGAGCAGTATATTCCCTTATTATGAATTTTGCTACCATGATGTTTGTATCATTTTGTTACTGCTGCTTATGAATTTAGCTATTTTAAATTTTGCTGTGTGGTTCCACTACTTTCAATTTTTTTCTACTGTGAGGTTTCATCACTTTGAATTCTGCTACAGTTAGTTTGCACCATTTTTATTTATACTGCCCTTCAACGTTGCCTGTCTGAATTCTGCCACTGTGAGGTTTCGCCACATTTGAGTTCTGCTACTGTGAGGTTTCATCACTTTGAATTTGTTCTACTGTGAGGTTTCACGACTCTGAATTTTGTTACTGTGAGGTTTTCATTATACTATATTTTTACTGCAATATCGAGATACTACAGACAAGGACCTGCGCTGGTGGTATCTTTATCTTAGCTGACAATTATGCATGCAATTTGCTTGTTGAATGCATGTTAGCCATTGATGCATGTGTTCTGCTTGTAAAGTATAGCAGATCCATCAACTGGAGACAGTTGCCCTAGGGCATTACTGAGGGCTGAATGTATCTTACATTCTGCCTATAGCAGGGTGAAAAGTAAATGTGGGTAGGGACGGCTGGTAGTCGGACAGGGGGCATGACAAGAAGCCTCCAACCCTCCCAAGCAAAGGCCATGCCCCCACGTAACCAAAAATCATTCCCCATGAACCCCCACCCCCTCATCCGAATGCCATGCCCCAAAACCCCCATATAAACACCATGCCCCATGACACCTCAACTAAATGCCATGCCCCAAAACCCCCATATAAACACCATGCCCCATGACCCCTCAACCCCAAGAAAACGCTATGCCCCATGACCCCAACGAACCGCCATGCCCCATGACCTCCACACCCGAACCAAATCCTGTGCCCCATGTACACCCACCCCTCAACCAAACACCATGCCTCATGACCCCCCACGCAAACGCCATGCCCCAGAACAGCCCTCCCCTAACCAAAGGCCATGTCCCATGACCCCCCAAGTAAATGCCATGCCCCATGACCCCCACCCGCAACCAAACACCATGCCCCATGAACTTCCAGCCCCTCAGTCAAATGCCATGCCCCATGACCCCCAACCAAATGCCATGCATCATGACTCCCCACGCAAATGCCATGCCCCATGAACCTCCTCCCTATCCAAATGCAATGCCCCATGACCCCTCACCCCCAAGCAAACACCATGCCCCATGACCCCCAACCAAATTCCATACCCCATGGTCCCCCCTCTGCACCCAAATACCATGCCCCATGACCCCTCACCCTCAAGCAAACGCCATGCCCCATGACCCCCAAGCAAATGCTATGCCCCATGACCCACCACCTCCAAGCAAACACTATGCCGCCAGCCAAATGCCATGCCCCATGAGCCCCACCCACCAAGCAAACACCATGCCCCATGACCCCCCAACCAAATGCCATGCCCATGATCCCCGTTCTCCAACCAAATGCCATGCACCATGACCCCTCACCCCCAAGCAAACGCCATGCACCATGACCCCCCAAGCAAATGCCATGCCCCATGACCCCCTTCCCCCACCAAACACAATGCCCTATGACCCCTCACCTCCAAGTGAAAGCCATGCCCCATGACTCCCACGCCCAACCAAACACCATGCCCTATGGCTCCCAACCAAATGCCATGCCCCATGACCCCCTCAGCATCAGAGCATTATCAGCTGCTTCCTGACCCTCCCATGAGGCTGCAGGAGCAGTGTTCGCATCCCACTCGAGAGGTAAACCCAGATGAGCTTTGTGTGTTGGTTTTGGGCTCATTTTCAGCACTCTACATTGTTAGCAATTGCCTGTGGATCATGTTATTCTACCAGGCAGCACTTATTCTCTGATTTGGAAGTTCAGTGTGCACCTCTCTGCAAAGCCCAGTTAGGCTGTGTGGACTTTGTTCTTTGTGTTCACACTCCATCATGACCGCCACTTGTTCAAGCACTGGAGTGCCTGATCTGCCCTCCTTGCCACCGCACTGATTGGCCAGTGTAATCCCCAAACGGCAAATCACGCGAGCCGGCAGCAAAGGAGCTGGCCCCCTCAAAGGCCCACAACAAGGCCCCCTCTCTGGCTCTATCTGGCATTGGAGGGTGCCTGCTCTACATGTCGTTGTTCAATCCACTTGTTGGCAGGCCAGGTGTTAGGAAAGATTTCCATTTCATGTGTCATTTTTACTTCAGTTGTGTACCCCTCCCCCCCCAACTTTTTGCGGATGTTATACACCATTGTCTGACTTTACCAGAGGAGCACAGCCTTCTGCTGTACTTCCCTGGGCTTTTCCCTCACTTTATTATGAGGGAACTGACATGCCCTAAAGACAGTCAGTACTGGGAGACTTTGTTTCCCTTAGTCCTTGTCAATGTTGCAACATTTCTGCAACATGTTGCAAGTGCACAATGTACCTTCCAGTATAGTGGACTTGGGTCTCCTGTCATTTCTAAAGGCCCTAGATACTCTCAAAGGATTTTTTAGGAGAAGTGCAGGTGTGCCTTTGAAAGGGCTGGTGTCAGCTTATTATTTCATGTATTTTTAACCCTTTCCTGCCAGGTAAACCGCGGTTACCACGTTTGGCACGAATAGGTGACCTGGCTCCAAAATGGCCATGCCACGATGTTCTTTGTCCTGTCCCTTGGCCATCTTGGCCCTTCACCTTCCCCACTGTTAGGAAAGATTTCATAATTATATGTAATTTTCCCTCCATGTGTCAACCCCCAAACTTGCTGCTATTTAGACACCATTGACTGACTTGGCCAGAGAAGCACAGTCTTCAGCTGCACTCCTCTGGGCTTTCCTTTACTTTTTATGGGGAAACTGACATGCCCTTAAGACAGTCAGTACTGGGAGACTTTGTTTCCCTTAGTCCTTTTCCCGTGTTGCAACTTTTGTGCAACATGTAACAAGTGTCCAATGTATCTTACCAGACAGCACACTTGCGTCTATAGTCATTTTCCAAAGGCCCTAGATACTCTCGCTGGACTTTTTATGTGCAGATGTGTCATGGACAGGACTGGTGGCAGCTATCTATTCGCATTATTTTTAACCCTTTCCTGCCATGTTAACCGGGTTAACCGCGTGTGGCACGAATAGGTGTCACGCTCACCTGGTCTCCACGGGGGCGTAGTACGTAGTCGTATGACCGGTATCTGTACTGGCATAGTTTTGATGGTATGATGGTGTCCTCTCCCCTGTTACCTCCCCAGGAGGAGTTAGCCTGCAAAGTTGAAGCAAGATGTTAGCTAATGAGTGGGTTGGATTGGTCCCACTTCCTGCAACCTCCTGATGCCTGACTCCTCTCCTGCTCACCTTTGAGCTTGGTGAGATTGGCTCTCCATCCTGCTTGACCTTCAGCAGGGGCGCAGTAGGCTCAGTCTTTCTCTGGGCACAGTTACTTCACTGTTCTGGAGTGTCTGTTGCTGTGTTTCGGGAATGCTTGGATTAATCAGGTAAGTCTCTATCCCAATGACAGCTTGGTAGAGATGCTCAAAGTCTTATTGTTCCAAGGTTTAAACGTGTTTTGTCTTTCTTGCAGACGCGGTTTCGTACAGAGGGTTAGATGGTGAATTGACTCTCCTAGGATGCTGAACTGGTTGCCTCCAGGTGAGTATTAGCGCGGATGAGTGGCGCTGGATGACTGAACAATAGTTTGTTTTTGTATTGTGCACGACTAACCTGCTGTTTTCTGTTCCCTTTTTGCAGGTGCGGCACGGCCCCAAGATGAAGAATGGAAGAACCGCTCCGAAGTACCCGGAGGAATGCAGAATCCCGGGTGAGTATTGGAAGCCTACGCAGAAGTCCTTTCCCAACAGGGGCGGCGGTCGAAAGACCAGCTGGAGACGAGACCGATGGACGGAATTGCAGGTAAGGCCTTTGTCGCTGTAGTAACACCTGTTCTTCTCCTTTTCTTCTTCCAGGCACCGATGGATGGAACTCTCAGACGGGCATGGCTGTAGAAACTCAAGAACAGAGCAGACACGGTGAGCGTTTCGCTGTTATGTTATGTTATGTTATGTTATTTTGCATTTATACAGCGCCTTATATACCATTGGTATGGTCTGAAGGCGCTGGTAGGTTGAACGCCCTTGGGAATCGAAGTTCAGGTCAGTAGAGAGAGTAGAGAGAGTCAACGGCACGTGTGCGCACCGGGTATGTGTGCAGCTGGTGCGGTATTTGTGAAATAGCTGCTTCTTAGAGGTAGGTGTGGTGGTTGAGATCAGGGGTATGTGTTTGTTCTGGCAGGATTTATCCAGACCGACTGTGGCTGCGTTAGGCCTGAGGAGAACGCCTGGCTGGGGGGTGTGTAACCAGCAGTGATTACTTAGAATGTTGGGGAGTGAGCGGGAGATGTTAGCATGAGAACAGTTATACCGAATGGTGTCATAGTATCTTTGTGTTCTAGTTGAGTGGTGGTGTACCGAAGAGAGTAAGCGTGGGGTGTGATATGATGCGTTACATGCTCTTTCAAACGTTCCCTGCATTCCAGACCATACTATGTACGTCGTGCAGTTCTATCAAAGAGGCTATTGGGCACAACTTCTAGAGAGGCTATTTCTCAGAGAGGCTATTGGGCACAACTTCTAAATACACACATGCTATTGGGTACACTTCTAGATGCAACTTCTCTCAGAGAGGCTATTGGGCACAACTTCTAAATACACATATGCTATTGGGTACACTTCTAAATACGCACATTGGGTACACTTCTAGATGCAACTTTTTACGGAGAGGCTATTGGGCACGACTTCTAAATGCAGCTTTTTTCAGAGAGGCTATTGGGCACAACTTCTAAATGCAACTTTTCTCAGAGAGGCTGTTGGGCACAACTTCTAAATACACATATGTAATTGGGTACACTTCTAGATGCAACTTTTCTTAGAGAGGCTATTGGGCACAACTTCTAAATGCAACTTTTCTCAGAGAGGCTATTGGGCACAACTTCTAAATACACACATATGCTATTGGGTACACTTCTAGATGCAACTTTTTACAGAGAGGCTATTGGGCACAACTTCTAAATACACACATGCTATTGGGTACACTTCTAGATGCAACATTTCACAGAGAGGCTATTGGGCACAACTTCTAAATGCAGCTTTTCTCAGAGATGCTATTGGGCACAACTTCTAAATGCAACTTTTCACGGAGAGGCTATTGGACACAACTTCTAAATACACACATGCTATTGGGTACACTTCTAGATGCAACATTTCACGGAGAGGCTATTGGGTACACTTCTAGATGCAACTTTTCTCAGAGAGGCTATTGGGCACAACTTTCAAATACACACATATGCCATTGGGTACACTTCTAAGTGCAACTTTTCTCAGAGAGGCTATTGGGCACAACTTCCAAATACACACATATGCTATTGGGTACACTTCTAAGTGCAACTTTTCTCAGAGAGGCTATTGGGCACAACTTCTAAATGCACACATGCTATTGGGTACACTTCTAGATTCAACTTTTCTCAGAGAGGCTATTGGGCACAACTTCTAAATACACATATGTGTCATGATCTCTGCTTCCAAAAGGTCAGGGTTTTCCCAACTCCCTTGGAAGCAGATCCATAACCCAGGTTCCGAGTGCCAACCAGTCCCAATTGGGACCTTTTGGACCCAGTCCTGGCGCCAGTGGCACCAGGCTCATAAATATGCCCAGTCCCAGCGCTGGAAGCGCCGGGCTCATAATGCTTGGGTGGACTTACCTGCAGCAGACCATGCTGCTTACTTGCCTGCCAGTTGAGCCTCTGATCCTCTTCTGTTTGGAACTACTTTTCCTTTTGGGTGGGGCAGGAGCCACTCCCTAGATTCAGAACACTGGAACTCTTCTGGAAAGCAGGAACTCTTTTCTTACCTAGGCGTGGCTGTGGAAGGAGACACCTAAGCACTACAGGAGGCTATTTAAACCACACCCGATGGATGAATCTTGCTTTGCGTTATTCTGCATCCTCTGCAGCAGAACGCTCATCGTGTCTTCTGCATCTGATCCTGGGCCTAAGGAAAAAGGCTTACCATCCTGAATCCAGTCTTCAGCAACACCTATAAAGACAAGAAAGAACAGGTTAGCATTACGGTCTTCAGTGACAGCTCTTCACTTACCTGGTCCATCGGCTGTCACCAAGGCCTCGCGCTGCATTCCGGCATCTGAAAGACAAAGGCTTACCTACTCTTCGTGCGCTCCGGAGGTCTTCACACTGCATTCCGGCATCTGAAAGACAAAAGCTTACCAACTCTTTGCACGCTCCGGAGGCCTTCGGCGCTGCATCCCGCATCTGAAAGACAAAACAAGGTGCGTTTAAAGACATTGGGGAACTTTAATACTCACGTGCCATTACTCCTTTCCACATCTAACCCAGTGGGTATTCCGGCACCCTGCAGCCGCTCCAAACTTGTACCTGCAAAATAAAAAGACAGTTAGAGCGCATCGTGAAGCAGGCAACAAGCGCTTACTTACGTGCTTCCAGGCGCTTCTATTCATCACACGGGCTCCATCTTCAACTCACTTCAGCCCGTCATCCGCCATCGCCGGAACCCTGCAAAACAAGAAACATCATTACTAAAGACTTTAAAGACATTAGAATTACTCGAAACTTACCGTTCGTGCAGTAAACGACGGACAGCAGTCCTCTGAAGTCAAGAGGCCTGCTCCCCTTATCCAGTGAAGAAACTGGTTACAGCACCCTGCCCCGAGGCAGATGGAGAGCACGGCGTTCACTTACCTAAGGTGAGAGCGTTAACCTTTGGGGTTCTACAGGAGAAGAGAAAGGGAAGAAGAGAGAGACATTCAATAACCCAGTTCCTTAATCCCATATTTTCTATCTGCAGACATCTTACCCTTCGAGCCAGACATACAGTGCACAGAGGTCCAGCCCAAAGAGCCAGCCGTGTGTTACACATCACCTTTGAAGATACGGTATACGCCCAGTCAAGACCGGCGCCTCTACGGGAATCAGGTGAGCGTTACAGAACGCAAAGCCTACCACAAAACTCCCGTCCAGGCGCTATGGAAACCTCGGATACCGACCAGCTAGCCCAGTTACTTGGGGAAGTAAGGGCAGAAAAGCATGCATATATACAAAGCTGGATCTTAGAGGAGCTTACCCCTTGGTACGAGTAAAAGAGGGCGATGAATGGAAGACGGCCTTCCGCACCAAGTATGGGCTATTTGAATATCAGGTCATGCCCTTCGGACTTTGCAATGCCCCGGCCGCCTTTCAATATTTTATGAACGATGTCCTCAGAGAGCACATAGATGTGTGTGTTGTTGTTTACATTGACGACATCCTCGTTTATTCTTCATCGAAATCTGAACATCGGAAACACGTGAAAATGGTCCTCGAAAGATTGCGTCAACACAAACTTTTCGCTAAGTTGGAAAAATGTGTTTTCAACGTGACTGAAGTTGAATTCTTGGGATTCATATTATAACCTGGCGGAGTGCGTATGGATTCAAAGAAGGTCGATGCAGTTCTCAAATGGCCATCACCATCCTCCGTAAAAGGTGTGCAAAGCATGTTAGGCTTCGCTAACTTTTACCGCAGGTTTATCCCCGAATTCTCTCGAATAGTCCAGCCCATCACTGCCTTGTTAAAGAAAAACAAACGTTTTGAATGGTCTACCGAGGCGGAACAAGCTTTCCAGGATTTGAAGACTAAATTTATCTCTGCACCAATCTTAAAACACCCTCGCCCCGAACTCCCCTACATCGTGGAAACTGATGCTTCAAGCCTTGTCATGGGGGCAGTTCTATCACAAAAGGACCCGGTAACCAATCAGTTGCATCCCGTGGCATTTTGGTCCCGCAAATTCTCGCCTCCTGAAATCAATTACACGATTACTGACAAGGAACTTCTGGCTATCAAGTCTGCCTTTAAGGCTTGGCGGCATTATCTGCTGGGGGCCCGACACACCGTTACTGTGATTACGGATCACCGAAACCTGCAATATTTGAAAACCGCAAAAGCCCAATCCTCTAGACAACTCCGTTGGGCATTATTCTTTGCCGAGTTTGACTTCATAATTACCTATCGACCTGGTACAAAGAACGGTAAAGCTGATGCCCTTTCTCGGATGGGAGTGGAAGAACACTTGATCAACCCTAAACCTTTACCAATCATTCCCGAACAAAGAATTCTGGGTGTAATCGCCACAGAATCCATAGAGGAAGTTAAGGATAAAGCCAGGCAACTTGTAACGCCAGCAGACATACAGAATTGGCATCTGCAGGGAAAGGACTTTGCAGTAAAGGACAACTTATTGTATTTCCAAGAACGATTATACCTACCCAGCACAGATTTACAGAAAAAAGTAATCTCTTGTTATCACGATTCTTTAATGGAAGGACATCCCGGTATGGCCAAGACCTCAGAAAAGATCAAGGGCTACTTCTGGTGGCCGTCTTGGAAAAAAGATATCAGAGACTTTATAATGTCCTGTGGAGTATGCGCCCAAAACAAGAGTCAAAAGGAAAGACCAGCAGGCCTCTTACGCCCTATTGACATCCCACCTCGCCCTTGGCATACGCTTTCTATGGACTTCATCACCGATCTACCTCCATGCTCCGGATACAATACGATTCTAGTAATCGTGGACTTATTCTCCAAGATGGCGCATTTCATTCCGCTCAAAGGCTTGCCAACAGCAGCAACTCTGGCCCGAGAATTTCTCGAAAACATCGTCCGACTGCACGGTTTTCCTTCGGTTCTAATTTCGGATCGAGGTAGACAATTTATTTCTCATTTTTGGCGAAGTTGCTGTCGGTCGGCTCAAATTGATGTGAGACTATCGACCAGTCACCACCCTCAGACCGACGGACAAACCGAGAGGACCAATCAAACTCTGGAACAGTATTTACGCTGCATGCTGCAACAAACTGAAAAAACTTGGAAAGACATCCTTTGGATAGCCGAATATGCCTACAATAACTCTGTCTATTCGGGAACTGGGAAAACCCCGTTTTTTCTTTTGTACGGCAGTCACCCTCGAACCTCGGAGTTGGATCCCCTCCAAGATCTTGAAACACCAGCAGTAGACTACCTGCATTCTACAATCACCCAAGCCTTTAAGGAAGCTGTTTCTCACCTTCAAAGGGCTAAAGAACAATACAAGAAAGGAGCAGATCAACATCGGAAGGAAGCCCCTCAATATCAAGTAGGGGATCAAGTCTGGTTATCCACCAAATATCTACCTCTAAAAGGGCCACGCACATTCAACCCAAGATACCTTGGTCCCTATTCCATCACTACCATAGTAAACCCAGTAGCGGTCAAGTTGGACTTGCCCCCGCACATGAAGATACATCCGGTCTTCCACGTCTCTCTATTAAAACCCGTGCAACCTCAAACCCGACTAACTAAATCTCCAAAACCTATCCTAGTTGATGGAGAACTCGAGTTTGAAGTCAAAAGCATTCTGGACTCCAAGATCTCCAAATCTAAACTATTTTACCTAATTGACTGGAAAGGCTACGGCCCCCAAGAGAGATCCTGGGAACCTGCTGAATATGTCCACGCTCCTCGCCTAATCAAAAGATTTCACCGAACATTTCCTGACAAGCCAAAACCCCCGGAGAAGCCCGGTTTGGGAGGGGCCTTGAGGGGGGGTACTGTCATGATCTCTGCTTCCAAAAGGTCAGGGTTTTCCCAACTCCCTTGGAAGCAGATCCATAACCCAGGTTCCGAGTGCCAACCAGTCCCAATTGGGACCTTTTGGACCCAGTCCTGGCGCCAGTGGCACCAGGCTCATAAATATGCCCAGTCCCAGCGCTGGAAGCGCCGGGCTCATAATGCTTGGGTGGACTTACCTGCAGCAGACCATGCTGCTTACTTGCCTGCCAGTTGAGCCTCTGATCCTCTTCTTTTTGGAACTACTTTTCCTGTTGGGTGGGGCAGGAGCCACTCCCTAGATTCAGAACACTGGAACTCTTCTGGAAAGCAGGAACTCTTTTCTTACCTAGGCGTGGCTGTGGAAGGAGACACCTAAGCACTACAGGAGGCTATTTAAACCACACCCGATGGATGAATCTTGCTTTGCGTTATTCTGCATCCTCTGCAGCAGAACGCTCATCGTGTCTTCTGCATCTGATCCTGGGCCTAAGGAAAAAGGCTTACCATCCTGAATCCAGTCTTCAGCAACACCTATAAAGACAAGAAAGAACAGGTTAGCATTACGGTCTTCAGTGACAGCTCTTCACTTACCTGGTCCATCGGCTGTCACCAACGCCTCGCGCTGCATTCCGGCATCTGAAAGACAAAGGCTTACCTACTCTTCGTGCGCTCCGGAGGTCTTCACACTGCATTCCGGCATCTGAAAGACAAAAGCTTACCAACTCTTTGCACGCTCCGGAGGCCTTCGGCGCTGCATCCCGCATCTGAAAGACAAAACAAGGTGCGTTTAAAGACATTGGGGAACTTTAATACTCACGTGCCATTACTCCTTTCCACATCTAACCCAGTGGGTATTCCGGCACCCTGCAGCCGCTCCAAACTTGTACCTGCAAAATAAAAAGACAGTTAGAGCGCATCGTGAAGCAGGCAACAAGCGCTTACTTACGTGCTTCCAGGCGCTTCTATTCATCACACGGGCTCCATCTTCAACTCACTTCAGCCCGTCATCCGCCATCGCCGGAACCCTGCAAAACAAGAAACATCATTACTAAAGACTTTAAAGACATTAGAATTACTCGAAACTTACCGTTCGTGCAGTAAACGACGGACAGCAGTCCTCTGAAGTCAAGAGGCCTGCTCCCCTTATCCAGTGAAGAAACTGGTTACAGCACCCTGCCCCGAGGCAGATGGAGAGCACGGCGTTCACTTACCTAAGGTGAGAGCGTTAACCTTTGGGGTTCTACAGGAGAAGAGAAAGGGAAGAAGAGAGAGACATTCAATAACCCAGTTCCTTAATCCTATATTTTCTATCTGCAGACATCTTACCCTTCGAGTCAGACATACAGTGCACAGAGGTCCAGCCCAAAGAGCCAGCCGTGTGTTACACATCACCTTTGAAGATACGGTATACGCCCAGTCAAGACCGGCGCCTCTACGGGAATCAGGTGAGCGTTACAATATGCTATTGGGTACACTTCTAAATACACACATAGGCTATTGGGTACACTTCTAGATGCAACTTTTTATGGAGAGGCTATTGGGCACAACTTCTAAATGCAGCTTTTTCCAGAGAGGCTATTGGGCACAACTTCTAAATGCAACTTTTCTCAGAGAGGCTATTGGGCACAACTTCTAAACACACATATGCTATTGGGTACACTTCTAGATGCAACTTTTCTCAGAGAGGCTATTGGGCACAACTTCTAAATGCAGCTTTTTTCAGAGAGGCTATTGGGCACAACTTCTAAATGCAACTTTTCTCAGAGAGGCTATTGGGCACAACTTCTAAATGCAACCTTTACATGTATAGGACAGAGTTTCCAATGCAAATATACTGCAGATATAATTAATTTACAGTGGCAATGTTTTGTTAGATGAGTGGTAGGGTAGTATGGCCTGAAGTAGTTGCTTCTGGCCCCGCCCTTGTCACACTTACTTGTTGTTGGCTTCTTGCTTCTCCTGTGGATACCTGCAGATACGATCTGGAGTCGTCACTGAAGGAGTCGTCCTTTGCCTCAGGTCCTTAGCCGATGGGCTGCCGGACAGAGGGCTGCCCTAGGAGAGCTGGTAATGGAGGGGAATCGTCTCGGCTAGACCAATCAAAGTGGGGTGGGCGGGTCGGGAGGCGGGAGGGAGCGGGACCAGGAAGAGGGTGCGGGGTGGGGAAGGGAAAGCAAACAGGGGATGGGGGGCCTGGAAAAGTTTTTAGAGAGGGCCCGGAGGGCTAATGGAGCGCTATAGGTGCGCAGGACACTCACCGGCGTGGGGCCTAAACTCACCTGCACTCCAGGGTGGTAAATGGGGTGCAGGTGGGTTTGCTAAGGTACTGAACGCTCGCAGAGCGAGGTAGGCGGCCAATGGGGGAGGGCTATAGGGAGGGAAGAAAGACATAGGGAAAAGCGGGCACAGGAGGGGGAGAAAGAAAAGCGCAGGAGTACAAAATACAAAAAAACGAGGAAGAAAAGAAACGTACATCTGCAAGGCAGAGGCTGCAACAAAGGGGTGGAATGGGGACATAAGGAAAATGAGGCCTCAACTCACCTGCGCTCCGGGATGGTAACTGAGGTGCAGGTGGGTTTACTCACGCACTAAACGCTCGCAGAGCGAGGTCGGCGGCCAATGGGGGAGGGCTATAGGGAGGGAAGAAAGACACAGGGAAAAGCGGGCAGAGGAGGGGGAGAAAGACAAGCGCAGGAGCACAAAATACAAAAAACGATGAAGAAAAGAAATGTACATCTGCAAGGCAGAGGCTGCAACAACAGGGTGGAAGGGGGACATGAGGAAAATGGGGCCTCAACTCACCTGCACTCCAGGATGGTAAATGGGGTGCAGGTGGGTTTGCTAAGGTACTAAACGCTCGCAGAGCGAGGTCGGCGGCCAATGGGGGGAAGGCTATAGGGAGGGAAGAAAGACACAGGGAGGCTGCAACAACGGGCGGAATGGGGACATGAGGAAAATGGGGCCTCAACTCACCTGCACTCCAGGATGGTAAAACGCAAAGCGTGTTCTGCCTGCAGGGTGTGGCTTAAATAGCCTTGCAAGTAGTTCCAGGTAAAGTAGCCCCTTTACCACACCCTGTCTCTCAGGAAAAGTAGTCCCTCTGCCACACCCTGGATATACAGAAGGCTCAGCCTCACTAGGCAGATTAAGTAGTTCCATAAATTCAGCCCATTTCATGAGCCTGGCTCCAGCGGCGCCAGGACTGAGTCCATGAGGCTCTCGGGCACTTCCTTGGGGCCTGACAAGTCCTTCTGGTGACAGGGACTGGGGTGGGCCCAACAGTTCCAGGGGTTTCAGAGCACGCACCACGACAATAGGTGGCCTGGCTCCAAGATGGTGATGCCACAAGGTTCTTTGTCCTGTCCTTTGGCAATCTTGCCCCTTCACCTTCCCCAGGTCGAGTCGACCCGGGTTAGTCCTTATTTGGTCATGCACTTTCCCACGAAACCCAATGCTTTCACAGGCTTCTGCATGCCTTTTGTGTGTGCCTCCAGGATGTGGGCTGGAACGTCTAGTTCCAATATACACACAGGGTGCCAGAGAGTCTGTAGTGCCCTGAATGACTGGGACCACCATTGGCGCGAAGGGAACTTTGGATAAGAGGAGGCCAAAAACACCCATACCATGTCGATCTCCTGAGTTCTCACTGAACAATGGATAGGATCCAAGTATCCTGCAACTACAAAGCTGTGTCGAGGAACCGCTGGTGACCCGCTGGAAGGTTTGGCACCCTGAGGCCACTATCGTCCCATGGGACCCCTCTGCATCTGGTCGTCCTAGAAGGTCTGTGAAGACACTTCAACCCATTGGTATAGTGGGACCAACTATTCTCGGCTCCTTCATCAAACCCTGCAAGTTAGCTTACTCGGAAGTGTCCCTGGGCCAACCAGTGGGCTGACCAGCTTACCCAGTTGCTTTGCCCTGTCACCGCCGCCGTGTTTAGGAGGCCCTCGAAACTTGGTATACTGCTAGCTCTGTGTCCCTGGCACCTTCGCACCAAATTTCGTACCCTTGCCATTCCCAGGTCTGAAGTGAGAGGAGTGTGCCAGGACCCGAGTGAACGCGGTTACCGTGTTGCCCTGCCGCAGCAACGTCTTTTGCAAGTCCGCTGCATTTGAGACCCTCTTGCCCCTGAAGCCTGCTACAGTGAAACGGGGTCGATTCATCCACCCGGAGCAGAGAAATCGCTACTGTCCCATTTGGGAATCATCGCTGTATCTCAGGAACTGAAAGGTGCCGAGACATCCTTTTTGCCGCATTCGAACCTGCAAGCAAAGTGGACTGAACTGGCGAAGTTTGGGCCTGCTTGTATCGGGGACCAGTGAGTACTCCATACCCCAACCGGTGGCCCCTAGCACAAGGGCCCATTTTTATGCACAAGTGGCCGCTGAGGGCCCCTCTCCTTTCCACTGCTATTGCGAAATAGCGACTCCATCCCAAAGTCTCGAACTGCCTTCTTGAATAGTGGGAATTTGTTCTGCATCACCTCATCCACCTTCCCGAGCTGCTAGAGACCCCCGAAGAGACCCTATTTTGCCCATTGGAACAACCGTGTGCGCTTGCATTGCATGTACTATTGAGCACAAGACTTCTCTCTTCGTAGGGCTTGGATTGCCTCTTAGTTAGGTGTATTGTCGATGTCAAAAGGGGCTTAAAGACTATCTGCACTGCCAGATATTCCTTCCCCTCTAGGTTGTCGACATATTTCGTGCATTTAACCCATTAGACCCCAATTGTCTTGTATATATATTGTATTGATTGTTATGTGTTTGGTTACTTAGTGTTACTGTGATTCTTTTGCTATGGGCTATGTTACAAAGGCCTTGTAATAAATGTGTCTATATTTTTGATATAACACCTGTCTGGAGTAATTTGTAAGTGTCCTTGCTTTGTGTGCTCATTGAGGTCCTTCAGTCACCCTCACCCCTCCTGAGACTTAGGGCGTCATTACAAGGTTGGAGGTAACCATGCCGCAATCTGCGACATGGTTACCCCCTTACCGTGTAGCGGGTCCGGGTTCCTCAAATGAGGAATTACCGGGCCATTCCAACCTTGGAGCACCCAGTAATTCCTCATTCGAGGAACTCGGACCCGGTACATCCCCATTCCCATTCGAGCTCCCATAGGGCTCAATGGGAATGGGGAGAGAGCTAACAACGGGCTCGTTAATAACGGGCCCGTTGTTAGCTCCCTGGTCTGCTAGCCGGACCCGCTAAGGGCGCCTGGTTTTACCAGGCGCCCTTTGCGGGTCCCACGAGCAAACCTCGTAATGCGGTGGTAGGGGTTTAACGGGGCCGGCCGCTCTACCGGCCCCGTTAAACCCCTACCGCCAACCTCGTAATGACCCCCTTAGTCTTGACCGCCTGCCATAGCCACCCTGATAGGTCTGGCTTGTCCAGAGGTTACCCTGTTCCAAGAAACTGAGCTGGCTTTCTGAACCTCTGCCCTTCCAGGTCAGAGTTCAGAAATCCATCTTAACAAATTGGTGTACAGCGGTGGGATAGGACTGAAGGTATCCAGTGTTGCACACTAGTGAAGGCATTTTGAGTTATTCCTACCAGGATACATACTGAATTGTTGTAGGATAACTGAAAAAGGCAATAGTCCTATCTAACAATATGGAAACAAGTACCTTGTTAACTTTAAATGCTTCTAAATCTGAAACATTGAGAAAGATGTGTGCTGAGAGAGGTATTTCTGCTCAAGGCACAAAAATGGAAATGATCCAAAGGATCATGGACTGGCAAGAAGCTCATCTTAGTGCCATAGCTTCTGATGACAGTGCAGAAGGAGGTGGGGCTGCTCTCACTGGCAGAACTGGAAGTTCTGCCGCTGCACTGATTCATAGAGACCATGGAGGATGTAATGTCTAATGTTTCCTCTGCCAGTGCTGAAGGTGAGGCCATACTTGAATTCAAGAAACAAGAACTGCTGTTTAGGCAGAAGGAGCTTGAATTTAACATGGCCAAGCTGAAGAGCAGGCAGAAAAACAGAAAGACAGGGATCACCAGTTGGGACTGGCCAAGCTTCAGGTTGCCAATGGATCCAAGGGTCCTGGACATGGGTCTGGGTCCTCCTCTCATCCAAGGTTTCCTAAGGATCTGCTCAGTGTGTATGAGGAAAAGAATGACATTATGGACTGGCTGAATACATTTGAGAATGCATGTGAAGTTCAACAAGTTGACAATGCTAATAAAATTGCCTGATTACTTAGCAGACTGCCCCATTCTGGCTGCAGTGCCATTATGGAAATGTCAAAAGCTGAGAGAGCAGGTTTTGCAATGTTGAAGCAAACTCTCATTTTAAAGTTTGGAAAGACTCCTGCCCAATACTTAAAACGATTCAGAGAGTACAAAAAGAAAGAAGGTGGTACTTGGGTATTTTATGTAACTGAATCCTTAAAAAACTTGGCTGGCTGGGTTGAAGGTTATAAGGTCTCTACTTTTGATGGTATGATATGTCTTGTCATGCTTGAACATATTTTTGCATCTTCTTCCCCTGAGCCGAAGCAGCATTTGGCAGATTCCTGGGAGCCTAAAGTCTCAGAGGCTTATGTTAGGATTCCAAATAACACCAAGCACTACTTTAAAGACAGTGCGCTGATCAATGGAGTAGATACTCCAGCTCTTAGGGATAGTGGGTGTAGTCGAACTGTAGTCTATTCTACCTTGGTAGACCCAGAAGAAGATGCCGGAGCTCCTCTGTTACCCAATAATTTGGCTGATGGCCCACCTCAGGATTCCAGTGAGCATACAAAGGAGTGTCCCATGAAAGGTCTTGCTGGGAAATGATCTCATACCTTTAGGGCTTGTGGGAGATACAGCTGAAAGACCCTGCACAAGGTCTCAAACAAGGGCAGCACTGACCAAGACCACTGCAGTGCCCCAGCCAAAGGGGAAACCGAAGGCTAAAGGATTAAGAAAATCCAAAAGAGGTAAAGAAAACATTCCCCCTAACTCACCTACCACTGAGGTGGAGGTAGTTGGTCAATCACCAGGACCTGACGAGGAGGTGGTGATACCTGAAGTATTTGACCCAAATGCCCATCCTGAACTAAAAGATTTGTTAGTAAAAGGTGGTCCTGACAGGTGGAGTCCCAGACCCTCAACCGGGCCCATAGAGTCGGGGGTTTGCCCAGAAGCACTTTAAGACAAGATAGCAGCATCCTTGAGATGGATGGGGTTGCAGATTAATACTCCAACACCAAATCAATAATGACAACTTGACGGTTTGGCAAAGGGAGTCCGTTTAATGACAAGTACAAATAACGGGGAGTCTCATGAATATCAGCGGATGGGTGATCTTCTCTCTCTCTCTTCACAACTCCAACAAACTTCATAAAAAACATGACATTTATACTGAAAACTCGTCATCATTGAAATTTAACGCTTACAAGTTGGCATGCAATTCTATTGGTTCAGGAAAGGTAACTTTAATATAGGTACTATGTCTGTATATGGTAACAGAGTAAGGGGATTGGATAAACACTGTCAGGTGGGACATTTAAGCCCTACCTTCAAAATGGCTACTGTAGACATCACTAAAAGTATGGGATCCCATTGGTTCTACTAACTATAGGACCCTAGATTACTTGGTCCACTGTGATTCGGTTGGCACCAACCCCACTCATACTTTTCCACTTTGCTTAGCAGCACGCAGAATGGTCGGCCAGGTGCAGGGTGCCCCTTAGCTCCCCCGGCCTTCCTCCAACTATTGTTACAATCAATCATCACTTTAGTGGCCATGTGTCCATTATTTCACTGTGGTTGGCCTCGAGACTGCATCTCCTGTCTGGAAAAGTTCTGATATCTTCGCCTGGCCTGCTACCATGCGTAGGTGTGAAGGTCTCATTTCTCCTTGCTCGACTGGTCATATGATTCAGACACCGTGAATTTGCCTCTTCTTTATGTAATTTGTGTATTTGATTTTCGTTTCACCCACCACCTGCCTCCAGTTGCTTATCTTGGCCTTTCTGGAGCAGGATATTCTGTTCTTAGCTTCAATTAATTGTAGCTACTGTTAATCTATTCTACTGATACGACCTTGGCTTTTCTGGCACGATTTGCCTCTGCTGAGTTTCGTTTCTGCCGCTTATTCTCGATTTTGCTAAATATGAAGCTCTCCTTGTGTGGCCATTAGTAAACTTTGGTTAATTCTGCTTCTTGTGCAAAGTGTAAATATACTTATATAACGTGCTTCCTTTGAGGTAGATATGTATAGGTGGTGCTTGCCGCATTATCTTTCTACTAAGCACAGCAAGCCGCACAATTTTCTTAGGTTTCTTGCGGTTCCAAGCATATGTACATGCGTAAACTAGTCAAATATCTTCATCATGCTTACAGCTTAAGATTATTATATTTGACATCGTCCTTTCACTTTAGGTTCATGATGCCCCATGTTCATGACGTTTTGTCTCTTTACATCATTCTCTGGTCATCATCTCTTCTATATGTGAGTCAGTCCAGGTTCTCATTACGTCACCATTTGTCTTCCATTAAGACCTTCTGGACTTCTTCAGGGACTGCGCTTAGATGATCTTCATTTTGTTTCATTTGTTGATATGGCTTTCTCAATGGGTACCTTACTGTCCATGGTTTCCTTGGTACTGGTACTTCAATAGGCATTGTTCTTCTGATAGGTACTGGACAGAGCCCCACTGCGGTTCTCTGCTGGTTTATTTGCTCATCATACGTCACATATTTCGGCGTGAACGTTCCTGGTACTTCAAAATGGACGGTTGGAGTGCGGGCTGTATTTGGGTCCTCCTCTACACAGGGAAGAATTTAGTAAGGGCCAAAGTGAGTTCCCATCTCTGGAAGGCCTAAGGAGGCAGGCCTGCTCCCAGCTTGAGGTTGAACCTCCTCAAGGAAAGCAGAGGATTTATTGGGAAGGTGGGCTTCTGTACAATGAGCCTACAGAGTCTACAGAAGGAGACCATAGGAGGTTGGTGTTCCCCTTGCTGTAAGACCCTTCCTCCTGCAGCTGGTGCATGAAATTCCCCTTGCTGGTCACCTTGGAATCAAGAGAACCAAGCAAAGGTTATTCATGCACTTCTACTGGCCCAAGATGGGGGTGCAAGTAGAAAGTCACTGCAGGACTTGTGCCTCCTGCTAGTTAACTTGTAAGAGTTGCTCAACAATCAAAGCTCCTTTGGTACCACTCCCAGTCGTGGTCATGGGGGTACCATTTGAGAGGGTAGGGATCGACATTGTTGGTCCCCTTGACCCCCCAACATCCTCAGGCAATAGGTTTATCCTGGTGCTGGTCGACCATGCCACCAGGTGTCCTGAGGCCCTCCCATTGAAAACTGTGACTGCCAAGTCAGTTGCAAAAGCTTTGCTTGGCATATTTACTAGGGTTGGCTTCCCTAAAGAAGTTGTGTCTGATAGGGGCAGCAACTTTATGTCATAGTATATGCAGGCCATGTGGAAGAAATGTGGTGTCACCTATAAGTTTTCATCTGCATACCACCCACAGACCAATGGTCTGGTTGAAAGTTTTAACAGGACCTTGAAAAGCATGATTGGGGCTCTGGAAGAACCTCAAAGAAGAAAATGGGATCTTCTATTACCATGCTTACTGTTTGCCTACAGAGAGGAACCACAAGAGGGTGTTGGCTTCAGCCCCTTTGAACTTCTGTTTGGCCACCCTGTAAGGGGACCCTTAGCCATAGTCAAGGAGGGATGGGAGATGTCCCCTTCCCCCATTTCTACCAATGTAGTAGACTATGTGCTAGGGCTCAGAAAAAGGATGGTACTCCCGATGGGACTGGCTAGTGAAAAGTTGAAGGCAGGGCACACTCTGGTGAAACATTGGTATGACCAGAAGGCTTCCCTCATCAATTTCACACATAGGTCCTCATTACGACCCTGGTGGAATGGGGTAAATGGCACCGTAAAAGGTGCCGGCGCCGTTTACCCCATACCGCCTCATTACGAGGTCCACTCGCGGTACCCAGGAAGCAACGCCTGGTGAAACCAGGCGTGCTTACCGGGTCCCGCGAGGGGAAGAGGGAGCAAACAACGGGCAAACTCGTAATGGCCCGTTGTTTGCTCCCTCTCCCATTCCCATTCAGCCCTATTGGGGCTGAAATGGGAATGGGGAAGGACCGGGTCCGGGTCCTTGGAGGGAGGAATTACCGGGCCTTCCAAACTCGGAATGGCCCAGTAATTCCTCATTCTGAGGACCCGGACCCAGATGCGATTTCGGCGGCAGCCATGCTGCCAATAGCGGCATGACTACCGCCGAGGTCGTAATGAGGCCCATAGTCAGCAAGTCCTGATCATGAATCCTATAAGGCCTAGAGCTTTACAGCCAGACAAATGGTCTGGCCCTTACACAGTGTTGGAGTCACTGGGTGAGGTCAACTATTTAGTGGACCTTGGAAGGGCTGGCCAGGCTCCAAAAGAGTTCCATGTAAATAAACTGAAGACTTTCATCCCAAGAGATGAAATCGCTGCACTGCTGTTGGCTTCAGATGTTGAGGAAGAGGAGTCAGAACCTCTCCCTGACCTGTTCCAAAACAGTCCTTCAGACGGTTCCATTGAGGGTGTCCAAGTGGCCCCTTACCTGACTTCTGATCAGCAGGCTAAGGTGAAAGGTTTGCTTAGGCAATTTCCCCCCTTGTTTGCACAGTCCCCTGGTTTGACACCTTGGTGCAAACATAACATTGACACAGGAGACAGTGTACCTACCAAAGGTAGGGGATACAGAATATCAGACAAAGTAAGGTCTTACATTAAGACGGAGGTCAACAAAATGTTGGATCTTGGGGTGATTGAACCCTCCAGTAGTCCTTGGTCCAGCCCAGTGGCTTTGGTTCCAAAGGCAGGTACTTCTGAATTGAGGTTCTGTGTGGATTACAGGGCTCTGAATGCTGTCACCAAGACAGATGCAAACCCCCTGCCTATAACAGATGAGCTGGTGGATACTTTGGGTGCCTTCAAGTACCTCAGCATGTCTGACCTCACTGCAGGCTTTTGGCAAATAGCCCTTGCAGAACATGCCAAGGAGAAGACAGCATTTTCAACACCAGAGGGTCTTTACCTGTTCAGGGTAATGGTCATTCTTCAACCCCTTTTGGGTTGAAGAATGACCCTGCCACTTTCCAGAGGCTTGTGAATCATGTGTTGAATGGGTTGGATTAATTCTGTCTTGCATATCTGGATGATATAGCAGTTTTCAGTGCCACCTGGGAAGACCATGTGAAACACCTTGCGATTGTGTTACAGGCTCTTCCAAAGGCCCACTTGACCATAAAGGCCACTTAGTGCCAGATTGGACAAAGATCAGTGGTCTACCTTGGACATGAAGTAGGTGGATGGAGGGTACAGCCTCTACCCAGTAAAGTACAAGCAGTACAAGACTGGCCTATCCCCACTACACAGACCCAAGTGAGAGCCTTTTTGGGACTCACTGGGTACTACAGAAATTTCATGGCAGACTATGGTACCATAGCTGCTCCTCTGACTGCTCTCACCACTCCAAAGAAACCCAAGAAGGTAACTTGGTCTGAAGAGTGTGGGAAGGCCTTCAATGGCTTGAAAGACTCCTTGTGCCAGGCCCCTGTTTTCAGGGCCCCTGATTACCAAAGACCTTTTATTGTGCAGACAGATGCCTCTGACACTGGGATAGGAGCTGTACTATCACAAGTAGATGAGAAGGGTAAGGAACAACCCATCGGCTTAATTAGTCACCAGCTTAAGGACAGAGAGCTCAGATGGTCCACAGTAGAGAAAGAATGTTTCTCTGTTGTGTGGACCCTAAGGAAGCTGAAGCCCTAGCTCTATGGGACCAACTTCACTGTGCAAACTGACCATAAGCCCTTAAAGTGGCTAATGAACATGAAGGGAGAGAATCCAAAGTTGCTTAGGTGGTCCATAAGTCTGCAAGGCTTTGACTTCACTATTGCGCATAGGCCAGATGTCCAACATAGCAATGCTGATGTGTTGTCCAGAATGTTTAACCGACCTGAACAAGGAACTCATCCGGGGGAGGATTAGTTCCCCCTGTCCTTAGTCTGGGAGTGGCGAGTGTTAGGAAAGATTTCATAATTGTATGTAATTTTCCCTCCATGTGTCAACCCCCAAACTTTTTGATGCTGTTTCGACACCATTGACTTCAGCTGCACTCCTCTGGGCTTTTGCTCACATTTTATGGCAAAACTGACATGCCCTTAAAACAGTCAGTACTGGGAGAGTTTGTTTCCCTTAGTCCTTTTCCCGTGTTGCAACTTTTGTGCAACATGTTACAAGTGTGCAATATATCTTACCATACAGCACACTTGTCATTTTTCAAAGGCCCTAGATAATCTCGCTCGACTTTTTAAGAACTGTGCAGAAGTGTCATGGACAGGACTGGTGGCAGCTATCTTTTTGCATTATTTTTAACCCTTTCCTGCCATGTTAACTGCGTTAACCGCGTTTGGCACGAATAGGTGGCCTGGCTCCAAAATGGCCATGCCACGAGGTTCTTTGTACTGTCCTTTGGCCATCTTGCCCCTTCACCTTCCCCAGGTCAAGTTGACCCGGTCAGTCCTTATTTGGTCATGCACTTTCCCGCAAAACCGTATGCTTTTGCGGGCTTCTGCATGCCTTGTGTGTGCTCTCCAGGATGTGGGCTGGAACGTCTGGTTCCAATACACATCCTGTGTGCGAGAGAGTCTGGAGTGCCCTGAATGACTGAGACTACCACGGTACATGATTGGTTCACGTATGGAGTGTGTGTTTGTGAACAAATCTCCCATTGGGTCTTCTTCGTTTTGGCACGAAGGAAACTTTGGATTAGAGGAGGCCAAAAACACGCATACCATGTCGATCTCCTGAGTTCTCACTGAACAAAGGATAGGATCCAAGTATCCTGAAACTACAAAGCTTAGTCGAGGAACCGCTGGTGACCCGCTGGAAGGTTTGGCACCCTGAGGCCACTCTCGTCCCATGGGACCCCTCTGCATCTGGTCGTCCTACAAGGCCTGAGAAGATGCTTCGACCCATTTGAATAGTGAGACCAACTATTCTCGGCACCTTCATCAAACCCTGCAAGTAAGCTTTCTCAGAAGTCTCCCTGGGCCAACCAGTGGGCTGACCAGCTTACCCAGTTGCTTTGCTCTGTCACTGCTACCGTTTTGAGGAGGCCCTCAAAACTTGGTATATTGCTAGCTCTCTGTCCCCAGCACCCTCACACCTAATTTCGTACACTTGGCATTCCCAGGTCTGAAGTGAGACAAGTGCACCAGGACCAGAGTGAATGCGGTTACCGTGTTGCCCTGTCGCAGCAACGTCTTTTGCAAGTCTGCTGCATTTGAGACCCTCTTGCCCCTGAAGCCTGCTGCAGTGAAACAGGGTCGATTCATCCACCCGGAGTGGAGAAATTCCACTGTCCCATTTGGGAATCATCGCTATATCTCAGGAAAAGAAAGGTGCTGAGACGTTCTTTTTGCCCCATTCGAAACTGCAAGCGGAGTGGACTGAAATGGCGAAGTTTGGGTGTGCTTGCATTGTGGACCGGTGAGTACTCCATACCCCAACCAGTGGCCCCTAGTACAAGGGCAACATTTTTATGCACGAGTGGCCCCTGAGGGCCCTCTCCTTTCCACTGCTATTGCGAAACAGCGTCTCGATCCCGAAATCTCGAACTGCCTCTGCCTTCAAGTCGGGGTCCTTCTTGAATAGTGGGAACTTGTTCTTCATCGCCTCATCCCGAGCTGCTAGAGACCCCTGAAGCGACCCTATTTTGCCCATTGAAACAACCACGTGCACTTGCATTGCATGTACTATTGAGCACAAGGCTCCTCACTTCGTAGGGCTTGGATTGTCTCTTAGGTGTATTGTCGATGTCGAAATGGGCTTAAAGACTATGGGCCTCATTACGACTCAGGCGGTAAGTGATTGAAATTACCGCCATGGCGTAATGAGCGTTAACGCCATGGTCCGATGGCGATAAGAGCGCCACATTACGACCCATCGCGCACGAGCATTACGCCATGGCGGTAACGTAAACTACGCCATGCCGTAAACAGCCCTTACCGCCCTCGTTAACAGCGCAGGGTGACCTACCGCCACCCATCATTGCGCCGACCGTAGTCAGCGGTCACCGTAATTAGCGGTGACCGCAATTAGGCGGAACCGGAAATAGCGTAATCGCGGCAGAACGGGAAACAGCACAGCGGCCATCTTAAAAAACACAATCCATTGCCATCCTACCCAACCACACCACAACCAACCCTCAAACCCTGACATTCCCATAACCCACCCATTTCCACAGCCAACCATGCCTAAAGTTGTCAAGAAGGCATGTGACAGGCAGCGGCAGGAGCGCTTCAGTCGAGAGGAACTGCAAATGCTTGCAGACACGCTCCAGGAGAAGGCTGATGTTGTCTTCTCCAATGAGATGACCCGAACAGCCATAGGCCGCAAAAAGGAGGTGTGGGAACTTGTGGCACAACGTGTCAGTGCTGTTGGAACCACCCCACGCACCTCCAAACAGTGCCGCAAGAGATGGGACGACCTGCGGATCAGGGTCCGGGGCATCATGTCTGCCAACCGTAACCTGGCCCTGGGAACTGGCGGGGGAGCAGACTCCCCACTGAAGATGCAGCCATGGGAGGAGACATGTGCCTCTCTGATTGGCATTGAGTGCATCGAAGGTGTCGGCGAGATGGAGAGAGGGGCCCCGAGATCTGGAGACACAGGTAGGTGCCACATATCCAGCCTTGCAAGACACCCTGATACACTTGCACGTGACAATCACAATGTGGCAGACGCAACACATCAGCAGATGAGCCACACCCTGCGCACATGCAGCATGTACACTGTACAGTAGGCAGACACACACCTGCATGCAAAACCGAACCTAAAGGGAGGCAACCTGTATGTCACGGGCTACTCACTCCACCATCTATCCAATTCACTCTTCACAATGCCTGCTCAATGTCCGCTGAACCATCAATAACAGTGACCCTCCTCTGCTCCACCACAGGCTCGCAATCGGACACTGGCAGGGACGACAGCACCAGCACCCCAGCCAAGAAGGCCAGGAAAGTGGGAGAGGGGAACCATGCATCCACCTCTGCTGGACCCAGGCAGAATCCACGCCAGGCTGAAGAGCCCAGGGCAGCAAAGTCCCCCGAGGAAGGGGTCGTGACAGCACCTGCAGCCCAACCACACCCACTGTTGCCCACTGAGGGCAATGCGTCAGCAGGGAGCAGTACTGTTGGGGAGACTGCAGCCATCGCTGCCTGCTCCGACAGTGATGTGGAGGATGACACCGGACTTGACCACAACACACAACTGCACTCACCACACCTATCCCCAATCAGCCATCATGGAGATGACACCCAGGGCCCATCGCCAGCTAATTCATGGCCAGCAACTCCAAGCCCAGTGGGAGTTGTGGAAGATGGGAGTAGTCCCATTGGTCCCCCATTGGCACCCCCCATTGGGCCAGAATTCCAGCTGTCGCTGGAGCAGATTGCCAACAGGCAGGAAGCACTGGGCACACTCCTCACGCAGCATGTAGCAGAATGTGTGAGTACCAGTGCAGCCATGGAGAGGAGTGCTGATGGCATCAGGGCTGCCATCCAAACTGCCAGCAGGGACATTTGCACCGAACTTGCTGCAGGGCGGCAGATGATGAGCCAGCTCATCCAGACAATTCTGGACACATGCCGTACTGAGCAGCCCGGTACATCCTCGGCTGCAAGTTCAGCACAAGCCTCTCCCGTCCGCAGGTCATCCAGGACCCTGAGGAGCACAGGCAGGGGGGCCCCAGGTTCCGGGAGAGGGGGCAGTCAATAGTGTGCTGAACTATACTCACTTCACCACGGGCACTGTCACATGTTTGCAGGGTGTTCAGGGGGGAGGGGGAGGGGGTATTGGGTGTGTTGGAGTGTGCAGGGGGAGGGGGAGGGGGGTATTGGGTGTGTTGGAGTGTTCAGGGGGGAGGGGGAGGGGGGTATTGGGTGTGTTGGAGTGTGCAGGGGGGAGGGGGAGGGGTACTGTTATACCTATTCAGTAGTACAATACACTTTTTCTTTACTCACAAACTAAATGTGTGGACATTGCTCATTGCGTATGTGTGCTTTATTGTTACAGTCCACAGTGTTGACATACCAGACACACACAGTGCCCCAAGTGCCATCCATATGTCACACACTCGCTGTGTGTGCTAGAAGTATCGGTCAATGACATTCTGACGCATTATATGGCCCTCCTGTGCATCGCTGCCTCCCTGAGGTGCTGCCCCATCCCCATCATCATCATCCCCATCATCAGGTGGTTGTGGTTCTGCGTCAGGGGGCAGAGGCACGTTTCGTCTGATGCACATATTGTGTAGCATGACACATGCCATGACGATCTTTGCAACCTTCTCATGGCGGTACAGGAGTGCCCCGCCAGACCTGCTGAGGCAGCGGAAACGTGCCTTCAGTAGGCCAAAAGCATGCTCTATCACCCCACGGGTACGTGCATGGTTATGGTTGTAGTCCTCCTCATGCTGGTTCGATGGGTTCCGGACTGGTGTGAGGAGCCACCTCTTCAGGGGATAGCCCGCATCACCTGTAAAATGTGAGAAAAGAATGTGTCAGGAACGAGATTGAAATGTGAACATGACGCACAACCATGCCTTGATTCCGACTGTTACTGTGCACCAATTGGAGTTGTGGTTATGGATTTACACTGTGCAACCAGTATGTGTTCATGGCTCTCATGTACTGTTTTGCATGCTAAAACACAATGCAGGGGGGACGATTGCCTTGTGAGTGGCCATCCACTGTGTCCGTTCAGGACGTCATTCATGTGACCTTGCACGTGTCCTGTGAGCTTGAAGCTCACATGATAGCAACATCGATGTCTGGCTCATTATGACCCCAGTGAGCATTACTGGTGTCAATGGGGACAGTTTGTGGGTCTTGTAGTGGTGCATTGATGTCCCTGTCTGTCATGTGCCTCCTTTGTGCGCAGTTGTGGGGGACAGGCCTTTCAGTAGTTGGTGCATGGTGACGTGCATGTTGGTGTTATTCTTTAGGGTCAATGCGGCCACAATTTGCACAATGCACTTGCAAATGGTTGTGTCGTTTTTGGGATGCACTTTCATTCACATGTTGGGATGATTAGGTCAGGCATGATGTGTACACTTCTCTGTTGACGTCAGTGCTGCCACAGGGAATGATCTGGCTACTGCTAGTTGCACCCACCCCCCTGTATCTGCCAGATGTAATATGCATTGGTACGTCATTCAACACCCACTTTGCATTTCCATGCTCATGTCATTAGACTCACCGAGTAGGTAGGATCTTGGGCCTGCATGTCGCTCCATGTAGCGTGGTATTGTTGAGTTCCGAAGGACCATAGAATCATGGGTTGATCCGGGGAATCTGGCACAACAATGTGTGATGATCCTGTTGGAGTCACAGACCATTTGCACGTTGATTGAGTGGAAATGTTTACGGTTGCGGTACGGTACCTCCATGGCATGTGGGACCACCAATTCAACATGGGTGCAGTCAATGGCACCAATGCAACCAGGTATGCCGGCCAGTGCATGGAAACCCACTTTGGTGTTGGCAATCTCCTGGGCAGACCGTGGTAATGAGATGTGGTCATCTGTGTGCTTGAGGAGGGCATCGAGCACTTGCATCAGTGTACGCGAGAATAATGGTTGTGATATGCCATGCATGTGCCCCACTGTGTGCTGGTAGGTGCCTGTGGCCAGGAAGTGGAGCACGGACACTACCTTCAGTAGGGGGGGGGGTGGCAGTGGGTGTATCAATCATGCTGACGATGTCGTTGTGTATCATGTCCACAATGGTGGTGATGGTGTCCCGGTCCAGTCGGTACAGGGTGTGGATCTGCTCAGCGGTGAGGTTGAATGGGCTGGGTCTGATGCGTGGGATTGGGGGCTGCCTGCGTGGTGGCACTGGCTGTGCTGGTGGGGCTTGCTGGGCCTGCCTTGCCCTCCTTCTCCTCCTGCGTCTCCTCTGTGCAGCCTGTTGTTGTTGTTGTTGTTGTTGTTGTAGTTGTAGTTGTTGTAGTTGCTGTTGTAGCACTCGCATTGCTATCAGGTCCTCCAGCCCCAACATTGCTAGTCCTATTGGTATCATTGTGGAGTGTGACTGGGTGTGGGAAGGGGTGGGGTGTGCTCTTTTTGTACTTCCTGTGTCTGTATTGCCTTCACCTGTGCTGTTTCTGTGCACCTGTGGCAGCTGCATTCACTTTACATGGCCCTTTACGGTTGGTTCGCGATGGCGTAATTTGCACCATGGCGGTAAGGTACTTAACGGCCTGGGTGATGGCGTTAGGGGCATGTCCGCTTGGGTCGGCATTCCGGCACCTTTCCGCCATGGCGCTAAGTACGGTGTGGATGTTCGCGTGCGCGCGCCCTTGGCGCAGTCAGCGGCAGCGTTAGCTACGATGCCGCTAGTGACATCGTAGTTTACGGTCACGGGTCGTAATCGGCCCGAGCGGAAGACGATGGCGGTAATCGTTTACCGCCATCGTTTTTCGCTTTGCGCCTGAGTCGTAATGAGGCCCTATGGGCTTAAAGACTATCTGCACTGCCTGTTTCCTTCCCCTCTCAGTTGTCGACATATTTCATGCATTTAACCCTTTAGACCACAATGGGCTTGTATATATATTGTATTGATTGTGGTGTGTTGGGTTACTTAGTGTTACTGTGATTCTTTTGCTATGGGCTATGTTACAAAGGCCTTGTAATAAATGTGTCTATATTTTTTATATAACACCTGTCTAGAGTAATTTGTAAGTGTCCTTGCTTTGTGTGCTCATTGTGGTCCTTCAGTCACCCTCACCCCTCCTGAGATTTAGGGCCTCATTACGAGTACGGCGGTAGGGGGTTAACGGCACCACTAAGGATGCCGTTGCTGTTAACCTCCTACCGCCGCATTCCGAGGTCCCTTAGCGGGTCCCACTAATGCCGGCAGGTTTTACAGCCGCCCTTAGCGGGAGCCGCTAAGGGACCCAGGAGCTAATAACGGGCCCGTTGAGCCCTATGGGGGATCGAATGGGAATGGGGAATGGTTTTCAGAATGGGGACTTTCCGGGTCCTCCAAGGTTGGAATGACCCGGTAAGTCCCCATTCCAACTACCCAGACCTGGACACGGGTTTGGAGGCAGCCATGGTGCTAATAGCACCATGGCTACCCTCAACCTCGTAATGAGGCCCTTAGTCTTGACCGCCTGCCAAAGCTACCCTGATTGGTCTGGCTTGTCCAGAGGTCACCTTGTTCCAAGAAACTAGGCTGGCCTTCTGAACCTCTGCCCCTCCAGGTCAGAGTTCAGAAATCCATCTTAACACCCACGTCGAGCCAACCTGGGTCAGTCCTTATTTGGGCATGAATTCTCCCGCGAAACGCCAAGCTTTCGCGGTTCCATGTGTTAATATCCCTGCATAACTATCGCGATACAAACATATCGCCATATTTTTGCGGTGATATTGAGCCATGGACCCTGCGGGGGACACCCCTGCAACCCCCCATTATTTTTAAATGTGCGGGGGACACCCCCGCAACCCCCGCTCCCACAAATTATCCCCCCCAAAAATATCACCTATGGTGAGACAAATTACCATATGTACGGTGATATTTTTTGGTGGGGATAATATGTAGGGATACCGCTTTCGCAAGCCTCTGCATGCCTTGTGTGTGTGCTTCCAGGATGTGGGCTGGACTTTCTGGTCGCAATGCACATCCTGTATGCCAGAGAGTCTGGTGTGCTGTGAATGCCTGGGACCACTGTGGTTCATGATTGGTCCACGTATGGTATGCCTGTATGTGAGCAGATATCCCATTGAGTCCTCTACGTTTTGGCCCAATGGAGAGTTTGGATAAGAGAGTGCTCCAAACACCCATACCATTTCGATCTCTGGAGTTCTCTCTGAACGAAGGATAGGATCCAAGTATCCTGAAACTAAGAAGCCGAGTCGAGGAACTGCTGGTGACCCGCTGGAAGGTTTGGCACCCTGAGCCTGCTGTTGTCCAACTGGACCCCTCTGCATCTGATCGTCCTAGAAGGTCTGTGAAGGCGCTTCGGCCCATTAGAATGGTGGGACCAACTATTCTCGGCAACTTCATCAAACTCTTCAAGTAAGCCTTCTCAGAAGTGTCCCTGGGCCACCAGTGGGCTGACCAGCTTGCACAGGACCTTTTCTCGGATACCGCCGCTGTTTCGAGGAGGCCCTTGAAACTTGGTACATCGCAAGCTCTGTGTTCACGGCACTCTCACACTGAATTTCGTATACTTGGCATTCCCAGGTCTGGAGTAAGAGAGAGCGGCTGAACCGGTGTACATGCGGTTACCGTGTTGTTCAGCTGTGGTGACAAACTTTGCACGTGCATTGCAGCTATGCCCCTATGTGCTCTGAAGCCTACTACAGTGAAACTGGCCTGATCCATCCACCAGGAGCAGAGAAATCACCACTGACCCATTTGGGAATCAACGCTGTAACTTCGTCGCTGAAAGCTGCAGCGCCGCGATACTGCCATATTTGAACCTGCAACCGAAGTGGACTTGACTGCTGAAGTTTGGTACGGAGTGCGCTGGGGGTTGGTGAGTAATTGCAACCTTTACTGGTGGCCCCTTGTGAATCCATCCATTTTTATGCACGAGTGGCCCCTGTGGTGCCCCTCTCCTTTCCACTGCTAGTGCAAACTAGCAAACTATTCCCAACTCTTGGAACCTGCTCTGCCCTCATGAGGAGACCCTCCACGAAAAGTGGGAACCTATTCTGCATCACCTCACCCACCTTCCTGAGCTGCTGCAGCCCCTACAAAAGACCCTGTTTTGCCCATCTGCACTACCGCCTGCACCCGCATTGCAAGTACATTTGAGCACTAGGCTCCTCTCATCGTAGGGACTGGACTCCCTTTCGGTCAGGGTTGTGTTTGTTGCAGAACTATCTAAAGACTATTTGAACTACCTGCTTCCTTACCTTTCCTAGGTTGTGGACCCAGTTCGTGCATTAACCCTTTAGGCCCCTTGGTCTTGTATATATGTATTTTAGTAGGATTGTGTTGGTTTAGAAGTGTTACTGTTAATAACTATTGTGTTGAAACTCAAAGGCCTTGAATAAATGTATTTGTATTTTTAATATATACACACCTGACTGGGAGTGATTTGTAAGTGTCTTTTACTCTGCTCATTGAGGTCTTTCAGTCACCCTCACCCCTCCTGAGACCTAGGGCCTCATTACACGGATGGCGCTAAGGGATTACCGGCACCTGTAACGGCACCTGTGCCGGTAATCCTTTAGCGCCATACTACGAGGTCCCTCAGCGGGTCCCGTCCTTAACGTGTGGCCAGACGACACGTTAAGGAAGGGACCCGCTGAGGGACTTCAGGGCAAATAACGGTACCGCTCATAGCGGTACAGTTATTTGCTCCTTCCCCATTCCCATTGAGCCCTATGGGGGCTCAAATGGGAATGGGGAAGGGCTTTGGTGAATGGGGAATTACCGCCCCGCCAACCTTGGAATGGGGCAGTAATTCCCCCATTCACCAAGGCGGAATAGGTAAAATACCGGTGGCAACCATGGCGCTAATAGCGCTATGGTTACCGCCGTCCGTGTAATGAGGCCCCTAGTCTTGACCGCCACCAATGCTACCTTGATTGGTCTGGCTTGTCCAAAAGGCTACCCTGTTCCAAGAAACTAGGCTGGCCTTCTGAACCTCTGCCCACCAGGTCAGAAATCCATCTTAACACCACGCTCCTCAAGGAACAATCTGGCCATGACCCAGCATAGACTGAACACGAAAAACAGTTTTGCTCTGCACCACCGTGGTAAGCACCTTGGAGCGCCCTGCTCCCCTTATGGGTAACATGTACACAAGCTTTGTCACTGGACTACATCCCTCCCCTTGGGCCCTCTGCCCTTGGTCGTTCACCGGCTTGCTTCTATGTAATTGCCATATGGGTGTCTTTTATCTCCTTTACCACTCCAACGTGTAATCTTCGTGATTCACAAATCCTCTTCACTGTAGTTTCTTCTCCACCTGAAGTGTGAATCTTGTTGTGTTTCAAATCTACTCATTGGGCCTCATTACAAGAATGGAGGTAGCCATGCTGCTATTTGCGGCATGGCTACCCCCATTCCGGGTACCGGGTCTGGGTTCCCTGAATGGGGAAATACCGGACCATTCCGTCCTTGGAGGGTCCAGTATTTCCCCATTCTGGGAACCCGGACCCGGTACATCCCCATTCCCATTTGAGCCCCCATAGGGCCCGTTAATGATGGGCCTGTTGTTATCATGCTGGGCCGCTCGCGGAACCCGCTAAGGACGCCTGGTTTAACCAGGCGTCCTTACCGGGTCCCGCGAGCGGACCTCGTAATGAGGTAGTAGAGGTTTAACGGGGCCGGCAGCTCTACCGGCCCCATTAAACCCCTACCGCCAGGGTCATAATGAGGCCCATTTTCCATTTCCTGCTGCATTTTAGTTCTTTGCTTGAAAGTGGAATTTAGTTGTGCTTTCAAACCTGCCCATTGTCAATTTTCTGCTGCATTTTAGTGCTTTGCTTGAAAGTTGAATTTAGACGTGCTTTCAAATCTACGCATTGTCCATCTTCTGCTGTATTTTTGTGCTTTGCTTGAAAGTTGAATGTAGATGTGCTTTCAAACCTGTGCATTGTCAATTTTCTGCAGCATTTTAGTGCTTTGCTTTAAAGTTGAATTTAAAGTATGGACCCCGCCACCCTCCTAAACTGGTCTCTACTCTCTCCCCTTTCTCCTCCTCACCCATTAATGGTGACACTAGATCAGAAGTATTCTTGGCATACTTCTCATCTTCTAGGTGTATCATTAATGTCTATCACAATGGCACATTTCATAGGCCAAGGTTCTCAGCCTACTCTTCTCCTTCTCGATCAGTGCCTGCCCCCTATCATAAACTTCCACCATTCTCCTGCTACTCCTCCTTCTTACTCTCCTCTCACCTTCCCACCACCACTGACAGGAGTACCATGCCCCTGTGCCTCTCCTCGGAAAACATTCAAAGGTGGTAATCAGCTTCATTTAGCTACTCTGAATGGTCGTTCTGCTGTCAAACACTCCTCTGACATCTGTCGCCTTCTTGAAGACTTTGACCTTGACGTTCTCTCCCTGACTGAGATGTGGTTCAATGCCAGCTCTGTCACTGTTCCTGACACTCTCCTTCCTGAGGGCTGCAAAATCCACTCCAAACCAGGCCCAACTGTCCTGGAGGTAGAGTGGCCTGGATTTTCCCTGAGTGGGTCCATGCCTCTATCATACCCACTCAATCCTACTCCTCCTTTGAATGCCTCATCTACAGTCTCTCCTACTCTTTCACTCCCTTGGCCACCATCTACAGGCCCCCCAGCTCTATTTCTCCTTTCCTATCCGAATGGACTGACCTCACCTCCTCCCTCTTGACCTCTTCTTCCAAACCCATCTTCCTCAGGGACTTCAATATCCACCTCGAATCCCCTTAATCAGCCACCTCACAGTTATGTGACCTCTATGACCCCCTCTCTCCCACTATTCTTCCTTCGGCCCGGCCCATTCAGCCAGACACACTCTGGATGCCTTCATCTCTGGAGACATCCCTATCTATAATGCGGTCACCACCCCCTCTTGGTCCAACCACTCTCTCCTCTCCTCCCGCTTGGAGCCCCTTGGCCCTCTGTCTGAGCCTCCCCCTCCACTGCCAGCCTCCTTTGCCATCATTCAGCTGATAAAGCGAGTGTCAGTCGTTGCCTTTGCTTCTATGTTCATCCCCCGTCAGTCCCCTGCTTCTGACTCCCCCTCTGAGTCTGTCCTTGCTAACCTTCACCTGTCCATCTCCAACACCCTTGCACCTGTCATGAGGATCCACCTGACACCAGCCTCCAAGTGCAACAGCTGGTATGATTCAGATCTAGCATCCTTGAAATGCAAGTGCAGAGTTGCTGAACGGAAGTGGCAGACCTTGGGTTCATCATCTGACAAACTGCCCTGTTGCCTGCTCCAAAGGCAATATTGTTTTTTTATCCCACGCAAAAAGAAGTGGGCCCACATCCAAGCCTGCATTCTGGAGCCACTAACAACACGGCTGAACTTTTAAAAATATGCAAGGAAGTCACCAGTCCAGCCACCTCTTTCCTCCTTCCCAGGCTCTCTGCACCGCCCTGGCCTCCCATTTCTCATCTAAAACTCAGGACATCCTGTCCTCAATCTCCACCACCCCACCTCCAATCCCGCTTCAGCTTGCCAGCCTCCCTTGGCTGCCCTCCCTCCACCCCCCGCACTGTCCTCCCTCCTGCCCATAATAACCGATGAGGCCTCTAAATGTGTCCGCTCTATGAAGGTCTCATCCAAACAGGTGTACCCCTGCTCTTCTAGAACATTTAAGCACAACATCTCCTCTATCGTCCCGGTTTATGCGATTTCTGGAACCACTCTGAACCCGTGTACCCAATGCTAGGCCCTTTAATACAGGGTAGCAATACTTTGAGATGGATGGGGATGCAGAATATTTGCAAACATCAATAATCAGCCTGACTCAGGAAGTTGGCAAAGTATGATTTTTTTATATCAATTATCTAAAACGGGGAGTATAACAAACATCAACGAACATCCGCTCGATCTTCTCACGCATCGAGTTTCATAAAAAACATAGCTTATAAAGTAAAATCTTGGCATCATTGACGTCAATCTACATGGCAAACTACATAAACCTACTTGAGAAAGTGATTGGCTTAAATGGAACATCTAGGTATAGGTATACGTTCCATACTTATCAGGGAAAGTGATTGGGTCTCTACTGTCAGGTGGGCAACTAAGCCCTCCTTTAGTGCAAGTCACTATGAATGTCATCAAATACACGATGTCCTATTGGTTATATACACTATAGGGCTCTCTATTACGTGGCCCTCTACAATTGGTTGGCTCCCTAATATTCCATACATGCTAGGAGCATGCAGGCTGGCACCCAGGTGCTGGTGGGCTGGTCATGACCATAGCTTCCCACCTAATTAGCCTGCCATCTATCATCACTCTTGCCGTCTGCCAGTCAATTAGCCTTTGAAGATGGCCTTGGGAATGTTCTCAGTGCCTGAGAATAAAAAGGAGTATAGGCATACTTTGGGCCTCATTCCGGGTTGAGCGGTAAGGGTCAACGGTCACCGGTAAGGAGACCGGTGCCGTTAAACCCTTACCGCCCATGTCCAAGATCCCTTAGCGGGAGAGCAAAGAACGTGTGGTCTGACCACACGTCCTTTGCGGGTCCCGCTAAGGGACCAGGGTGCTAATAACGGGCCCGCTATTTGCGGGCCCATAATTAGCGCCTTCCCCATTCCCATTGAGCCCTATCGGGGCACAAATGGGAATGGGGAATGGTTGGTTGAATGGGGACTTACCGGGTCCACACAGGTCGGAATGTCCGACCAGACCCGGACCCGGTTTTGGAGGCAGCCATGGTGCTAATAGCACCATGGCTGTATTTTCATCCGACCATGTGAATGAAGATCATGTTTCAAAGCTTTTCTGTATTTAAAATACTATTAAATGATGAACCTCTGACGTCTTCAATGTTCTTGCTCCTCACCTCAGATAGGAGTTTGTTCTTTTCACACGTTCTGTAGTTACTGCATGAACATCCAAGGTGGGCCAGCCAAGCCTTTCTTGAATCCACCTCTGTCATTAAGTTGTTTTCCAACTGCGCCACTCAGAAAAATCCTTTCTATTCATGGGTCCAGACTCTGCTAAAGTGCGTTGTGGAACATCCATAGTCTATACATTCCTATGCATATACGTTGGCGCATCGCCGCAATCTATTCACTATGTAGCCAGAACCTCATTACGAGTTTTGCAGTAAATAACCAAATTTACTGGCATTCCGCTGCTACCGAGTCCGTGTAGCACTACTGCCGGAATCAACGTTTGATTCCAAGTCAGCGTGCCCAGACAAAATGGCATGCTGGTAGCAGTAGCCGTTAACGCCCTCGAAACCCCACATAGCGGCATCCGCGACGCCACAGACACCGACTCCAGCATTGATGATCCTGGAAAAACCAGTGCCGGTAATACTGCCACCGGAAGTAACATCATCGCGCCGGAACAAGAAATCCTTTGGCGACGATCTTGAAAAACAGAATCCATTGCAATCCTCGACTGACAGGAGTGGAACAGAGCTGCAAAGTACCAAGGCCCATAGAAGACCATGGGCCTCATTACACGGTAGGCGGTGGACCAAGGTGCTATTAGCACCTTGGTCCATGCCGGTAAAATACCGGCACCGCCTTGGCGGAAAGGGGATTTACCGCCCCATTCCAAGGTTGGAGGGGCGGTAAATCCCCTTTCCGCCATTGCCCTTCCCCATTCCCATTTCTGCCCCATAGGGCTCTATGGGAATGGGGAAGGCGCTAATTACGGCACCGCAATTTTGCGGTGCCGTAATTAGCTCCGAGGTCCCTTAGCGGGTTGGTTTTTAACGCCTGCAAAAAGCAGGCGTTAAAGCACCAACCCGCTAAGGGACCTCGTAGTACGGCGGTAAGGGTTAACGGTCACCGTTGCCATTAACGGTGGCCGTTAACCCTTACCGCCGTCCGTGTAATGAGGCCCCATGTCTGGGACACTTGGCACCATTCGTTCCTAAAACCACGGTTCAGTGAGCCCGAACTAAATATGCTTGCGGACACTCTTGTCGAGAACGCTGATTAAGTGTTTAGAGGAGACTTGTGCAGGCCAGCCCAGATCAGGAAAAAGGCCATATGGACCAAAGTGGCTTCCAAAGTGTCAGCGGTGGGAACAACACTCAGGACCGTTAAAGACTGCAGAAAAATGTGGGATGATTTGCGACTCAAGGAACCTCCTTGCAGCAGAGCGCAGCCAGGGGCAGGCCACAGGAGGTGGACCACATTCACCCTTGAAATTGCAGCCCTGGGAGGAAAGATGTGCCTCAGTTATCAACATGGACAGCATTGAGGGGGTCGGAGATGCGGAGCACGGAGCATCAACATCTGGAGATGCCGGTGAGTGACCATTACTAACATCCCAAATCCCAGATATTTGCCCCCAATGTCAATTGTGCTTTCCATATGATAAGTCAGTGCCACCAGATATCTGCCGCCTTACCATACACCAACTAGACCATTGCACATAAACATGCCCCTACCAGGAAGACTGGCTACAAACCCTACAGACACACTCCACATGTCCCCTGCAATGCACACAGAACCACCATCAGCATGCGCAGTCATACATCACTTTCCACAACATGCCCTCTGTGCCATGCCAACACATGGTCCAATTTACCTCAGTGCAAGACGCATGCATCATTGCCACCAGTCACCAACATGCCACCCCCCCATTCCCCTTCCCACAGAAACAACATCATTGCCTCTACATACACAAGCATACCACATCCCCATCACAGGCAGAGTACACATGTTCATGCGCCATAGGCGCATGGACACGTCACCCATGACAGAACACACCAGTACCACACCCAACATGCATTGCTCAATCCATGGCCACATAAGAAAACGCCCCCGCACAGCTCCACCCCCACTCATGTGCGCAGCATGCCACAGCGGTGAGCATGATGATGCACATGATTTTGAATGTACCAAGTTTGATGCATGTCACATGGATTGCCACACAACAGTAATGGGCTGCTCCACTGTCCCCCACAGGCATCTCATCAGAATGTGAGGGCGAGCTCGCCCCACCGCCAACAACCACCGCTGCACGTGAACGGAGGAAGAAATCCACCCCAGCAGCCAGGAACCAGTGGCCACAGACCAGAGCATAAAACCTCAACCGCCCATCCCCCTTGCAACCACCATACACCTGCCAGCCAGAAGAGGAAGTCCAAAACATCTTCCGTCAGTCATCCCCAGCAAACAACAGCAGCAGTGGCCGACCCGGCATGTCATCTAAGAACACATGTTGTGAAGCCAGCGCATCGACTCAAAACGGCGTCACCAGACATGAACATGCTTGAAGACCTGAATTTCCCAGCCCTGAGCATGCCTGCAGAGCCACTATCCCCAGTCCCAGGCATGCCTGACCTTCAGGACTCATCAACACCCACTGCCAAACATGGGAAGTCCAATGCCTGATGCAGGGGCACGCAGCACTGTAGAGGCCACTGGGCCCGGAACTAATGGCAATGTCCCCCAGAATGAGGAGCCTGTATTTAGTCCATCAGGCCCCTGCAGCCCACCACCCATGCCACTGCCAGGACTCTGCCAGATCCTTGATATTGAGGGCCGCCTCATCCAGACGGTTGAGCGGCAGGAAGGGTTGCATGCCCTTGTAAACCGCTACCTCACTGAAGTCAAGCTCACCAGGCAGACAATGCAGGATCACATCTGCAACACTTCACGCATGCTAGGCTGGGCTACTGAGGCCGTTTGCCAACTGGCCCAAAGAGTGCGGGAGGGGAACAAGGTCATGTCCTCAATGGCTCAATCCATCAATTTGCTGGTCACTGCTATAGCCGAAAAACAGCATATCATCCTGCCACCGGTGGATTCTGCTAGTACTACGCCAAGCACAACAACCCAGGGGAGCCCCATTCAGTGCTCACAGATGCTTGCCCATTTGCAGGGGCCTGAACCACATGCACCTAAAACGGGCCGCAAATGGGCCTTGGATACCAGTGTGTAGCTGGAAGTAGTTGTTGGGGAAGGGACGTTGGGGTAATGGTGGAGGCGACAGTGGACTTGGGGGTGGGGTTTATGGGGTGGGTGGGATTGGATCTGGGTTACTGGGGGTGGGTGTGTTGGGGCATTGTTTGTGGGGACGTTGGGGTTTTGGGGGTTTGTCCATTCACAAGGGGATATATGTGTATGTTGAAACAATGTTATAGTGTACATAGTTCAGCAGACATCAATACACTGGTGTTGCAAAGAAACATTTGTCTGGACATTCTTTCTTGCGTGTGTAGGTATTTTATGATGCACAGTGCCCGTCACCCAGTGTGACCCACGCCCATTACCATGTCTCCATGATTACATCAAAAATAATTTGCAACAAATGCTTGTCGTGTGGCCTGTCCATAATGACCATGGTGTTGCTGAGGGATTCCATCATCATCATCATCATTATCCTCCTGTGCCATCATGTCCATGTCCGGGGGCAGAGGTAAATTACGACGGATACACATGTTGTGCAACTTTGCACAAACCATCACAATTCGCCCCACCCTCTCGGGACCATAGATAAGGACACCCCCAGACCTGCTAAGGCAGCGGAACTGGATCTTTAGCAGTCCAAATGTCTGTTCGATAGTCACGCGAGTCTGTGCATGGGAGCGATTGTAGGCCTCTTCATGTCTGTTGACGTGGACGCCTGACTGGGGTCAGCAGCCAGCCCATCAGGGGATACCCGGCATCACCTACATGTGAGCAAGAGAAAGGGTACCTACGTTGATTTGGTTCATTTGATGTTGTCACAGGCTGTACGATGTTGGCCACAATGATGGACAGAGACAATTGATGACACGACAATACATGATGATTCTCATCATCTGTAGCCCACAAGATGTACGTAGGCCTGTATTTCGTTGGCTTGGTTGCTGCAGTCCCTGACACATGGCACATGGAGTGGGCACCTGCACAGGCACAATTAATGTCAGACTGACACTGTGGCCTCACCTTCATGGTATCAGCTGACATTGTGAGAGGAGTGTGCATTATCAGGGTGAAATCACACATATGCGGTGTCTCATCGTAGGGATACGGGGCTGGCAATCTCATGCATGACACTTGCTCAGCTATCCATGACATGTACATAGAAACTTACACCCATTTTTTTTTTTTTTTAAATATATTTATTGATTTTTCAAAGAAAAACTATACAACCAGCATCATCAACATAGCAATCAGTTCTATATCCACAATAACTTCCCATTCCCTCCTCCCCCATGCGAACCCGGACCGGGGTTGCGCGGTCTGCTATTGGTGTTAGGGTGAGCCCGGGCTGTCCAGGTCCTCGCCTGAGGTGCTGACCTCTTTAGGACGGAACAGGGCTGTCGTGAGGGCTATCCATTGCAAGAGGTCTTCCGAGTCACCTATTTTCTGCTGTCGCTGCGCCAGCTCCCAGGCCCCGGTTTCAGCCACAGACCACCTACGGAGGTCTTCCCACCATGTCACAAGTCTAGGGGCCCTGGGGCACTTCCAGGCCATTGCGATGCGCCTTTTTGCGAGGATGTACATCAGATCCTTGAGCCTATTGAGGGGTTTGTTTTTTTTTCCTCGCGGATATGAGCCCAATAGACATGCCTTAGGGGATTGCACGTCTAGCGTTATGTCCTCCTCCGCTATCCTGGTCTGAATTTGCGACCAGAAGGTTAGTATATCCGGGCAGGGCCAGAACATGTGGGTCAGTGAAGCCGCGGGTTCTTGGCACTTGGGGCACGGCACTACGCAGGCGCCATTGAATCTCGAGATGACAGCTGGGGTAAGGTAGGCCCTGTGGATGATGTAAAATTGGATAAGCTGGAATCGGGCATTCCTGGAAACATTTTTATGGTAGTGTGTTATTGTTTCCCACTCCGTGTCTCCGAATAGCGTGTTTAGCTCGGCTTCCCATTTACCCTTGCATGTGAGTTCGTTATGTGTGGTGTTGTCAATTAGGATCTCATAAAGCCTAGAGGTTTCGTGTCCCCCCTCTGCAACGCCCACCAAGTTCTCAATGGTCTCGTGTCCGGCGCATTGGGATTCCGCTTCCGGCCATCGCTTCCTAAGCTTATCCATCACCGCCCCGTGCAAAAGGAACTGACCCAGTGGGACCCCAGTCAACTCGTGCAGTTCGGGAAATGTGTGAGTGCCCTGGTCGTCTATCAGATCGCCCAGGGTGGCAACACCGGAGGGTTCCCACATGTTCCGGATCGCTTTACGGTCCTCCGGTCTAGTGGACATGATGGCGGCTATAGGGATTTGTGGGGAGTAAGGGTCGGTCAACCTGACCGATTTGCAGGCCCGACTCCAGATCAGAAACTTACACCCATGTGACTGTGGCTGATGTCCATGGACAGTGGCCCTCATTAGGACCCTGGCGTTAAGGGGTTAACGGCGCTGTAAAAGGTGTCGGCGCCGTTAAACCCTTAACGCCTTACTACGAGGTCCCTTTGGGGACCCGACCTTAACGGCTGGTCTAGACCAGCCATTAAAGTAGGGGCCCACAAAGGGACTCTCGAGATAAGTACGGTACCGCAATTTGCGGTACCGTACTTACTGCCTTCCCCATTCCCATTCCCATTATGCCCTATGGGGCAAAAATGGGAATGGGGAAGGGCCATGGTGGCATGGGGAATTACCGCCCCGCCAACCTTGGAATGGGGTGGTAATTCCCCATTCCGCCATGGCGGACTCCGGCATCGACCATGGTGCTAATAGCACCATGGTTTTCCGCCGGAGTCCTAATGAGGGACAGTGTGTGCAACGGGATTTGGGGGTGCTGGTGGAGACACGTCTGGGTGCTCAAAAGCATGGGTGGATGGTGCTACATCAGATGTGCCACCCACCTCACAGCCGTATCAGGGGGTTGAGGGGAATGGTGCGTTACTGTCTTGCTGTAATCACTCCATTGGCCATGTGGGTGTCCCTTAACGTACCTGGACTGGCATGCAGAACAGCACCACACGAGTAGGCTGATAGCAGCCCCTGATGTTATGTATGTGACTGATGGTACTCTTCCAGGCAGAGCATCCTGAATCGTGCAGTATTGGCTACACTTCCCCTTACATGGATGGGTGGTACAAGGTGGTGTGTCATGCTGAATGTGGTACGGCCTTGCTGCTGTGTATGGTACATGTTCCGCTGTGAGCTGCAGGTCTGTTACTCGCCGTGGACACGGCTGTGTGAACATTGCAGGTCAGCATGCATTGGCTGTGCTGCAGGTTCACCGTTTTCACAGATGTCACGCTTCATGGGACGTGACCGTGTTTCTTCCTCTGTTGCTACATGTGTGTGTTCATGATGTGTATGATGGGAAGGCTGCGTTAGGTAGGTCCACTTCCACTATGGACTGAGAGTTCCTTTGACCTACCCACTCCCTCTGCACTTCTTTCCCTTCCTGGTTGTATCTATGTGTTTCGGCAGGGTCCACAGTGCATTCATTTATGCAGTGTGCACTTGTGATCCAAGATGAAGCAATGATGTGCTATGTACCAACACCCCACATGGCCCACGCAGCAGGCAGGTTCCCAGTGCTGGCAACAAAGCCCCCCTCAATCATTACCCCACATGGCCCACTCAGCAGGCAGGCTCCCAGTGCTGGCAACAAAGCACCTCCCTCCACAATCATTACCCCACATGGCCCACCCAGCAGGCAGGCTCCCAGTGCTGGTAACAAAGCCCCCCCCAGCATTATCCCACATGGCCCACCCAGCAGGCAGGCTCCCAGTGCTGGCATAAAGCCCCCCCTAATCATGAACACGTACGCCCCTGTGGTCAGACTCACCCAACAGCCATGTATGAGGTCCGGCATGTCGATTCATGTAGCGGGGCAGCGTGGTGATCTGCAGGAACATTGCGTCGTTTGTGGAGCCTGGGTATCTTGCACAGCAGTGTGTTATTATTTGGCTGGCATCACACACCATCTGTACATTCAGTGAATGGTACTGCTTGCTGTTGCGGTACACCACCTCCACGGCATGCCGCACCACCAGCTCAACATGTGTGCAGTCTATCGCACCTGTTGGGCATGCCTGCTATTGCATGGAATACAACTTTGGTTGCATTGACCTCCGCTGCAGTCTGTGGCATGCTTATGTGCTCACGGACATGTTTGAGGAATGCTTTGAGTACCTGTGTGAGCACACGGGAGAAGCAGGGTTGTGATATCCTGTGCAGTTGGCACACTGTGTGCTGATAGGTTCCTGTTGCCAAGAAGTGGAGCGCACACCCTACCTTCAGCAGGGGGGGGGGTGGCTGTCCAGATGTTGATGACGCTCACAAGGACATTGTGTATGCGGTCCACTAGTGTGGTGATGGTGTCCCTGTCCAGAGGGTACAGGATGTGGATCTGTGCAGGGGTTAGGTTGAATGGGCTGGTCTGTTGCCAGGGGATTGGTGGCAGCCTGCGGGGCACAATGGCCTGTACATTGGTAATATGCTGTCCCCTTCTCACCCTCCTTCTCCTCCTGCGCATTCGCTGCATGGCCTGGCTCACTGCCTCCTCATAGAGTAGCTGCTCATGCATGTACTCCTGCCCCAGCAGAGCTAGTGCTAGTGGTAGCATTTTTGCTTTGGGAGGGATGTGCTGTGTGGGTGTGCTGCCTTTGTGCTGTGCCTGGATTAGAATGGTCTCCACCTGTGTTGATTGTGGCCACCTGTGGCAGGTTTCTGCACACCAGGTTCCTGTTAACGCCAGTCCTGCAATGTCAGTGTTAACGGCATCCTTTTGGGCGTTGTTACCGGTATGTGCATGCCTGTATTAACATGTCAGTGCACCTCTGAATGTGCACTTGTCTGCAGCATGCCGGTGTCACTGGCACGGCTGGCGTGTGTCAGGGCCGATACCGGCAAGGGGGAAGTCGGTCACGGAGGGTCCATGCTGGTGCCGGTAGCACTGCCTTCACGGGTCGTAATGTTCCGATCTGGAAAATGATGCCGGTATTACCGTACCGGCATCGATTTTGCCAGACTGGCAGGCTTGTAATGAGGCCCTTTGTCTGCTTGGGTTACTGCGTCTGTACAAATGTAAAATGAGTTTGCATTTTCTTCATCGTTTCTGTATCATGAGCATCTTCACCTCAAGCCCGAAATGTTGCTCATCTTTAAGACCTCCTCCTTCTATCTAATAGAATATTTGTGGTCTTCAGCCTCTTTTCTGGATGCGTTAGCTCTGCTTCGCATGACGTCATCAGTCTTCTTTCTTGCTCGTTTTCACACTTCCTCCGGGATTTCATTCAAATGACCATCATATTGTCATGAGTGCATATATGGCTTCCTCAATGGGTACCTCACTTCCGGGATTCTTTTTGGTATAGGTATTTTCACTGGTACTGCATGCGTCTCACACTCTGGCTCCCAACATATAGGCATCATGCGGGCGGAGCTTTGAGTAGGGATACTTGGCTCCACCTCTACACTCCCCCCCCTCCGGAGCGATTCATCAACCACTTGTCTGACGAAATGCTTTTTTGGGAACCATATCTTTATGACTCCTTTCAGGCATCCTGCTGATTTCACATGCTCATCTTTATTCCAGCACATAAGCAAGCATTTTCCATTTGGACTGCAATAGATCCATTTCCCCACATACTTCTTGTGGTTCTTTGGGTATAGGAACTTCGTTCCCTGAGGTGCATGGATGCTGGCCTTCACGTAGTCTCTGATCTCTTCATCTGTCAGTTCCTTAGTTTTCCATCCTGATTCGACATCATTCATGATCTTCATTCCTACAGCTTTCTTTGCAGTCTTCCTACATTGTGAGATTATTATCTTGATCACACAAAATCCAAACAAACCCATCACTATCAGGGCTCCAAGGAACTTGAACATGTCTGCCATCGCCAGCAGTGTTATGGCCTCTGACAAGTGCCGTTCTCGTCATCATGAGAAGGTATGAATATGCAACACGATTCTCCGATTTTGGCACAAACACCTCCATCCATAGCTGTAATCATGTCGAGGACATATCTGTTCTGAAGCATCATCAGTCGTATGGCTCTCAGCTCTTCCTTGATAGCATTGTATCCCTTTATGGTGGTGTTAATCATCTGTAACAATTCCCACCTGGTTATCTGTAATCACTTGGTATTTGCTGCTGTCTGGATCCTGGGAATGAAGATTATCGTGAATATCGATGAGGTCTGACTGAATAATCTGTGTTCATATTGAATGGAATCAAAAGCGTCTATTGACTTAGCTGAAAAATAGTTCTCTCTCTTAATTCGATTTATCAGCTCAGCAGATCTCTTCTTCCTCAGGTGAGCATCTGCTTTTGGAAATTCACCAATGTTCAAGTCACTTTTAGAAATCACCAATGCTGTAACATGGACGATCACTATAGAATACCGTCCTACCCAATCTCTGGGCAGCTTCATGTAAGCTCTGGATCCACAGGCCCAGTAGCGATCCATTATCACTGCTGTTCCAATCTTCATTCCTGGTACATCAAAGATTTGACCACAATTCTGATTCTCTCCAACTTTTCTTGTGCCATTGTTTCTGAAACACAATTTTGCATTGTCCAGAGGCACTATCTGTAGAGGCCCTCCTTTGTCTTTGACCAATGTCAGTAGTTTAGCAAGTCCTGGCCATAAAGGTTTGCAAACGTTTTCCACAATGTCAATGGTTGACTTGCGGTGACCAATTACCACCTAGGCTCTGCAGATAACCACAGCTTCCTCCCAGCCGTCTGGAGAAAGTACTGATCGCCAGATCTGCATCTGACCTCTTTCCATCCAGCTTTGAATTTCTTCAGCAGTTTTCCTTTCAATCCAGGTTGTTCATATCTTATCACATGATGTCTGGTGTGTGCTCCTGCTCTTGTCTTTGTGTCTTGGACATAATCATCTTCGTCTGGAGCTGTCCATTCTGTTGCCCATATCAAAGATGCTGTTTGGCCCATGAACTGACCTCTTGCCCAGCAGAGTGCTATGTGAGATAGGCAATGTGCTGTCTGAACATCTATTTCAGCAGCTATGAATATCTTAGACTTTCCCATACTATAAGGCAGGAGGTCACACACATAGTATTCCTCCTCTGAGGTTCTTTTTCCTACCTCTTTCATGTGCTGATACCACATGTTATTCCCCAAATGTGATGTGCTATCTAGGTAGTCATTAAAATCATGATCATCCTCCCTTGCACTTCTCTTAAGTCTCTTTCTTGCCTCATGAGCTCTTATGATCATCTCATGAAGTATATCAGCATAGTTCCTTCTTACTGGAGGAATCATAGGGACATTTTTCAGTGAAATCGGTGTTTTTACATGTGCTACTGGTGTAGGAACAATCACATAGGGCCTTGGCTGTCATATAATTGCTATGTCTATACCTTCCTTCCGCATAGGAAGATACATAGGAGCTACTGCTCTCTTTGGACCAACATAATAAACAGTATGTATCGTGAGAAACAGAAGAATAATGATGAATATGATACATGTATATATTATATACTAATACATCCAACTCCAGCAACAGTGGCTTCTCTCACAGCGCTGTGACCTATCGTTGTTTGACACATTATTATTATTGCTATCAATATTTCCCATCTTGCCTGTGATTACTTTTAAGGAAGGAAAAAATAACTTTAATCAGGCAAGTTCGTCAGGTGCTCAGGTAGTAGACAAATCTGCTTGATGATTTCATATATCAGCCAATTTATTGCAGGTCGATTCCAGGGATCCCTCAGAAATACACAAGTGTTAGTATGTCGTCCAACAAGATAAGGATGTTTGTGGAGCAGAAAATAAAAGATCATGCCAAGCAGTTTGTGTGCATCTTTATCAGATAGAACCATCTGTACTTTCCGTACAAAACTAAGGTGCCTGGAGGATCTGTTCAATAATGGCTGCAAGCAGTCTCCTCACAATAGGACCATTTTTAGGATCTTGCAGAAACAGGTGAATGTCACTAGTTCTCCCAACCAGTGCAGGATATGCACAAAGAATGAAGAGGAAAGCAGCAAAAATGATCTGATGTGTGTTGCCATTAGACACCAACATTGGTGACTCGAAAGAGAAATTCCGTAAGAAAGGAGTCAGGAAACTGCTCCCTCTTCCAGTTGTTGAAATAGGAATTCAAGATTTGGCATTTTTCTTCTTCAGGATCTCAATGGGCCTCATTACAAGTCAGCCGGTCCGGAAAGAACGGTGGTGGTAAATCTGCCACCAACGTTCTTTCTGGACCGGCTGATTAAGAGTCCTTCAGGCGGGTAGTGTAATTCCCGCCAGGTCTGACCTGGTGGGTTTAACACCACCCGCCTGCAGGAAGACATGGAAACACCGGCACCATTACAGCATGGTGCCAGTGTTTCCACTTCCCCATTCCCATGGAGTCCTATCGGATTCCATGGGAATGGGGATTAACAGAATTCCACCTCCGGAATTACCGGGTCACTGGGGTTGTAATGCCCCAGTGATTCCGGCAATCACGGAGGCGGAATGGTAATACGAGTCTGGCAGTAACATGCTCGTAATGAGGCCCAATGTCTCACAGTCCAAGGTTAGCAAACTCCTGTGGCTCAAGAACAATAGCGTTTTCACTCCTTGCTTAGCAGCTACAAAGAGTGTCTCAGAAGAACCACAGTCCAATGTACTCCTTATCTGTCTATTGGACAGTCTCTGCATCCTTCTTTCTCATCATCGATCTAGTATGCATGTGCTGAACTTCTTCTTCCGAATGAGTTGGGGGTGCAGTGGGCTCTCCAGCGTAGAATTTTATGTCCCCCCGGTGCATCCATGTGTGTCTCCCTAGTACCTTCACACTGCTGATGGAGTAACGTCCTCCACTATGAAAGGGCTGTTAAATCTGGGCTTGTGCCACTTTTGCATAAAATTCCTAATCAGAATTTTGTCGCATGGAAATAGTCTAGCTATAGGTAATTCTTGGACTTTGGTTGCTGTATGGTCTTCATCTGGGTTCTGAGACCGGCACCCTGTTCGTTTGACTTGGTCTGAAATTACAGAGATACTTGTGGTCATACATGTTAAATAAGCATGTAGCTCATTTCCTAACAATTCTGCTGTTGTCTGGGCATCACTTCTAGTCCTAAATGGAGGAGTGAGAGGCTTTCTCATTCGCCTCCCCGTAACTAGTTCATGGAGTGTGAGGTGATGGTCAGAGCCTGGTTGGTTCCTTAATGCATATAATGCAAGGGGCAGGCAATGCAGCCCTCCCTTTTTCAATGTTAACTTTATTTTGGCTTTCCTCTCTTTGAGCAGACCATTGAGTCTCTCACATATTCCGTTCACTTGCGGGTGATAAGCAGAAGAAAATGTATGCTTAATGCTCAATAATAAAAGTATTCGTTCACAAACCTCATTGACAAAATGTGGGCCATTATCTGATCTGAACACCTCACGATATTCCCCATCTAGGAAATACTTCTCGGACTAAAATCTTCACAGCGCAAGTGGCATCAGGGTGTGTACATGGACCTGCCTCGATCCACCCAGAGAAGGGGCACACCACCACTATCATATACCTATATCCATTACAGACCTGCAGCATATCAACATAGTCCATATGTAAATGCTGAAAGGACCATTTGGTTGAGGAATAACTCCTCTGACTGTTCGCAGCGTGTGCCCAGCAGTAAACTTTTGACATACGATGCAATTTATTACATAAAAAGCGATGTGTTCTAACAGGTTCGGTACAAACCAATCCTCCACAATGGTTGCTGCAAGGCTTTCTCTAGTGACATGCGCAGACAACGGAAAAGAAGTCATTGGTTTATGTCACTACAGAATCTTTGCAAAGCAATAACATCAAAAAGATAAAGAAAAATTGACTTCCAAACACACTGGTGATGGCAGAGTTTGCCGATAAGAAAACACCTCCTACTACATCTAAGGGTACAGTACCATGTTTAAATTGTCAACATTGTGCTAACATTATCAAGGGGATGAGAGCAGGCATCCCTATTCAGGGAAACCCATTAAACTAAAACACTTGTGCACCTGTGATTCCAGCAATGTAGTCTACGCTCTGAAATGTCCGTGAGGGTTATTCTATGTAGGGATGACCACGCAGAAAGTAAAAACAAGATGGACGGAGCACAAATCAAATATAAGAACTAAAAGTCTCAAGTCACCGGTATCCACCCATTTTCTAGAAGCCAGACACAATATCGCACAAATGCAATGTGTAATTTTAGAACAAGTGAAAGCGAACAGCAGAGGGGTGATATCAACAAGATACTCCTACAAAAAGAAATAGCGTGGATAGAGACATTGGATTCACTGGCCCCTAGGGGGATGAACTGTGATTTCTACTTAATGTGCTTCCTCTAAAGACTGTACCTTTAACGCAAAAATCTAGAATGTGAATCACGAAGATGGACAGAGATGATAGATGCTCACTTGAGGCATTCTGAAATTGCATATTTTGATATGTACACAATATTGTACAATGTTGGTTGTGTAAGAAGTTTCGATGATAACTAGATGTTATGTCCATTTAAGAATGTGAGCTGTGTTGCTTACTACGGAACTAGACTGGAACACACTTAGGATGAATGTAATCAGAAAAACAAAGCACTTCAAAAAATCTAATTTGTGATTGTGATCACCATTTCCAATATGCACGTATAGGGAGGAAACCCATGGAAGGCTCATAGGTATACATATGTGAAGTTTATTTAAAACTGTGAACAGTTATAAGGACAAATCAACTGTAGATACACAGAAAATTATTATAACAATCACTTACAGTCCTTCTCGGAAATCTGTACATGGCTAATAACAATAAGCACATGGCTAAGGAACAGACATATGTTTCTTGGATTTGATGGTTATTCTATGACCCACAGCAAGCTAACTGAGGATAAGTGGAAGCAGCACAGCGGTCTGCTACTGGGCAGTCCCCCTTGATAATGAGGGGGCTTTTGGTGATTTGGATGTGCAGTTGAGGAATTTAGACATAGCTTCAGAGCATGGTAGCAAATTAATGACTCCATGTGAAGAGGGGCTGCGGGATCGCTACAGATTGTGGTGGTTCAGAGCCCCCCTTCCTCCATTTGAAATGCTATGAGTGCTTCTACATTAGCAAGCAGTCCTCCGCGGCTAGGTGTGGACAAATATATGTAGTTAGGGGACTATGAGACAGTTCCTTAATGGATAGTTACTTTAAGACTCGACGAGAGGGCGCGAGAACACCGATGTTTGTGGTAGTTCTCAACCCCCCGCCTCTGTTGTGAATAAAAAAGAAAAAAAGAACTAGTATTGTTTTTTTTTTTTTTATTTTTCATTACAGTTGAATTAGTAAAAATATACACACTTGACCAGTAACGCTATCTCTGGATAGGAGGATAATCCACCAGTAAGATGGATGACCCTAAGACTCACAATGGCACGCACGCATGAGCACACTTTCTATAGCAACCAAGTGGTTTATACAGCAGAGTACGGAAGGGTTCGGTTTTCATGCTGCCCAATCCGTCTTGCTACAAGAACGCTGCGCTGAGAGTAAGCGAGGTGAGTTTCTTATATAGAATGAGTCATCCTTGTATAACAATAATTAAAACTCTAAAACCATGACATCAATAGATCAACATGGATAATCGAGTGAAATAGATAGTCATGAACCAAATTGACCAGCCGTGACGGCTCAGTCATCTGTAACATTGCGCTCATGTTAAAACCGAAGGATTACACTGCTATTGATCGACAGAAGAATTGTAAAGCCGATCTAAGAGCACAGTACATCAGTTAGGTTAATGTGAAACTGACTATGATACAAACTAAATGGAAAGCAGTGATCTTGAGTGAAGTAGACACCTTTATATTGTGGCTTTTCTATGTTTTAACAAGGGCTAAGCATCTCAGTAAAACCACATACCTGATGAGGACACATATTGAATGGGGTGCAGTGGTTAGATTATGACACTGCAGGTTATTTTCTGATACCCTGTATCCTTTCTCTACCAGGTAGCAACATGGTATGAATCAAGCACCCGTGACCACCAACACAGCTCTAGACTATCACCTTTGTGTGACTGACAACCTTGGATCCTTAGGTTACCTATGGTGACCGTTATCAGGTAAATCAAACATTTAGCTCTTAACCATATTGATGAAGGCTGATAGACAGATCTTTCTAGTGACATATACTATTGTCTTGTGTAGGTTTCCCCATTGAGTGCACAAAGAAACTGGAAACATGTGTCCAGGTGAAAGTTTTAAATGTGATACATGACTTGAGGTCAGTGTGTATACATTTCTTTGCATTAGAATAATAAAAATATAAAAATTGTAGAATTACCAATACTAAAGCATGCATCGTTATGGATTTTAGGTACACAGAGGGAAGTGAATCAAACCATTTCAAGTCCAAAAAAATCCCTGATGATGGATGGTATATCCGAAACATGGCAGCTAATTGTACAATAACTTAAAACTTGGATTGTTAACTTTTTACATTACTGATGTTTGAATTGAGGTGTCCACCGATCTTAATCATCCTGTGGGGCTCCATCAATTGTGTTTTCAAGAAATGGTTAAAGCTTTCATTCACAATCATCATCACCACCATTCTTTCTTTCACATCAGGCGTATCAAAGCACATTATATCAGGTTAATATGCACCTCTTTTTGCTTCTTTATCTGCGGCTTGGTTTCCGTGTGAAATGAAATCTGTTCTCTTAGTGTGCACTGCACACTTAACTACTGCGATGGCTACTGGGAGTTGTAGTGCTTTAATAAGTCTGTTCAATAAAGCGGCATGCAGCACTGGAGTGCCATCCACTCTGAGGTATCCCCTCCTTTTCCAACATGCTAGTCCTGCGTGCACGGTTGACATCACGTAGGTGGAATCACTGTACACCGTTACTTCCTGGTCTGCGTGTTTCTCGAGCGCGACAATCAGCACCACTAATTCTGTAGCCTGTGCTGAAAAGTGAGCCGGTAGTTGGATACTTGTCATTACTTAAAATTCCCCATTAGTCCTGTGTCTTACCACAGTGGCACCTAAATATCTTTATCAATCAGTTTGATCGATCTTCGAGGAACCATCAATAAAGCGAATATTCCCCGCTGCTAGAGCATTTTCCTTCACCCTCGCAATCTCATCATAAAATTCTTCATAATTTGAGCAGTCATGTACATGCTCGTCCTCTGCCAGTGGTTCAGCTACCAAATGGGCAGGGTTCACTGTTCTACATCTGACTTTTTTAATCGCTCGATTCAATATAATCACCTCATAAACAGAAGCTCTTTGAGATGTCAGTCTACCTTTAGGTTTCTCTAAAACAGCAAACAAAGCATGTTCAACAAATAACGTCATGAAGCACCCCATTACTATGCTGGTAGATTTCTCAATAGCGAACACGGCGGCTGACAACGAATGTTAGCAAGGGAGTGACTCCTCATTACTGGATCCAAAATCCCACTGTAATATGCTAGAGGCTTGTATCCTGCTTGAGTACTGCTGTCCTGTAGTTCTCTGCGTGAGTAGTGCTGTCATAACTGTTCCATTCGTGTGCGAAAATAAAAATAATTCCTCAGAATAATTGGGAATCCCTAAAACTGGGGCCGTGCAAATTGCCTTTTTAACTCATCACACCCTTCCTCCATTTCCTCAGTCCATACAATCTTTTCCTGATTCTGCTGTGCCTTTTTCAGGGCTTGCAACAATGGTCTTGTCTAAGAACCATAATCAAATACCCATGCTCTAACATAGTTGCACAGTCTTTAAAACTGTTGCATTTGCTTCATCACGTGTGGTTTGTTTTTTTCAAAATTGCCTCAGCCCGTTCAGGTGTAACTTTCTTTCCTTCATGCGAGATTAACTGTCCTATTTATAACACCAGTTCTTGGAAGTACTACAATTTCTCTTTGTCCGCTTTATATCCCTTCTCTTCTAGTATAATCATTAGATGAATTGAGTCAGGTCAGAATGTCATCTACGGATCGCAACACAACACTTGGAAAATCAATATTGCTTAAGTCCATCTGGAGGACTCTATTAAAAATCGATGGAGACTCACAATACCCTTGGGGTAACCTTCTGCTTTTCAACTTAGTCTGATGAAATGTAAATAACGTCAGATCCTGAGAAAAACGCATTTCTCAAGTCAATCACAGTGAAACAATGCACCTCAACAGGGATACTACATAGGATTGTCGCCTGGTAGGGAACAAGAGGAAACTCGGCCTCTACAATCTGGTTAATCGGCCTTATATCTTGAATTAAATGCCACTGTCCCCCTTTAGATTTTTTGATAGGGTATACTGCAGTATTGCAGAGTGACTCTGATGTCACTAAAATTCCCTGATCCATCATGGCAGATATTGGTCCTCATTACACGGTAGGCGGTAAGGGTTTACTGGTACCGGTATTTTACCGGTACTGGTAAATCCTTACCGCCTTACTACGAGGTCCCTTTGCGGGTTGGGGAATTTAACGCCTGCTTTTTGCAGGCGTTAAAAACCAACCCGCAAAGGGACCCAGGGAGCTAATTACGGTACCACAATTTGCGGTGCCATGATTAGCGCCTTCCCCATTCCCATTATGCCCTATGGGGCAAAAATGGGGAAGGGCAATGGTGGAAGGGGGAATTACCGCTCCGCCAACCTTGGAATGGGGCGGTAATTCCACTTTCCACCAAGGCGGTGCCGGTATTTTACCGGCATGAACCATGGCGCTAATAGCGCCATGGTTCTCCGCCTACCGTGTAATGAGGCCCATTGTCTTAAAAATACCTTTGTCTGCCTCTCGAGACATGGGATACTGCCTTGCTCGAGGTAAAATTGCTCCTGGCTTTAGTTTTGTGTCCCAGACGTGAGACCCCAAAGCTTCTCTGGTCCTCGGGCTTGGCATCGTATCAGGTCGGCCTGGTCACGTGTTGTGAGGCCGTGGCTGGAGCAGAATTATGAGCATTTGATTTGTATTTTGGCTCTGAGGAGCATTTAGCAGTGGCAGGTGTAATCTTGGCGCGTGAAGCGCGGCATGTAGATTGCAACATTGCGGCCTTGGCTGTGGGGCTATCGTCAGGGTTCAGTCTGCGTGGTCAGCACCTTGCAGCTTTGTCTGAGCTGCTCCGGCTTGGGGACTCTGGCTTATGGGTGGCGGTACATAGTCCATAATATGGGGGTCGTGAGGGGCAACAGAGATTCATATGCATTAGTCCATATACAGGGTTACATCTTCATGGTTTTAGTGGCGAGGAAGCGTCTGCAAGCATGTATATGAGCTCTTCTGGCGTCTTGCGTTTCTGTGAAAAATAACAACAATGCATGTGTGAGTGTAAGTGGTCCTCTACGTCATAGCAGTGAGTATGTTCTTCATGTGGATTGGTGTGTGTATGACCAATGTGCTTGGTGGCACGTGTGTTCTCGTCCACTGGCTATGTCATCATGGCATCTCTAACGATGGCGGTATTTTGTGGTTGTTGTCTAATCGAGTTGATCCATATGGTCGATGTCAGCTCCACCTGAGGTTCCAGCCATGGTTTGATTGACGAGCAGCTTCCCTGGGTGTGTGGGGCGTGGCCACAGTGGATCTTGACATCTGGGGCAGCAGTGAGCCGGTCGAATTCCAACTGCGGTGGGTGCTTGGGTCGTGACGTCCTAGGCCATGGTCTGGATGACAATCGGGGGAAGAGATCATCCCATTTTCCTCTTCAGTCCCCCCTTTGGTCGACTTATTGACCACAAAACTATCCACTCTCTTGTCTCCTCGTACTCGCCATACCATCGTTATTCCTGCCAAGTGTCCGTACCAGTCCACAGGATCTTCATATGATCAGTACACATAAACACATCCGCCACCGGGTATGCAATAAACCCATTTTCCATCGTAGCTTTTCGAGTTCCTTGGGTTCTCAACTTTTATTGATGGTGGATACAAGTCTGCTTCTACTATCTGTTGGCACAGCCGTTCACGTTCCTTAATAATGATGTCTGTGTGTTGGTCGTCTTCAGCTGGCATTAGGACGTGCATGCCGATCATTTCTTCAGCAGTGTGCTTTGATCTTGTCTTCCATACCTTTATCCCCATCTAAAATGCCATTCCTAAAATTATGCATTTTGCCACGACCTTAAGGCCATCTGAGAGCCATGATGGCATCCAGGACCAGAGGTAAGAGAACCAGCTACTGTCCTTCTGCACACCCTTTGTTTCTTCTTCCATCTTGGCGTGCATCTTGGCCAATGGTGAAACTGACACAGATAGAGTACCGTTGTCCTCGTCGTTGGCAGAAATAAATGTGCAGCACAAACTTCCAATTTTTGCGCAAACACCTCCTTCCATTGCTGTCAGAAGGTCCAGCACATATCTGTTCTGTAGTGCCACCATCCTGATCGCCCTTAGTTCTTCCTTTATCGCGTTGAATGCGTTAACTGTGGAGTTGATTGTCATCATTAGCTCTCATCTTGTTATCTGGAGCCACTTCACATTTGCATATGCTTGCACCCCTGGATGTATGATGGAGGAAAGGAACATTGCCGCTCTGCTAAACAGCCTGTCTGCTGGTGGAATGTCACTCAGAGCTGTTTCTGACTTTCCCCACAGGTAGTTTCCGGTCAGTGGTTCTCCTTGTCTTTTTAACCTGGATAAGTGTGTAGTGTCGTTCCGTGCTTGTTTCCTACTTTCAGTGATATTTTCTTCCTTTTATTCTCTTTGTCCATCTTAGGGAAGTTTTCCATGTTGACGTGCTTTTGGGGTACTACTAGTGATGGTACATTGATGTGTACCATAGTGCACACTCCATTCCACAACAGTGTCAAACTGTTGTATGCCTTCGCTCTGCAGGCCCAATAGTGGTCCATCAAAACTGCTGTTCCTGCACCCCACTCAGGAATCTTTATTGTTCTCTTGCAACCTTCATTTGCTCCAACATCAACTTCTCCATCATGCTGGTAACACAGTGTTGGTGCTGTGAGTGGAAGTATTGTTATCTGTTCCTCCTCTTTATCTAACCATGTTACCAGTGCTGCACTCTTTGTCCACTCCTTGTAGCATTTGTCGTTTTCTTCTTGCACTGTCATCACTGATGATTTTGCCAAAGTCAACATTTTACTTCCAACAACTCCATCCACCCATCCGTCCTTCGTGTATACTTTGCCATTTATCAATATCAGTGGCCTTTTCCAGCATCCCGGTTCACCTGCAACTTCTTTTGCGTACCACTCGCATGGTAGGTAATTCAGTGTAACCTCTTTTATTTCTCCTTTGTCGGGTCTATCTGTTATGTACTTGAGCCCTTTGGTCAGTTGCCACGACTCATCATACATTGGTAGTGTTTTGATGAAGTTATCTTCATAGGGGTAGGTTGACCTTGATTTCCATCTTAGTGTTGCTCTTTTCCCTTGCAACCGTCCTCGTGTTTGGAACAAGGCTAGATATAACAAGCATTCAGCAGTTGTTGCAGATACTTCAGTTGCCACGAACGTTCTGGAGGTGCTCATGGCGTATGGAATCAACAAGCACACATAGCAGTTGTCCTTTGTCGTGTCCTTACCAATTTTGGACATGTGCTTATACCACATGTTGTTGGAGACTTGTGCGGATTCTGTGATGTAAGTGTCCACCCCATGTACGTCAATGGAAACACTACATTTATCCCTCTTTATGTTTGACCCTGTGCTATTTGTACCACCTGACACCGTGCTCCTTGCAGCCATGGTAGGGGAAATGTTAGTAGAGGGAGATGCCATCACATAGAAAGCATAGTAGGCCTGCCAGACAACGGCAGAAATCAGACCAGTGGTGAAAAATAGCCCTAATATCTTTATTATAGTTGCAATTACCACTGGCATGTCCCTCTTACCTTTGCTGCAGCCCTACAGCCACTTTACTTTAGATGATATAGGTGCCCGCCTGAAAATCTCTCAACGTATGTGTTATTATTCTTAGTACTTTTATTCAAGCCCTGCGTATCAAGTAATCGTTCAATGCCCAGGTGAAAAGCTGTTCCCACACTTTCCTTACCGTCCTATCTCTTAGGGTGGGTAATGCTGCGTGGAGATGTGGAAATGATTGTGCTATTATTATAAGGAACGTGTTATAATATACACGTATTCTCCTTCGTCTTAAGTATTTTGGCCTTTTAATAACGTATACAAACTGGTGCAACAGTGCTTCTGGGGTGTTATCATCTGCGGGCAGCATTTACCCCTGGGCAGTGACGTATGCTTCAGTTACGTATGTTCCTTTTCTTTTTATTACATACACAATAGCAATGCGCAATATCTGCATTTGCAAGACAAAAAAGAGAAGAGAGCATGCACGTGTTTACACAGTGTGGTGTATATTGCAGATTGTTTTGTCAATGTTCTTCATTAATTTGTGGCTGGTGGGAGTACATTTTAGCTGAACTTATTTTACTTTGTCTGGGATCTTGTGATCATAGGGTGAGCTATGGGTGGTTTGTCGTTTATGTCCTTTGGGGTATCCGGTGTCTGTACTGTGTTGTTGTTGCAGTCAGTTGTCATTGCTGAAGTGTTGGCCCCTTCGCTGAGGTGAGGGAGGGTCTGTGCTTTGTAGGGCTTGATGTCGTGGAGGTGTGTCCACACGTCCTTACCTTTCAATTTTATTGCTCTAGGGGCTACCTTTTCTACCAAGTGTGGGCCTGTGAATCTAGGATTGTTCCATGCTCGACAGTAATTCTTCAGGAGAACCTGGTCTCCCTCTTTCACTGTCCACTGTGCAGTCTTTTCTTGTTCCTCGCAGGTTGCTTCTCCTTGTTGGTTGTTGTTCGACCCACCCTTTGTCCGTTGGATCTGTTGAGATATAAAAGCAGTACTAGTAACCAAGGAATAGACATACTTGTGCATTTCTTCATCAAAAGAAGTACTTGTAGCGTGGCAGTCCCTTGATGGTGGTGTGAGTGGGAGGTGCATTTGACATCCGGTCACCACCTCGTGGGGTGTGAGGTGGTGGTCCGACCCTGGTCTGTTTCTCAACTCAAACAAGGCCAAAGGGAGGCAGTACAGTCAACTCTTTTTGGTTTTTTAATTGGATCTTTGCTATTTCCAGTGGGCGAAGTGAGCGGCAGCGGTTGGGAGCGGTGCTCCTGTACTTTTTTAAATTACCTTTTATAGCTCCTATACTTTTATTTTCAAAAGGAACCATTCCGGAATGGATTCATTTTAAAATAAAAGTGTAGGAAGAAGTTGAAACTTGCACTTTCAGTCCACTGCACTGAACATTCCCTAAAACAGCAAGTGCAAGTGTTTGGGGGTGGGGGGGTGTATTGTGTTTGGGAGGTGGCATGGCGATGGGGTTTGTGGGGAGCAGGGGCAGGCCAGCAGGGAACATAGTTCCACTACTTCTTTTCGTACACTTCGACCACTGGCTCTTTCTTATTTTAGAAGGCTGTTGAGGCGTTCGCAGACGCCATTTGCTTGCGGGTGATACGCGCATGCAAACTTATGTTTAATTCCCAAGAGGGCAGTTACGTGCCGGAATAGTTCATTGGCAAAGTGTGGGCCATTGTCTGACCGCAGCACTTTGCATACTCCCCACCTTGGGAACACCTCCCTCACCAGGAATTTGGCTACTCTGAACGCATCTGCATGAGAGCATGGACCAGCCTCGATCCACCTTGAAAATGGGCACACTACTACAATCATGTATCTGTAACCTTGACATACATTGATCATGTCAACGTAGTCAATGTGTAGGTGCAGGAAGGGTCCTTCAGGCCAGGGTATTGTACCTTTGATCACTTGCAGCGTGTGACCGGCCGTAAATTGCTGACAAGGCAGTTGCTAATGAAATTTGCAACATGTGAATTTAGCTTGGGGCAGAACCATGATTCTTTTATTGGTGCAGCAATTACTTCTTTCCCTGTATGCGTGGGACAGTGTAATTCGGTCAGAGCTGTTTTCAATAGGGCCAGGGGCATCACAACTTTTCCTGCATTATTCTGTCGCCATAATGCATCGATGGGGGACATGGTGCATGCTCTTTTGAGCCATAGTTCCTTCTTTGCCATTGGTGCTGCTGCCTGTAGTTCCATAATCTGTGTCTCTGGGATGTGTGTGTACCCATCCTTCATCAACATCTGTCTTACCCCCCTTATCTTTTTGTTTTTCGGGGAAGGTCCATGTCTCGCCAAAGTACAAGGCATATTTTGCATGTGCGTCTGCTGTTTCGTTACCCCTTGATATTTGGTCATCACCATTAGTGTGGGCCTGACACTTTCCCAGTGCTACCTCTTCTGGGTAATTAATTACTTCAATTAGTTCAGCCAGTAGGAGAGCATGTTGTACCGGAGTACCGTCTGCTTTTCTGAATCCTCTTCTTTGCCATTATATTCATCCTGAATGTACTGTTGATGTAACATATGAACTGTCAGAGTATATAGTTACTCTTTTCTCATTGTTTTCTTCTAAGGCCAAAATGAGTGCTTCTAGCTCTGCTGCTTGCGCTGAATAGTGTTGTGGTAATTGGACACATTGTACTGGAACGTAAGTCCAGTCTTCCCTTAATCGTACTACTACTGCTTCTGTACTTCTTATCCAATCGCTTTGATCAATTGTTGATGACCCATCTATGTACATTGTCTCTCCCCCCTCTAGGGCATTTTCTTCCACGCTCCTGGTATTGTAACGCTCACCTGGTATCCACGGGGACGTCACTCAGACTGTTCTGACCTCTTACGACCTCGAACCCTTCCCTGGAGGCTATTTGACTGGAGACTGGGCCTGAAACACAGGATTGGTAGCGTTTAACTCCCTATTGTCTATGTGTGCTTGAACCCCTTCTTCCCCGGGGTCCAACCCTTCCCTTTGATCCACAGCTCACCTTGTTTTCTTGGATAGTGTGCTCTCCATCCTGCCTTCAGCGCAGGGGCGCGTTGATTGATGTGGGCTCGTTGCTGCCTAGTTACTTCACTGGCAAGAGTCCGACAGGTAAGTATCATGAGTCTTTTGAACAGTTCTCTAACTTCGTTCCTTTCCTTCCTTAGGTGATGGCCGGCGTCCGGGGATGGTGGCGTGCTGCTGAGATGAGTAGCGCTGAAGGTGAGTGAGAGTGCGATGCGCGATGCACACCTTTCGTATTTGCATTGAACTGAGTTCTTTTTCTGTGTCTTTTAGGTGCCACAACGTTTTCAGCGTGGAGGCCGGTTATGAAGAACAAATGCGGTGGGTAAGCGTGGTATGCGGCGCCTCTAGATAATTCCACGCTGACCTGGAGTGTCTTTTCCCTCTTGCAGATGGATGAGAAGTTCCGGAGCCAGAGTTCCCCCAGAGCAGCTGGGATTCAGGTAAGCGTTTGAAGCTCGTACAGTATTTAAAAATAAGCGAAGGATTGCAGAATGCTTACTAATGCGTTTTTTCTGTTCTTTTCCCTTTTCCTTAGGAAGCGGTGTGCCGGGATGGGAATGACACCGCCGAAGATGCCTGTAGAACAGAAGGAGCGATGACTGATGGGCAGAAGCGCCGCAAGGTAAGGCTGTTTCTAACGGTGTTCTTGTTCTTGCAGGAGCTGAGCGCAGAAGAAAGATGCAGGCCTACTTGAGACCGATCCGAACACAGTGAGTGTCACGCTACAGGTGCAGAAAACGCAAAGCATGTTTCTCAGCCTGGGTGTGGCTTAAATAGTCTCTGGGTATCCCAGGTGTCTCTGGGCTGAACCACACCCAAAAGACTAGACCGCACATGCAGTTCTGGGAACCGAAATATGTGGGGGCATCCATCTTGTCCCCATCAATGCACTACAAGTCCAATCCCCAACGTTATCCTATGGGAGTGAGTGAGTCTGGTGCCACAAGCGCCAAGTCTGACTCCAAGTGGGTCTTTGGAGGGATGGAGAGACCCTTGAGGGCCATGTAGGTGATTGTGGCCTGGCTCCAGCCTGACATCTTGGAGGGCTGGGGACATGAAGGGCAGGAATCATGACAGAACTCCCCCCCAAGGCCCCTCTCAAGGTGGCTCTTCTGTCTGGTCCTGGTTTGGTTGGATGGTTTTGATGAAATCGTCTAAGCAAGTGAGGTGCATGGATGTACTCACAAGGCTCCCATGTCCTGTCTTGTGGATCATACCCCTTCCAGTCTACTAAGTAGTTTAATTTGGATTTGACGTACTTTGAATCTAGGATGTCCTTGACTTCGAATTCTGGCTCCCTGGCGACTACTACTGGCTGCTGTGGCGTTGCTATCCGGATCCCAGGTTGAACAGGTTTAAGGAGAGACACGTGGAACACAGGATGAATTTGCATGTTTGACGGCAAAGCTAATCTGACCGCCACAGGATTTATCACGGAGGTGACGGTGAATGGACCCAGGTATCTTGGACGGAAAGTTCGGGCTCCTTTAATGGACACGTGTTTAGATGCCAGCCATACTTTGTCTCCCACTTGGTAGTTGGAGGCCTTTGCTCTGTGTTGATCAGCAAACTTCTTTTGGCGATTCTTAGCTTGAAGTAGGTGTTCAGCTGCCCTTTTAAAGGTTTGAGAAATGGTTGTGTGCAAAGTTTTGACTGCTGGCATTTCCAGGGTTGTAGGAACGTCCAACTCAGAAGTACGTGGGTGCCTGCCATACATGGTATGAAAGGGTGTCTGCCCAGTGCTGGTGTGTAGGGAATTATTATAAGCATATTCAGCTATCCATAATAGGTCAAACCAGCTTCCTTCGGCTTGGTGTAACATGCAACGCAGATACTGCTCGAGCGTCTGATTTGTCCTCTCAGTTTGACCATCCGTTTGGGGATGGTGACTGGTGGATAGCCGGATGCCGATCTGGGCCATAGAGCAGCATTTTCTCCAGAAGTTAGATACGAATTGAGTACCTCGGTCTGAGACTAAAACTGAAGGGAACCCATGGAGCCGTACGATGCCTTCAAGAAATACCTTTGCCAGAGTGGAAGCATTTGGGAGCCCCTTAAGAGGAATGAAATGTGCCATTTTTGAAAATAGGTCCACGACCACAAGAATAGTGTTAAACCCTTGACTGGGTGGTAAGTCAGTAATAAAATCGAGGGACAACGTGTGCCAGGGTGCTGGTGGGATTTCCAATGGTTGTAATAGCCCAGCCGGTTTCTGCTCGAATAACTTGTTTTGAGCACACACTCCACAAGATAGGATGAATTGGATAATGTCTTTACGCCACTACGCCACGTAATAATTTCGTTTTACCTTGGCTAGGGTTTTAGCGATTCCGGGGTGGCCCTCGATCAAGGAATCATGATAACCGAAATGACTTGTTCTCGTAGTTCTTGGTTTGCTAAGAATAAAGGATTCCTGAAGTAGGGCAACTGATCTTTTATCATGTAATGTTCTCCTTGTGCACTCCACGCTTGTAATTGCTCCGGACTCATCAGGTGTTATGGTTGCTGTGATTCCTAGGAGCTTGTCACTTGGGATGATTGCTATTGGCTCAGGGGTCTGATACCCTTGCTCTTCCACCCCCATACGGGAAAGAGCATCGGCCTTCCCGTTTTTCACCCCTGGTCGAAATGTAATCACATAGTCATATTCAGCAAAAAAAAGAGCCCAACGTAGTTGTCGTGAGGATTGGGCCTTTGCCATTTTTAGGTACTGGAGGTTCCGGTGGTCAGTTATTACGGTGATTGTGTGTCTGGCGCCCAAGAAGTAGTGCCGCCATGCCTTAAAGGCTGACTTAATGGCCAGGAGTTCTTTGTCTGTGATAGCGTAATTGAGTTCAGGGGGTGTGAATCTACGCGACCAGAAGGCAACAGGGTGTAACTGGCTCGTTTCGGGGTCCTTTTGTGAGAGGACGGCTCCCATAGCCATGCTTGAGGCGTCCGTTTCCACCAGGTATGGGAGATCAGGGCGAGGGTGGCGCAGTGGAGTAACTTTGCTGAAAATGTTGAGGGGGACATCATGACAACTGAAAAAAAAGGGACGGGGTGGAGTGGGCAGACGTTGGCACTGAGGGATAAGACTAAAGTACTACGCGACAAGAGTCCATTGCTGACGCGTTCGTTATAACTTTCATAAGACTGATGGGTATCTTTAAAACTAAAGACACGCCAGTCTTCTGAAACTTACAACACCACATTTGGTCTTTAGAATTCACTGCATTGACAACAGTAAAAAAGCCTGGTCCCCCTCTACCTAAAGAGGGCCTGCAAGCAGGCTGAAGGGAGCTGGTGTTTGATTATTGCCACCAGGGCACTGACTGAAACAAGCATATAGACATAAAATAAAATGGATGCCTGCAAGAACAGCGCATTTGGTTGCTTATTCTGATTTCATTAATTACTTGCAACATCTTTTATTTGATTTTTTTAGATGTAGCGACATGGCTGCACTGTCGTACAAGGGGATGTGTGCTATGGCTGCAGTGTGTATAGAGGGTAGTGGAGATGGGGCTGAAGTGTGGTGTAGAAAGGGCCATAGTGGTAGGGCTTGAGTGTGTGCAGGCAGTGTGTCATATATAAAGTATGGTGTGGTGTGGCTGCAGCGCGCACAGAGGCCTTTAAAGTTGGGTCTGCAGCGTCTGCAGACAGTGGCGTTGTCAGCTGTTGCAGGAAGCAGGTTGGCCAACTTCACAAAACGGTTTCTTGGGACACGTTAGACGTGAAGGCACATCTGAAACAGTTTGTGTGGCGCGTGGTTCCATAATGCACCATTAGTGCCCCTCTTTCCCCCCCAACTCCCATATTCCCTTTTATGGTAACCTTAGTGGCAAAGGCATTTCAACATACACAAACTGCGCAAAATAAAAACGATCAAGCCTGTAGGGCTGGTATGCATACATGGAACTGACATATTAGTTTTTTCCCCTAGTGCAGTGGTCTTCAAACTGTGGGGCTGGCCCCCCTAGAGGTGCTCGAGGGATGCCCAGGGGGTGGGGGCACAAGGCTCTTCAAAATGCAATTAGGGTGACAAGTTATAATATAGCAGCTATGGCATCTGGGGTGGGCCCAGCAACAATATTTGTACTCAGCGGCTGGGGAAGTGGGTGTGGGCTGGGTGCAGCACAAGGATTTCCGAGGCCCTGTGCAGCAAAAATCATGCAGACCCCATCATTTGCATTTGTATTGGTCAGAAGTAACTGCTCAGAAAATAACCCTACAAGGAGGGTCATCAGACTTTGATACTCATGGCATAACTGGTAGTGAAATTAAAAGACGTTTCCATGTGTAAACCAAGAGACACAATGGGCCTCATTACGGCTTTGGCGGTAGCCATGCCGCTATTGGCGGCATGGCTGCCTCCAAAACGGGTCCGGGTTCCCTGAATGGGGAATTACCGGGCCATTCTGAGTTTGGAGGGCCCGGTAATTCCTCCCTCAGGGACCCGGGCCTGGACCGTTCCCATTCCCATTTGAGCCCCAATAGGGCTCAATGGGAATGGGTGCAGGGAGCTAACAATGGGCTGATTACGACCGGCCCGTTGTTAGCCCCCTGGTCCCCTCGTGGGACCCGTAACGCCGCCTGGTTTTACCAGGCGTCCTTACCGGGTCCCGCGAGGGGACCTTGTAATCAGGCGGAATGGGTTTAACGGGTCTGCATCCATTTGCGGCAACCGTTAACCCATTCCGCCAGGGTCGTAATGAGGCCCAATGACTTTGTGGGCTTTCATGCATAGCTGGTTACTATTATTGCGCTTGTAGTAACTTTTTAGTCTAGCAACCCATCAGAGTGAATTTGATTTTTATAAAAAAAAGATGCACACTTAATTCCTTGGTCTTCAAATGTTGGCAGCTAACACATATTAAGATTAAACATTTGCCCAGGATCACACACTTGGGTTAAGTAGCAGAATCAGGATTTTGGCCCAGTGTGCGATGTACCTATCTTCTCGGCACCAGTGTACAAATGTTCTTGTTAAGCTTTGGGGTTCAAAGGCTTAAATAATCATACATGTTATTGCAATGCCTTGCATAGCACACACATAATACAACAAAGTAACGTGGCAATATATACATTGCTATAGAAACATGTTAAGCAAATAGAATGCTTGTAGTTTGAATTTTCCTCATCCTGAATTGGGAAATTACAGCAGCAGCCTGTAGAGGTATATGAACCAAAACACATATAATTGAAGTGTTAAACCTGTATCCGCAGTGATATAAAATACAATTCAATTTGAAGTCGTGTACATGAGTCACGATTCATACAAGATGCAATGTTATGCTAGCCTCCAATTTATTATGGTAATGTTGGTATGGTAATGTTTATTTATATAGCGCCTATACATAGGCAAGAGTTTCAAAGCACTCAAACTATTTGTGTGCCCAACATCACCAACTATGTGCTCCTCTTACGGGACAATAGACCTTCCTCTGGCACTTGGTTGGTGGCTAGGTCATCGACCTCTAATAGTGCTTACTATAATGCTTTGTTGAGACAAAGCGAGACATGAGGGAGGGGGTGTCTGCTTCCCTGCAATTTGAACCATCACAACCTATCCTGCAGCAGAGGAGCCACGTCAAGACTGTTAACCGTCCCTGGCAGGCTGTGTACGGGACGCCGCCAGGACCAGGGCAAAGAAAAGCACACTGCAATAAAACAGGGAGAATGAAACTCTTCTTACCTGCTGTGCTTTGCAAATCGATCACTGAATATTCGCTCGGGTGCTCGTAACAACGACAACAAGACTGCAAGCAACTTGCAAGGCATAGGCACGGGCACCGTCGGCAAAAGGCACACACACCCACTGTCACCGTGGGGGAAAGTGAAACTGTCTGCGCAGTGCGCACGTGCCTCACCCTCGCCTAGAACACTCCAGAAGGTGCTACCCATGCGCATGCGGGCAGCAGGCAGCAGCGTCATCATTCACCCCACACGCCCACTATAACGAATTTCATTGGCTGACAACCCTGGAGGCCCGAGTGGACGAGGGTGAGGGCAGGTCCCGCCGCAACAACATCCGCATCCGAGGACTGCCGGAACGCAAAGAGGGACCCAGCATGGAACTTTTTCTGGAGGAATGGTTGGCAGACCTGTATGCGCCAAAGACTCTCTCGAATTTTTCTCGGTGGAACGTGCACACCGCATACCCGCAGGCCACCCTACCCCGGGGGCACCCGCAAGGACAATCATAGCAAGGCTGCTCAACTATCGAGACAGGGACGCCGTTTTACAAATGACCCGAACCAAAGGGACAATGACATATAACGGAGCAAGAATCGCCTTCTATCCAGATTATACCCGTGAAGTCCAGAAGGCCAGACAATCCTTCGAGCACCTTAAAAGGAAGCTCCACTCCATGAACGTGAGATATGGGCTGCTGTTCCCGGCCCAGTTAAAAATCCAGCACGAAGGTAAAAGCGTCCACTTCACCGATCCTCAGGAAGCCTGGAAATGGGCCGAGACCTACATCGTTTCATCCAGAACAGGACTGCGAGACTTGTCCTTGGCCTCAAGCCCCGGGACCGTATCTCTCCAGGACTGAAATCGCTACACTGTCTCCCTGTGGCTACGAGGATTAAGTTCAAAACCCTCTGCATTGTCCACAAGGCCTTCTGGGGCCTGGGGCCAAAATACCTTCAACTCTCCCTTCCTAAATATCTTCCTTCTCGAGCACTTCGCTCATCCGCCTCCAACTCCCTCAGGGTCAGCCGCTTCTCTAAGCAACGAGTTGGTGGGAGATCTCTCTCCGCTGCAGGGGCCTCCCTCTGGAACAGCCTTCCTGCCTCCCTAAAACTTGAGGAGAACCATCTCCGGTTCCGGAAGCGCCTCAAAACCCTCCTCTTTGCTTCTGCTTTCTCTACCCCTCTCCCCTACTAAATCACTGAAATTGTACTAAATCAGCAACTGGGCCACTCACCAATCTCGGTCCTTGGCCCAGCCACTCTCCCCTGCACTGCCTTTCCGGCAACCCCTGCACTGCAGGACTGTCTCTGTATCCCTACAGCCCCTCTTCCCAGCACTTGTCTGCACTTATCTTGCACTTGCCACCAGCTGGCTCTTATTATTTATCTTGTTCGTTACTAACCGTGTACTACACTTTCCCCTCTCCCTTTCCCCCTTGCACTTTTCCCACCCCCTTAACCTTGCACTTGCGCGATCTGAATGACACATGGCCTAGTAGGATCGTTGTCTGTCTCCCTTTGTTCCCCCCTCCCTGCCTCGTCGCGCCTTGAAACACTTGTGTATAGGCGCGTTACAAATGCCATATCATATATCATATCGTAGGGGACTGGACCGCACCCGTTCAAAACCGTAGAGGTAGACCAAGACCCCGACCGCGGGGAGAGGGTCCGGCCCAACGCCCCATACCGGAGATCCCAGCGGACCCGGACGAAGACCGCGATCCCTGACAAGGTCCCTGGAACAGCCATGTTGGCCAGAGAGGGGAACTCACGGTACCATCAGTACCCTCAATGACTGATCCCTTTCTTAGCAACCATTTTGCAATGCAACGCCCCTCCCGGGCTGGCACTGGTGATGGGAAGCCATCGCTCCCACACAACTGATCAGAGAGCCACGCGCTGCCATCGCTAACACACCATGCCATCGGCGGACACTACGCCCCTGATCCGAGTTACTATACCCACAAGCGAGTAGTAAGTTGGTGGGAAGGTGACCACAGTTCACATTAAGTTAATCTGGCAACACCGTTTTGAGCGCCAGTAGCTTTTGGGCGACAGATACTTCATGTTGGGGAGGAGTATGGGGAGGGGGGAAGGGATACAGTTTTATGTTAGTTACTTTCCGGGAAATCACACTATGTCCACACTGATTAAGATGCCACCGAACACACCATGTCCGATGCCAACGCCTCCACCTCACACACACGCCACATCTCCACGGCCAAACGCACCAGGCACCCATCAGGCACAACACTCCAGATCACTAGAAAGCAATGACCACACAGCGCCAAGATGATCCCACTTATGGAAACGCACTAGCCCCAACGACGCCCCACGAACGCCACAGGTCACTCAAAATCTTTGCTTGGAACGTAAACGGCATGGGCTCAAGTATCAAATGCTGATTAGTCACGCAATTCCTTAACAGACGCTCTCCCGACATAGCCCTCCTTACCGAGACCCACTTAGCAGGTTCAACCGGCCAGCTCTTTCGCAGAACTAATCATCGACTAGCATGATATGATATGATATGATATGATATGGTATTTGTAACGCGCCTATACACAAGTGTTTCAAGGCGCGACGAGGCAGGGAGGGAGGGAAACAAGGGGAAGACAGACAAACGATCCTACTAGGCCAGGTGTCATTCAGATCGCGCAAGTGCAGTGGTAAGGGGAAAAGGAGAAAGTGCAGGGGGAGGAGGTGGGGGGGAAGTGCAATACAAGGTAAGTAGCGTAATAAAATAAAATAAAATAATAAATAATAAATAAAAAGGGCCAGCTGGTGGCAAGTGCGAGGTAAGTGCAGAGCAAGTGCTGGGAAGGGGGGCTGTAGGGATACAGTGACAGTCCCACAGTGCAGGGGGAGCCAGGGAGGCAGTGCAAGAGGAGAGTGGCTGGGCCCTGGACCGAGGTCGCTGAGAGTGGCCCAGATGCAGGTTTAGTGCAGAATTCAGTGGGGAGTTAAGCAGGTTTAGCATGGGAGAGGGAGAGAGAAGGCAGAAGCGAAGAGGAAGGTTTTGAGGTACTTCCGGAACCGGAGATGGTTCTCCTCAAGTTTCAGGGAGGCAGGAAGGCTGTTCCAGAGGGAGGCCCCTGCTGCGGAGAGAGATCTACCCCCAGCTCGTTGCTTCGAGAAGCGGCTGACCATGAGGGAGTTGGAGACGGATGAGCGAAGGGCTCGTGAAGGAAGATATTTAGGAAGAGAGAGTTGAAGGTATTTAGGCCCCAGGCCCCAGAAGGCCTTGTGGACAATGCAGAGGGTTTTGAACTTAATCCTCGCAGCCACTGGGAGCCAGTGAAGAGATTTCAGTCCTGGAGAGATACGGTCCCTGGGCTTGAGGCCAAGGACAAGTCTCGCAGTTCTGTTCTGGATAAGTTGCAGAGGGCGGAGAGTGGAGGCCGGCAGATTAAGATAGAGGCTGTTACAGTAGTCCAGCCTTGAGAGAACCAGGGCTCGGGAGACAGTGAGCTTCTGGGGGAAGGAGAGGAAGGGAAGAATACCTCTGAGGAGGTGCAGCTGGTAGTGTGACTTCTTAGAGACGTCAGATATATGAGGAGAGAAGGAGAGTGTGGAGTCGAAGATGACCCCGAGGTTTTTAGCCTTGCAGGTAGGGGCGGGAAGGGGGCCAAGGGAGGCCGGCCAGAGAGCTGCAGGGAAGGAGGGAGTGGGTGTGCCGATGAGTAGAATCTCGGTCTTACTGGCGTTAAGGCAGAGGTCATTGGCGGCACACCATTCCTGGATAGCAGACAGACAGTCGGAGATGAGGGAAGGAGAGGAGGAGGCCGAGGGTAGCCTGAAAATGAGCTGGGTATCGTCCGCATAGCACTGGAAGTGAGGGCAGAGAGTGGCGATGCGGTGGGCGAGGAGTGCCAGATACTGGTTGAAAAGCCAGGGAGAGAGGTTGGATCCCTGGGGGACACCACAGGTGGAGAAAAAGATGTCAGAGAGGAAGGAGCCCATTTGGACCTGGGAGGGTCGACCGGAAAGGAAAGAGGTCAGCCATGCCAGAGCCTGACCAGTGATACCCAGGTTATCACGGAGACGGTTGAGCAGGATGGCATGGTTGACAGTGTCAAAGGCAGAGGAGAGATCGAGCAGAATGAGAACACAGGGAGTGTTGGAATCGAGGTTCAGGAGCAGGTCCTCACGGATGTTCAGGAGAGCAGTTTCCGTGCTTCTGGCCGCTCTGAAGCCGGATTGATGGTCATGAAGATTACCAACAGATTCAGCATGGAGGTTAAGCTGGGAGATGGCCAGTTTCTCCAGGAGTTTGCCCAGGAAGGGAGTAATGGAGATTGGGCGATAGTTGGCCGGGCAGGAGGGGTCGGAAGAGGGTTTCTTGAGGAGGGGGTGCACAAGGGAGTGCTTGAGGGGGGATGGGAAGACTCCAGAGGCGAATGAGTGGTTGCAAAAGTCAGCCAGGGCAGGAGCTAGGGAGTCGATGTGGTCCTTGATGGTTTTGGAGGAACAGGGGTGAACCTGTTTAGACGAGGCTTTCATAGATCGGACTTGTCTGGAAACCTCATCAGCAGAAAAAGGTGGAAAAGCAGAGAAGGAGGGCGGAGGGGCGGCTGCAAGAGAGCAAGAGGAAGAGCTGGGAAGAGAGGGAGGGAGGAGAGCGGAGGAGAGCGAGGACAGGATGTCCTGAGTTTTTGAGATGAAGTGCGAGGCCAGTGCAGTGCAGAGGGCCTGGGAGGGGACAGGAGAGGTAGAGACTGCAGCAGGGTTGGCCAGCTCCTTGCAGATTTTAAAGAGTTCGGCCGAGTTGTTAGATGCCTCAGAGATGCGGGCTTGGATAAGGGCTCTCTTCTTGGTGAGAACGGAGAGCCGGTATTGCCTTTGGAGCAGGCGGCAGGCCAGTTTGTCAGAGGATGAACATGAAGCACGCCATTTCCTCTCTGCCACCCTGCACTTGCGTTTTAGGGTGACGAGATCCGAGTCATACCAAGAGTTACATTTGGCTTTGGGCTTCAGGCGGATTCTCATGACGGGGGCAAGGATATCGAGAGTATCAGATATAGAGGAATAGAGCATGGAGAGGGCTGTGTCAGGGTGGGAGTCAGCCGGGGGGGGAGGAGGGGGCGAGAAGGTAGCAGCGAAAGCCTCAGCTGACACGCGCTTCATGGGCCGGATGACCGAGAAGGTGGGTGGCAGTGAAGAGGGTGGCTTTGCCTGTGGGGTAGGGAGGGAGAGGTGGGAGGATAGGAGAAAGTGATCGCTCCAGGAGAGAGGAGTGGAGAGAGGGAGGGAGAGGGGAAGGTCAGAAGAGATCAGAGCATCAAGAGTGTGCCCTGCAGAGTGAGTAGGCCCAGACGGGAGAATAGAGAGTGAGAGAGAGTTACAGAGTTCGCGAAAGAGACCAGTGGGGGGACAGGAGGCATCGAGGTGGATGTTGAAGTCACCGAGAAAGAGGAGTTGGGTAGTTGAGGACAGGAGTGAGGAGGAGAGGTCAGCCCACTCAGAGAGGAAGGAGGAAATTTGACCAGGTGGCCGATAGATAGTAGCCACGGTAAGGGAATGGCTAGGAGAGAGAGAGAGTCGGCAGACAAGACATTCAAAAGAGGAGTAGGTCTGCGTAGGAGTGACAGTGGCAGGAATCCACTCAGGGAAGATAAGGGCAACACCACCCCCTGAACGGTTGGGCCGGGGCACGGAGAGGATCTTGTAGCCGTCAGGTAGGAGTGTGTCGAAGCTGGTGGCAGAGCTGGCAGTGAACCAAGTCTCAGTGAGACCGAGGACGTCGAGGTCCAGTTCCTCAAGAAGGCGACAGATATCAGAGGAGTGCTTGATGGCAGAGCGAGAATTTAGAGTGGCAATGTGGAGAAGGTTGCCACCCTTGAAAAACTTCCGGGGAGGGGTACAGATCAGAGGTACGCCCTGCGGAGGTGTTAAAGGAGGAGTTGAAGAGGGAGCAAGAGAGGGGGGAGGGAGGGAGGGGAGAGGCAAGGTAGCCGAGGACAGAGGAGGGGGGACAGCGGGAGCGGAGAGGAAGTTGATGAGGCATGGGAAGCGTCTATCAAAGAGGTGAAGGTTGGCCTGAGGGCCTTGGACCAAGACGGTCCCGTTAGCATAGACATTAATGATGGCTTTAGAGGAGTGGAAAGGGGCCAAGAGGACATCCCAACGGGTGCCACCATTAATGGGAGAGGTGGAGAAAGGAGAGAGCACAGCGACCATGTGAGGGGTCCATAGGTCAGGTGAAGGCACGAAAAAGAGAATGTCAGTGAGAGTTTCCTTGGAGCAGGCGCTCGTGTAGGTGTCAGCGATAGGGAGGCCTGGGTTGGAGACCAGGATGTCCTTTTTAAACTTTTTTCTACCGGATTTAGTGAGGAGAGCAGGATAGTCAATGGAGAAGCAGTTAGAGTAGATAGGCGAGATAGAGAGCACCATGGAGTAGGAGGGGAGGCGGACGCCACGAGTATGCAGACAGGAAGTGAGTGGAGGGCACTAGTTTAACACAAAGCAGAGCAAACAGTAATGCGTAGTAGGTCAGGGCCACCTAAATTTGAGAATCCTGCGAGGGGAGAAAAGCACCCGAGTTTAACACAATGCAGAGCAAACAGTAATGCGTAGTAGGTCAGGGCCACCTAAATTTGAGAATCCTGCGAGGGGAGAAAAGCACCCGAGTTTAACACAATGCAGAGCAAACAGTAATGCGTAGTAGGTCAGGGCCACCTAAATTTGAGAATCCTGCGAGGGGTACACGATGGGCTCCCGGGGCGCCCTGATCCTTTTACATAAGCGACTCCCGTTTGATCTATCTGCTGTGGTGCAGGACCCCTCGGGCCGTTTTGTGATGATCCGGGGCGCGCTGAGGGGAGAGACAGTGGCCATTCTAGCGATATATTCCCCGCCGGGGTTGCGGGAGGGTCTCCTGAGGGAGGTGACAGCCCTGATGGCACAACAGCAGGCAGAGGTGTGGATTGTGGGGGGGGGGTTTTAGCGATGTTATGTGCAACACACTTGACCGGACCCACATCCGCAGCCGGAACCCAGACCGTCCCACGCGGCTGGCGACCTTCGCATCAGCGCTTGGTCTGAGTGACGTGTGGAGAGAACTCCACCCTACAGACCAGGGATTCTCCTTCCACTCGGGGGTCCGTGCATCCTTATCCAGGTTGGATTACCTCTTCCTCCCGGCCCCAGAAGCATATAGGGTTATCTCGGCAGATTTCCATCCCCGGGACATTTCAGACCAATCTTCCCTGGAGGTGACACTCTGTACGGATCGTCCCTTGCCGCCCAAAACATGGCGGCTAAATGGCTACTATCTGGGCCTCCCCGAGTTCGTGGAGCACATCACGGACAAATCCAATGAATGCTTTGAGATCAATACAGTCTCGGTAGAGGACCCTGTGATATTATGGGAGGCACATAAGGCAGTACTTAGGGGGGAAATGACAGCCTGGATCTGTAACCAAAAGAGAGAACATCACAGGAGGGTGACGGAGGCGGAGGAGGAAGTAATGAAATGGGAAGCCAGATATATATCTTGCGCTTCCCCGGAAACGCACCACTCCCTCCTAAAGGCTAGAGCATCACTCCATAACACGGCGCTTGATAACGCACGGCAGGCACACTGGGAATCAAAGACGAGAATTTATGAGCACAGGGACAAAGCCGGCAAACTATTGGTTGGCATGGCTGGAAAGACGGGAGGAGGGACATAGACATGTCAGACAGATCACCGAAGGCCCGAATGGTCCGGCCCAAACAGACCCAGAAATAGCAGAGGCCTTTGCCAAATTCTACAGTACGCTTTATGCCGCCCCAACGGTCCCCACAGACGCTTCCCTCCTGGATGAGATCGTGCTTCCGCAATTATCGGAATCGCAGAAAACTCATTTAGAGAGGGAATTAAATGAAACCGAAATAGCGGAAGCCATGACCCAGCTACAATCCGGGAAGACACCCGGCCCAAACGGCTTCCCGGCCGAGACCTGGAAGAAATTGGGTAGCAATAAGTTGGCCACCCCCCTCCGGGATCTATTCCTCGCCGCTAAAGAACAGGGCACCCTCCCACCGGATCTACGGACGGCCACCATAGTGGTCATTCCCAAAAAAGGCAAACCCCCCGATCAATGTACATCGTATAGACCGATATCGCTTCTCAACAGCGAAACAAAAGTCCTTGCCAAAGCACTGGCCAACCGGCTCCAAGGGGTAATATCCTCACTGGTCCATCAAGATCAATGCGGCTTCATGCCGCAAAGATCGACAAAGAATGAACCTATGCCTATTACACCTGCTTTTGGAAGAGGCCCCGACCCTAAACACTCCACTCGCACTCCTCGCAATAGATTTCGAGGAAGCGTTCGATTTGGTGGTGTGGGCTAGCCTCTGGGCAACAATGAGGCGCATGGGCTTCGGCGAAACATTCCTTAGCTGGATTCAACTCTTATACGAAACCCCACTAGCTACAGTTAGGGTGAACGGCTGGACCTCCGGGACCTTCCCGCTGGGCAGAGGCACCCGGCAGGGCTGCCCTCTGTCTCCCCTCCTCTTTGCCCTAGCAATCGAACCACTGGCCCGATGGCTCCGACAGGTCGCCACGTGGTCCGGATTCCGTTGGCCAAATGGACGGGAGGATAAGCTTTCCCTTTATGCAGGTGACCTATTACTCTACCTGAGTAACCCAGGACAAGCATGCCCAATCATAACCCAAATGTTAAAGACCTATGGAGACTTCAGTGGCCTTAGAGTAAACTGGGGGAAATCAGTTCTCTTCCCAGTAAAAGGGGACGATTCGGCAATCCCCCGGGACTCCCCATGTGCGTCACAACCTGCACCCACTGACGGCCCGCTTCCCTGGGGATGTGCAACACTGGATGCACCTCCCCCTCACACTCATGGGAAGGGCGGCCCTTTTCAAAATGATGGCACTTCCACAGTTCCTCTACGTACTGCAGAACACCCCACTGGGCATACCAAACTCAGAATTTGTCCGGGTGAATCGCCTCCTCAGGGAATTGATTGGAAGGGGGGGGCAACCTCGAATCGCGGTGACTACGCAGCAGCGATCGATCTGGTAGGGGGGTATTGGTGTCCCACACCTGAAGTCCTACTACTGGGCCAGTCAACTAAACATTGTCAATGACCTCCTCCATGGGGACCGTGACCTACCACACATCAGAGCAGAACTACCCTTCAGGCAAGATACCCCACCACTCGAAACGATGTATCAACGCCTATCCAGACCCCCTGCACAGACAATGTCCTCTCACATCGCAATCGTCTGGCAGCAGGCACACAAGCACATAGGCTGGGGGAACAAGATTACCATGGCACAACCACTATGGAATAACCACATGCTGACGGAAGTGCGGAAGCTGCCCGCCTGGACCCGGTGGGCGAGGGCCGGAATAACCACGATAGGAAATATCTTAACAGAGGGCTCTATTCTTACGTTTGAAATGCTCCATCAGGAATATGGCATTTCGGCAGCAGAACACTACCATTACACACAATTATCACTCGCACTTAGTGGCCACAGGCAAGCACTTGCTGACGCCCCAGACTACACACCCCTGGAACGCAACTTACTTCCACAACATATCGCCACCAAGGTGACCACCACCCTATACAAAGCTATTAACGCATTCGCTACCCCAGAGCTGACCAGCCTCAAAGCCAGATGGGAATGGGATGTCGGGGGCATTGAGCCTGAGGACTGGATCCAGGTTCTCGTGCATCCACGTGAAATCTCTATAGACTCCAGAATAAGACTGGTACAGCTAAAGATACTACATAGGCTATACTACCCCCGAGTGGCCCTTTTTGGTTGGGGAAGGGCAACGGATCCAAACTGTCTGAAATGCCGAGGGGAAGAGGGCACCTTCATCCATCTCCTTTGGGACTGCCCTAAAATCAAGACATTCTGGACACAATGCTTACAAATTTTGGCAAGAGCACTGGGCCGCACGATAGAACTGCGACCCGCAATAATGTTACTCGGGCCCCAGATGAGAACATCTCAAACAAATGGGAGGGCATTATTCTCTCCACAGCAATGGGCCTGATAAAACGTGACATTGCGCAGAAATGGGGAGCCCCGGAGTGCCCGACAGCGGCTCAGTGGTCCAACGAAATGGACATCTGCACGGCGAAAGAACTCAGAATTTATACAGCACGTGCATGCCCGGCAAAGGCCACAAAAATCTGGGGAAAATGGGAAGAACATGTGACCTGAGATTGCTCTGAGGGATGGAAGAGCGAGAAGCGCAGGAGCACAACATGGACATGGCAAAGAACTTATTGCTGGACATGTGATGTACAGAGTGGCAAGAGACTAACAGATCGACGATCGACCCGGCAAAGGGAGACGGAGGGTGGGGGGAAACAGTTGGTATGTTGTATGAATGTTCAAAAAACTTTCAATAAAATATGTTATTAAAAAAAAGATAGGCCTTCAGGTGCTGGTTTTCTGGTTCCGATAGTGCGTAAATTCGCCCACAAAGGATTTGTGTGCCGGGTATCAGGTCGATTTGGCAATCGTATGGTCTATGCGGTGGCAGGGTATTAGCCTGTTCGTTCTGAAAGACATCATGAAAATCCTGGTATTCACTTGGTAGGGTACCGATTGCCACAGTCGCAAGCGTGGAGGTTCTGGTGTCTATTGGTTGTTTCTCTTGGTGATAAAATGTGTGGGCGCAAGTCTCGGGAAAGGCCAATTCTTTTGCTCGCCAATCGATTCGAGGATTGTGATCTATCAACCATGGCATTCCCAAAATCAACCGGAACTGTGGTGCCTTAATGAGGTCGAAAACGATAGATTCTTGGTGTCCATCCTGGCACAGAAGGGTTAAAGCTGCAGTGCATTGGAATACTGGACCAGAAGCTATTTCTGTGCCATTGACTGTGGTAACAGTGTTGGTGGTTGATTTAGGGCATAACGGAAGCCCCATCTTTGCCGCAAGATCCTGGTCGATGTAATTCCCAACGGCTCCACTGTCTATGTACGCTCTTACTGCGTGCATCCGAGATGGTTGTTGGTGATTGATCAAGACCACAAAATGGGAGGTCTGTAGTTCACTTTCTTCGCTCGACAAGTGGACCCCTACACTTGCCGGGCTGGGGAGTTTTCCGATTCCTTGATGGTATCTTCCTTGTCCATGGCCCCTACCATCCTCCTCGGTGGCTTCAGAGGGCACTCTTTAAGGAAATTACCTGACCTTCCGCAGTACAGATATAACTGCTGCTGTCTCCTTTTATCCCTTTCTGCTTTAGTCAAGGGGGCTCTGACCCCCCCGATTTGCATTGGTTCTCCTGAACCTTCGGTTGTTCGGGCAGTATTGTCCTTTGAACGCACATACATAGGGCGAGGGTCCGGTCTGGTTCGATCTGCTCTTCGGTCCTGCAACCTATGATCCAGTTGAACAACAAGGTCAATGAATTCTGAGCAGTCTTTTGGGGGGTTCACTACTTGTGCGAGAACATCCTTGAGCTCCCCCCGCAAACCCTGATGAAATAACATGGTTCTCTTCTCCACTGGCCATTCTGCTTCAACTACGAGTCTATTGAACGTGGCTATGTATGTTAAAAGGTCTTGATTCCCTTGGCTTAGGGATAGAAGTTCGTTGTCTAATGCCTGCCCATGAGTACGACGGGCGAACAGCTTTTCCATCTCCTGCTGAAAGCCCCTGAAGTCATGCAGCAAAGGGTCGTCTTGGGCCACAAAGGGTACAGACCAGTCCGCGGCGCTACCACTCAGGTAGGATAGCACAAAAGCGATCCATGATTGGTCGTTCGGAAAGGCCCCTGGCCTACAAAGGAAGTGCAGGCGGCACTGGTTCATGAACGCTGAAAACATCTTGGGATCCCCCGTAAATCATTTGGGTGGGGCCAAGGGAACTGCCCCAGGAAGGGTTATCTGAACGGGATTGGCTGATGGCGCTGGCATCGAGGGCACGCTTCCCAGCAATGGTGCATGCCCTGCTTGTGACTGGAGAGGTTGCCGGCTTAAATCATCAGTGTGTTCTTTGGCTACTATCAGCTCTCTCCTCAGGTTGTTGGTCTCCTGCCTGGCTGCATGTACTTCGGAACGTAGCTGCTCCAACATGTGGGCTAACTGGTCGGTTTCTGACGTTTCCATGACGCCCAGGTGGATTTTGATGTGAGGCTTTGCATTCTGTAACGCTCACCTGGTATCCACGGGGACGTCACTCAGCCTGTTCTGACCTCTTATGACCTCGAACCCTTCCCTGGAGGCTATTTGACTGGAGACTGGGCCTGAAACACAGGATTGGTAGAGTTTAACTCCCTATTGTCTCTGTGTGCTTGCACCCCTTCTTCCCCGGGGTCCAACCCTTCCCTTTGATCCACAGCTCACCTTGTTTTCTTGGGTAGTGTGCTCTCCATCCTGCCTTCAGCGCAGGGGCGCGTTGATTGATGAGGGCTCGTTGATGCCTAATTACTTCACTGACAAGAATCCGACAGGTAAGTTTAATGAGTCTTTTGAACAGTTCTCTAACTTCGTTCCTTTCCTTCCTTAGATGATGGCCGGCGTCCGAGGATGGCGGTGTGCTGCTGAAATGAGTAGCGCTGAAGGTGAGTGAGAACGCGATGCGCGATGCACCCCTTTCATATTTGCATTGAACTGAGTTCTTTTTCTGTGTCTTTTAGGTGCCACAATGTTTTCAGCGTGGATGCCGTATATGAAGAACAAATGCGGTGGGTAAGCGCGGTATGCGGGGCCTCTAGATGTTTCCACACTTACCTGGAGTGTCTTTTCCCTCTTGCAGATGGATGAGAGGTTCCGGAGACAGAGTTCCCCCAGAGCGGCTCGGATTCAGGTAAGCGTTTGAAGCTCGTACAGTATTTAAAAATAAGCGAAGTTTTGCAGAATGCTTACGAATGCCTTTTTTCTGTTCTTTTCCCTTTTCCTTAGGAAGCGGCGTGCCAGGATGGGAATGACACTGCTGAAGATGCCCGCAGAACAGAAGGAGCGATGACATATGGGCAGAAGCGCCGCAAGGTAAGGCTGTTCCTAACGGTGTTCTTGTTCTTGCAGGAGCAGTGTGCTGAAGAAAGATGCAGGCCTACTGGAGACCGATCCGAACACAGTGAGTGTCACGCTGCAGGTGCAGAAAACGCAAAGCATGTTTCTCAGCCTGGGTGTGGCTTAAATAGTCTCTGGGTATCCCAGGTGCCTCTGGGCTGAACCACACCCAAAAGACTAGACCGCACATGCAGTTCTGGGAACCGAAATATGTGGGGGCATCCAGCTTGTCCCCATCAGTACACTACAAGTCCAATCCCCAATGTTATCCTATGGGTGTGAGTGAGTCTGGTGCCACAAGCGCCATGTCTGACTCCAAGTGGGTCTTTGGAGGGATGGAGAGGCCCTTGAGGGCCATGTAGGTGATCGTGGCCTGGCTCCAGAGTGACATCTTGGAGGGCTGGGGACATGAGGGGCAGGAATCATGACAGGTACTTGAGTAAATTTCAATTGCCTTTGTGCAGTCATGTGCATGCTCCTCATTTTCCACTTCTTCTGCTATAAATCTTGCTGGGTTAACATTACTGCACTATACTATTTTCAGCTCTGGTCTGGAGAGTAGGATCTTGTAACCTGTAGCTCTTTGAGTGGTCAGTGTGGATTTTGGCTTGTTCAATATTGCAAAGAGGGCATGCTCCACATACAGTGTGGTGGGGCATCCCATGGTGATTGAGGAGGATTTTTCTACTGCAAATGCTGCTGCAGGTAGGCTCTGTTCGCACGGGAAGTGACCCATCATTATAGGATCCAAATGGCCACTGTAAAATGCCACCAGTTTGTGTCCCATGCTTGTCTTTTGTGTCAGTACTGCTTTCATTACTGCAGTATCACAATGTGAGAATATTTAGAATTGCTCTTCGTAGTTGGGGGTAACTAGTACTGGTGCAGTTGAAATAGCGTCTTTTAATTCATTGAATGCCTCTGTCATTTCTCTTGTCCATCCCATCTTCCTTTCCCCCCTCTGTGCTTCTCTACGCGCCTCGAGCAGTGGTCCTATGTATGAGCTGCAGTCAAAGACCAATGCCCTGCAGTAGTTGCATAGGCCCAAAAATTGCTGCAATTCTCTCACTGTCTGCGGCTGTGGTGTATTCGTTATTGCTTGTGCCCTTTGCGGTGCAATGTTCCTTCATTTTTGTGAGATGATCTGCCTGATATAAAGCACTTGTTCTTGACAGTACTCCAGTTTCCCCTTGTCAACCTTGTATCCTTTCTCGGCCAGCACTGTGAGCATCTTTACAGAGTCCCTCCTGCACTTCTCCACAGTGGTGCTGCAGATGATGATGTCATCTACATAGTGCAGCACTGTGCTTTCCATCTCTATTTTTCCTAAATCCATTTGTATTACTCTGTTAAAGGTGGATGGTGACTCGCAGTACCCTTGGGGTAGTCTAGTGTGTTTCCACTTTGTGTTGCGGTATGTGAAACTCGTTAAATCTTGTGAATCAGGGTGTAGAGGTATTGAGAAAAAGGCGTTTTTGAGGTCGATCACAGTTAATCGCGATGCCTCTGCTGGTATCCTACACAGTATGGTGGCTCGGTTAGCTGCTATTGGGTACTCTGCCTCTACAATGTTGTTGAGAGGTCTCAAATCTTGTATGAAACGCCAGGACCCTCCCTTTGCCTTGCGCACAGGGTACACCGCAGTGTTGCATGGTGACTCTGATGGTACCAATATTCCTCTATCCACTAGTGCAGTTATTGTTTCATAGATCCCTTCATCAGCTTCTTTAGATAGTGGGTACTGCTTCACCCTGGAAAGCATTGCACCGTTCTTTAGTTTTATTTGTACTCCTCCAATGCTCTTTATGCAGCCTACATCATACGGACTAGTGGTCCATAGAGAGGCGGGTACAGCTGCTAAGTCTTCCTCGTAGAATGGTACTTGGGTAGGGGTGGGGCTTCTAGTGCCATCGCCATTTTCTGTGCTACCTCCTTGTATGTCACTCTAAACAAAATATACACGCTCATCTGGACCACCATCTCCCCATCTCCTGCTCCATCTGAGAACATCTCTGTTCCTCCTCTTTATCTAACCATGTTACCAGTGCTGCACTCTTTGTCCACTCCTTGTAGCATTTGTCATTTTCTTCTTGCACTGTCATCACTGATGACTTTGCCAAAGTCAACATTTTACTTCCAACAACTCCATCCACCCATCCGTCCTTCGTGTATACTTTGCATATATCAATATCAGTGGCCTTTCAGAGCATCACCGTTCACCTGCAACTTCTTTTGCGTACCACTTGCATAGTAGGTAATTCAGTATAACCTCTTTTGTTTCTCCTTTGTCAGGTCCATCTGTTATGTACTTGAGCTCTTTGGTCAGCTGCCACGACTCATCATACATTGGTAGTGTGTTGATGAAGTTATCTTCATAGGGGTAGGTTGACCTTGATTTCCATCTTAGTGTTGCTCTTTTCCCTTGCAACCATCCTTGTGTTTGGAACAATGCTAGATATAACAAGCATTCAGCAGTTGTTGCAGGTACTTCAGTTGCCACGAACATTCTGGAGGTGCTCATGGCGCATGGAATCAACAAGCACACATAGCAGTTGTCCTTTGTCGTGTCCTTACCAATTTTGGACATGTGCTTATACCACATGTTGTTGGAGACGTGTGCGGATTCTGTGATGTAAGTGTCCACCCCATGTACGTCAATGGAAAAACTACATTTATCCCTCTTTATGTTTGACCCTGTGCTACTTGTACCACCTGACACTATGCTCCTTGCAGCCATGTTAGGGGAAATGCTAGTAGAGGGAGATGCCATCACATAGAAAACATAGTAGGCCTGCCAGACAGCGGCAGTAATCAGACCAGTGGTGAAAAATATCCCTAACATCTTTATTACAGTTGCTATTACCACTGGCATGTCCCTCTTACCTTTGCTGTGGCTCTGAAGCCACTTTACTTTAGATGATATAGGTGCTTGCCTGAAAATCTCTCAAAGTATGCGTTATTATTGTTAGTACTTTTATTCAAGCCCTGCGTATCAAGTAATCGTTCAATGCCCAGGCGAAAAGCTGTTCCCACGCTTTTCTTACCGTCCTATCTCTTAGGGAGGGTAATACTGCGTGGAGATGTGGAAATGATTGTGCTATTATCATAAGGAACGTGTTATAATATACACATATTCTCCTTCGTCTTAAGTATTTTGGCCTTTTAATAACGTATGCAAACTGGTGCGACAGTGCTTCTGGGGTGTTATCGTCTGCGGGCAGCATTTACCCCTGGGCAGTGACGTGTGCTTCGGTTACGTATGTTCCTTTTCTTTTTATTACATACACAATAGCAATGCACAATACCTGCATGTGCAAGACAAAAAAGAGAAGAGAGCATGCACATGTTTACGCAGTGTGGTGTATATTGCAGATTGTTTTGACAATGTTCTTCATTAATTGGTGGCTGGTTGGAGTACATTTTAGCTGAACTTATTTTACTTTGTCTGGGATCTCGTGATCATAGGGTGAGCTATGGGTGGTTTGTTGTTTATGTCCTTTGGGGTATCCGTTGTCTGTACTGTGTCGTTGTTGTTGTCAGTTGTCGTTGCTGAAGCGTCGGCCCTTTCGCTGAGGTGAGGGAGGGTCTGTGCTTTGTAGGGCTTGATGTTGTGGATATGTGTCCACAAGTTTTTACCTTTCAATTTTATTGCTCTAGGGGCTACCTTTTCTACCGAGTGTGGGCCTGTGAATCTAGGATTGTTCCATGTTCGACGGTAATTCTTCAGGAGAACATGGTCTCCCTATTTCACTGTCCACTGTGCAGTCTGTTCCTAGCAGGTTGCTTCTCCTAGTTGGTTGTTCTTTGACTGGCCCTGTGTCCGTTGGATCTGTTGAGATATAAAAGTGGCACTAGTAACCAAGGAAGAGACATACTTGTGTATTTCTTCACCAAAAGAAGTACTTGTAGCGTGGCAGTCGTTGTTGCCCTTGATGGTGGTGTGAGTGGGAGGTGCATTTGACGTCCGGTCACCACCTCGTGGGGTGTGAGGTGGTGGTCTGACCCTGGTCTGTTTCTCAACTCAAACAAGGTCAAAGGGAGGCAGTACAGCCAAGAACAGCTCCTCATCTGACACCTGCATTAGCCTGCATCCCTCTGCTGGTGCTATTACTGCCCTACATGCTTTCCCTTCCCCATCCTGGGCGTGTACTGCAATGTAATCTGTGGTTGCCACAATACTCTCTATGTCCACTGATATTATTGCCCCCTCCTCTTCACTGGTGGGTGTTTCTGGCCTGAAAAGGTAAGCTGCTGGTCTCCTCCACACCTTGCCCTCAATTCCTGGTAACCATGCTACAGCCATGTCTGTTCAATATTGGAAGAGGTCCCCGTCTACTGGTTCTGCTCTCGCCACTGTTTTGCCACAGTCCGCTTGGAGTATGTGTCATGCTGTGAGCATGTGTATGCCTGGTGTGGAGCACACTATTCCCTTGTCAGTAAAGGATATAGTCATGTTCAGTCTGCTCATAATGTCTCTCCCTCATTATGTTTACTGGCGATTGTTTTGAGTATAGCAGTGGTAGAGACACGTCGTGATCTACAACAGATAAGGAGATGTTATCAGTGAAAGGAACCAGCCTTCTAGCTCCAGAGAATCCTTGAGTGTGCATGGCTTCGCCTGACAATTTGAACTTCCCCTCCCTAATACAGGACCTAGTGGCCCCTGTGACAACTAGGAAAGAAAATGTTTTGTCACCTATCACCACCTTTATGTGTGGTTCCTCCGCAGGGTTAGCTGTTACCGATAGGATGGGACACATCAAGGACATCTGTGGGCTGTCCTATTGCGGTTATAGGGACTGTCCGCTCCCTGTGTATGGGTTGTGTCCCAATATTGTCATCCTCCCCAACTGTGTCTGTTGTATTGGTGTGTTTGCGGGTAGTAGTTTATCATCCTGTATTTGTGTGAGCTGTTGTACTGTCTGGGCGTGTTGTTGTGCTGTTGCCACTTGCTGTTGTGCCTGTTGTTGTGGTGGTTGGTACTGTACTTGCAGTTGTCGTGGTGTGTATGTTTGTAGTTGTTGCTGAGGTGGTGGTGCTTGCTGTTGTATTAGTGTTTCTGTCCCCTGCTATGGCTTTTTTTGTTGGTAGAATTGTTGTCCCCCATTGCAACCCTGTTGCCCTTACTATCCCCATCCTGCTTGTGCCGGTCTTGCTCTGCACGTGCGTGATGTGTGTCCTATTAGCCCACATGTCCAACACATTGGTGGTTCCCGTGCTTGCCATGGGCATCCTCCAGTGTTGTCTAAGTACCCCTGATGTCCATATTGGTTGTGCCCCCTGAACCCGCCCCCTTGCGGTGCTGCTGCTCGTCCAAATCCCCTCCCTCTAGTTTGCCCACCCCTCCCCCGGTAGTTGTTTGTGTATCCATTTCCCATTTGTGTGTATCCACCTCCCATCTGTGCTGTGTATGGGTGTTGGGATATGTATGGTGGGGGTGGTGGCATTTGCTGTGTCGTCATCTGTGCTTGCTGTAGTGATGCTGTTTGGTGTTAAATACAAGTACCAGAATCCTTAGAGACATCAATGTGAATTAACCTGAAACACCTGAAAAGGAAATGTAACTAGACACGCCGGAAAAGGAAAAGAAACACAGCCTCCCTTATGATTGATGGAGTCAAGAAAACATTTGGAGGAGAAGACAATTTGTTGCTACAGCAGGAAAACTTGACTGGCAACCAGAGTGCGCACCTTGCCATCATTCTTAACACTCTGTTTGGTGTTGTGTAGTGTCTGGTGCCGGAGTGACCTGGGCGTGGCCTGTTATCAGCGCACCTTCCATGGCATATTTGGACAGTTTCTTTTGGACCAGTTTCGCCTCCTCTGCCTTTCTGTCTTCCTCTTTCTGTTTCATCTTTTCTTGCCGTAGCCTACAATGGTGCACTATTGTCAGCTGTATCTCTGGCCATGCCTTTGCTTCCATTCCTACTAATTTCTTTAATTGTCTCTGTACTGGTTCTGGGAGGCCTTGAATCAGTATGTGGTAAACAATTGCTAGTGTTTTGTCCCACAGTTTCCAGGCGCCACTTCTCCTGAATTTCCTGGATGTAATCAACAGGATCTTCATTCTCACGCATTTTGCGTGACGTTATTGCCCCTATGTCTCAAATGTCTGGATATTGCACCCTCAGTGCCTGCCATAGCGTGTGTCTGCAATTTGCAAATGGTGCCCCATCATGTGACGTGTCACTTATTGTAACCCCTGGGAATCCCGTCCTCTTCCAAATGTCATCTGCTGCGTCACCCAGTATGGAAATTAACAATCCCTTGACATTGCCCACTGCTAATTTTTGTCCTGCAGTTTGTTCTTCCATTTCATATATCCATTTCCTGTCCCCTCCACTCAAAGATGGTAGTCTGCATTTAATGTTTTCCTTGTCTGCATGTTTCCATGGGACATTTGTGGCCTTGTTCCCCCTCTCTCTAGTAATGGCATTAGAGTGTACTCCTTCACCTCCCCTGACGTTCGCCTGCGCGGATATGTGTGCGTGTATTCGCTCTCCTCTTCCATGTCAGAAAGTTCTTCAATAAAGTCGGTAATGTGTTGTGTTACTCTATCACTTCCTATGCTCTTGTTCCTCCTCTGTTGACCCACTTGACCCTTCCTGTGTGTATCAGCTGGTTCTTCCATTCTGCATCCTGGGAGGTCTCTGAGTCTATTAACATATGGCGTGTGTTGTGCTGGTGGTGTCAGTGGCCGTGGTGTTCTTTGTTTTAGTTGCCTTTTGTTTTCCCTCCCTGTGTTTTCTCCTTCCCGTGTCTCACATTCCCACGATGACGCACAGTCTGTGAGTGTTATGTATAATTTGCTTAGCCCCTCCCCACTTCCATCACTTTGTCCTCCGCAGGATCCCTCCTCCTCCGCACCGCAAAATCTATCTGAGAATGTCAACACTGTGCCTGGGCGTTTTCCCCCCACTGTGACGGTCCCTAAGTCTATGGCCCTCATTCCGAGCTTGGAGGTAAGTATCATCCCTTACCGGCATGGCGCAAATGGCGTGTCCGTGCTGACAGCAGTCTGCTAATAGAGGACTATTACGACTTTGCGGGCACGAGCTCTGCGCCATACCGATAAGGCACCTAGCGCCATGCCGCAAAAGGGCCCCAAAAAGCCCTTACCGGCATCAAGCGCATCATAGACTACCGATATAGTCCATAGCAGCATTAGCGGTGACCGTAAATAGCGGTGACTGTAATTAGCGGACACCGCCATTTACAGTCACCGTAAATAAGCAGAAGCGGAAATAGCGTCATCGCACAGGAACGGGAAGGAGCACGGCAGCCATCTTTAAAAACACAATCCATTGCCATCTTCAGCACACAGTACCTCTGGGACACTGGTGATAGTCTAAAAACTACATCCTAATACCCAAGAATGCCTAAAGCTCTGAAGAAGGGATCTGCCCGCCTCCAAAAGGAAAGATTCAGCCAGGACGAGCTCCAGATGCCTGTGGATACTCTGCATGAGCATGCAGCCACAGTATTCAGCAGCAACATGAGGCGAGAGGCAGTGCTGCGCAAAAAAGAGATCTGGGCACTTGTTGCCCAGAAGGTTAGTGCAGTGGGCAACACACCCCGCACGGTGAAAGAAGGCCGAAAACGGTGGGATGATCTGCGCCTAAGGGTGCGCAATATACTATCGGTAAATCGCACCCAGGCCATGGAAACTGGAGGAGGACCGAGATCACCCATAAAGCTCACCCCGTGGGAGGACACATGTGCAAGCATGATTGGTCCTGAATCGATAGAAGGCGTGGGTGAGATGGAGTGTGGCGCCACGACATCTGACAATGGAGGTGAGTGTCCAAAGTAAAGACTGATATGCCAGATCTGATGAAAGTCTATGCCAATGTCAGTCCAAAGAGTCACACCATGGTCGGCCACACACTCCCCGTAAAGTAGGCCGAAGCATCATAGACACCTGCTGGTGCAAGGCAATATCGTACATGACACATACCACACAAAGCAGGATATTCCACGATGCACACAGCGTGCATGACCAAAAATAGTACGCATGTCAGACAGCACTGTTCTTGGCCAACATGAGTGACGCCGACATATGGCTGCATTTACCACCCATGTGTGAAATGACAAGCCCTTCCCAACACAAATGCCTATTACCCACAATTGTGTGAATGAGCAATTGCCCCAATGTATGCATAATGCCTATCCAAACATCACTCATGCTGTCCCTCTCTTTCACCCCCACAGGCAGTGAGCATGACAGCGAAGAGCAGGACACCACCTCTTCACAGGCCACACCCAGTAAGAGGTCCCAGGAGGACAGCAACCATCCATCAACCTCCAGGGGACAAGCCAGGGGGCGCCGTGTCCCAGCAAGGAAGCCACTGCAGGGACACATAGCACCTGCACCACCAAGGCCCATGGAGGGCACACCCCCCCATGCCCCCACCCACTGTTCTGCCTGGAGACATCTGTCAGACACTCCATTCGGAGGAGTCCAGTGTGGCTGGGGAGGTGGCAGCCACGGCACCCCTCACAGTGCAAGACAGCCAGGATGACATCTGGGGCACCATCGAGGATGACACAATTGATGTGGTCCACACCCCTACCCAAACTGCATCCCCCCAGATATCTACGAGCGATACCGTGCACACCAACACCCCAGACCAGTTTGCCCATGAACAAACCCAGGGAGATATCAGTCCAGCGTTCAGTGTTGGTGAGGATGAGCAGGCTGGGCATGCCAGCCAGATTCCCAGCACAGCCACAGGTCCAGCTGTAGGACCACAGCAGGCTGACCTGCTCACATCACTCATCAGGGAATTCATACAGGACAACCGTCAGGCAAGACAGGAGTGGCGTGCAGAGTTGTCAGCACTGGGCCGGTCCTTTACAGACAACACCAACCGTCTCAGCGAGGAGGGCTCGGGCCTCCGGCAGGTGCTAGGGTGCATCGCTGATGCCTTGGAGACAGGTCATCCCACCCCACAACCTGAGCAGGAGGCCACACCATCCACCAGCAGTTCAACCCAGACCAGCCCGCTCCGCCGGTCGGTCTGTGCACTGCGGCGACGGGACATGCCACCCCCTGGCTCTGGGAGTGGCGAGTGAATGTAATGGCAGCCTCATGTAGGCTTTGTGGACTCAATGGGACTTGTGTGGGGGAGTTGTGGGGGGGAGGGGGAGGAGGGGGAGGGTGTGTGTGGGAGTTGTGGGGGGAGGGGGTGAGGGTGTGTGGGGGAGTTGTGGGGGAGGGGGAGGGATGTGAGGGTGTGTGGGGGAGTTGTGGGGGGAGGGGGAGTGGGGTGTGGATGGTGGAGGGTTTTGTCACCTACGTTTATATTTTTCCATTCAATACACCGGTTGTGTGCAAAAGAAGACCTGAGTGGACATTCATCATTGCGCATGTGTCATTTAATCATTCACATTGCATAGTGTACATGTACCCCAACACCCAGTGCCCTATGTCCAAACAGTATGTCACCCTCTGCTGACATGTGTGTCAAAAATATTGTGCTATCACTGACTAGCGCAGAGCACGTCCCTCCTGAGCATCGCCACTGTGATGATGTCCTGCCACATCTTCCTCATCACCTTCATCATCATCAGGTGGTAGCAGTTCCATGTCAGGGGGCAGGGGCACGTTCCGGCGGATGCACATATTGTGCAGCATTACACATGCCATGGTGATCTTGGCCACCTTCTCATGCCTGTAGAGGAGTGCCCCACCAGACCGGCTGAGGCAGCAAAATCGTGCCTTCAACATGCCAAAGGTCTGCTCGATGACCACACGTGTACAGGTATGGGCACGATTGTAGTCCTCCTCGTGCCTGTTCTGTGGGTTTCGGACAGGGGTGAGAAGCCACGGCTTCAAGGGATAGCCACCATCACCTGCATGAGAGGGGAATGAAGGTAAATGTTTGCCGAATCATGATAGACAGCTGGACTAGTCACACATGCCTGCAGGTAATCGTTGCCCACATGCACAAGTACCTGGATGCATTGACCCCATTTTCAGTCTCTCAATGTGTCCTGTACCATGGACTAATGGTGTGGGTTGCATCTTCAAGATGATACATGGTGTGCATTGACATCTTGTTGCATGTGCATCGTGTATGCATACAGCAGTGTTGGAGCCGAATCAGTGATGTGTTGTGTTTTGTGAGATTTACTTGGGGGGAGCGTTGGCAGTAGTCTGTGCAATATTGGGCCCAGTGCCTTAAGTGGCACTACAAATCGAGCCGGGGCTCATTGAGGGGGCGTGGCCTAACAGCGGGGGTCTTGATGGCCCGTTAGGCCACGCCCCCTTGACGAGCCCCGGCTCAATGGGCTACTGGCACCCCCGCCAGGCAGCCTTTTGTAGAGATTAGCACCCTCTCCCCTATGGGGTAGAGGGTGCTGATCTCTGCATTTATTTTGTATAGGCTTGCCTGGCAGGGGTCAGTGCCTCGCCTATTCAGCCTTAATGGTGGCGCTGCCCCTCGCCAGCTCGGGAGGGGCAGCGTCACCATTAAGGCTGAAAGGGTGAGGCCACTGGAAGCAGAGGCCTTTTTCCTAAATCCTGAAACTCCCGCGAATCCGCGGGAGCTCCAGTATTTAGAAAGCAAGGTCTCTGCTTCCAGCGGCCTCACGTTTCTCCATAATGGTGGCGCGGGCCGACGGGAATCTCTTGATTAAAGGGATGCCTCGCAGGTGCGGCGCCACCATTATGGCTGAAAGGCATTTTTTTCTGTAGCCTGAAGCTCTCGCACACGAGCGAGAGCTTCAGGCTGTAGAAAAAAATGCCTTTTCGTGTAGTGGCCGGGGCTGTCAGGGGAGATTACTGGGCCCCGGCAGGGCCCCGCCTCAAAACGAAATTTCGGAGACTGCCGGGGCTCAGCCCCGGCAGGCCCCGGCCCACTTAAAGCCCTGATTGGGCCTTCAGAGCTGCACATTCCCATGGTGACATGCAGCACTCCTGTGGGTGTGCCAACCCGGTGACACACTGTGGATTCCCTAGTTGGTTCAGTTCAATGCACTCCCAGGGATGATTGTCCTGTGTGGTGATATGCTGTAGACAGCAACATAGTGGATATGCACTGCATGGTGCAGGATGGCGTTATGGAGGGTGGGGCCCGCTGATGAGTGGTGCATGTGTTGTGGGATCTGGGGTGGTTTTCTATTAGTCATGTAGTGATAGGTGTCGACCTTACATCATTAATATGGGATTCGGGTGTCATTTACCATTTGTGATGCTTTGGGGCACAGTGTTCGGTGATGTGCACATTGTGCGCTCACATCAACATTGGCAGCATGGTGGAGTATGCATCCCCCCCATACCCACCCACGTAGAGTATGAACCCACCCCCCAAACCCCCAGGTGGAGTATGAATCCCCCCATTCCCACCCAGGTGGAGTATGAATCCCCCCCATTCCCACCCAGGTGGAGTATGAATCCCCCCCCATTCCCACCCAGGTGGAGTATGCATCCACCCACCTCACAACCCCGATGCACTGCCATGGCCTTGTCAGGCATCTCACCAAGCAGCCAGGCACGTGGTCCAGCACGTCGCTCCATGAAGCGTGGTAGCGTGGAGTTCCGCAGGACCATAGAGTCATGAGTTGATCCGGGATATCGGGCACAACAATGTGTGATGATCTTGCTGGCATCGCATACCATCTGCACATTGATGGAGTGGTATTGCTTGCGGTTGCGGTACACCACCTCCATGGCATGCGGGACCACCAACTCCAGGTGGGTGCAGTCGAGGGCACCTACACAATTTGGCATGCCTGCCAGTATATGGAAGCCAACTTTTGTATCAAATATCTCCTGGGGAGTCTGTGGGAGGGATATGTAGTCCCTTGTGTGCTTGAGGAGGGCATCCAGCTCTTGGTTCAGAATCCGGGAAAATAAGGGTTGTGATATGCCATGCATGTGTCCCACTGTGTGCTGGTAGGTGCCTGTGGCAAGGAAGTGGAGCACAGACACTACTTTCAGTAGAGGGGGGATGGTGGTGCGTATTTCAATGAGGCTTACTATGTCATTGTGTATCATGTCCATTATAGTGGTGATGGTGTCTCGGTCCAGCCGGTACAGGGTGTGGATCTGCTCAGGGGTTAGATTGAAAGGACTGGCTCTGATGCGAGGGATTGGGGGCTGCCGGCGTGGTAACGGTGGCTGCACTGGTGGGGCATGCTGGGCCTGTTTCACCCTCCTTCTCATCCTGCCTCTCGTCTGTGGTGGCGGCTGTTGTTTTTGTTGTTGTTGTTGATGTTGTGGCAATGCAAGCAAGTATTCCAGCTCCAGTAATGCTACTACTATTGGAATCATCTTGGTGTGGGAGGGGGTGTGGTGTGTGGGTGTGCTCCTTTTGAACTGGGATTGACTCCATTGCCTCCACCTGTGCTGATTGTGTGCACCTGTGGCAGTTTGGAAGACTGCTCAGGGCTTTTTACGGCATGTCGGCGATGCCAGTATTTACGGCGTGCCGGTAAGCACTTTTTACGCCTTCATGAGGCCGTTATTTGCATGTCCGCCTCACTTGTGATCTACTCCAGTTTACGGCATGCCACTAATGCCGGCATGGTGGGTGGCGTGCGCGCGACCAGACCTCTATTAACGACATTGTACTTTGCGATGCCGTTAATTGCGGTCTGGTTTGTCAGAATATGCCATAGCGGTAATCGATACCGGTATTCCTTTACCGGCATCGCTTTTCCCTTAGCACCAACCTCGGAATGAGGGCCTAGGTCTGTGTACTCACCTGTCTTCTCCGTGCCCCCCTGTGCCGGTGTTGTCGTTACCTCCTTACTGCTACACGCGTATGTTTTGGCCCCACGTTCCTTGCGCGTCTCTCCTAGCGCTGTATTGCTTTGCTGGCTCACTTCACCACCTACCTCTGCTCTTGCTACACAAAGCTCATTCATTATTGCATCATTTACCTGTTCTAATACCCTTTCCTCTTCCTCCTTGTTGCTCCATATTCCGCCCTCCCTTGCCAGTATACTTTCTATAATTCTCCCCTCCTCATATTTTGGTGCGCTCTCCGATATAATCTTCTTCCTCCATAGTCCCATCTCCCTGTCATTTTCTTCTCGTTCCTCTTCTCTTCTCCTAACCTCCTGCTGCTCCATGCGTGCCACCTTTTCTGCAATCCCCCTTATGCAGTCCTCTTCTCATTTTCTTAGTTCTTCTTCTTGCCGTTTTAACCCCGCCTTGTCCCCATTACCTTCTTTCCACTTCCTTTCCCGCTCTTCCTGCTCGAACTGTCTGATCAACGCACTCCGTGCTTCCCTCAGTTCTGCTAATTTTGCCTCCAGCACCTCCTCTTCTTCCTGTGTCATTCTTCCCTCCTCCTTTGTACTTACCCTGCACCCACCTATCTCTTCTTTACCTACCTTCTTTACCGCTTCTTCCTCTTCCCCTGTTAACGTCCCTCGAAGCTTCAGTAACACCTGTGCTGCTATCCATTCGTCTAGTCCTATATTTGCTAAGTCTATTTGTGCATTTTTTACGTCCCCGGTGCTTACCTGTGTTGTTTTCGTGTCTGCTGCACTCCTCGCACCCTCCCCCTTTTGGTAGCTGTCTGCTGGTGCGTATGGTGGTGGGCTGTATGCAGGGTTGGAGTATCCTTCAGCTGCTGTTAATTGTGATTGTGCAGCTTCCATCAATTCTCTCACTGAATACAGCCCTTCTGTTTCCTTCTTTACTTCTTTAGTTATGAGTAGCTCTTCCTCACATTCCTTTTTTACCTCTGCAACTGGGAACGATCCTTCTGATTCTTCCTCACTTTCCTCAGCACTGGGGGGAGCTTGGTGCGCGCTGCACCCGCCCTCTCCACTCACCTTCTCATCCCTTACTCGCTGTACGGTGAACATCCCTGGTACCCCTGGTGCACACCCCTGGAACATCTTCCAGAGGTCGAAAACTAATAGGTGTCTCGCTAATTTCTTCCCCTTACATGTGTTATGTAGATACGCTAGCAGTGAATGTTGGGTGCACATGTCAAAACTACCATTGGGCGGCCATGGTATCCTTATTTTGTTGTCTGTTCCTTGTGTTCATTCTATACTGTACTTTACTATTTTATCTCTGTGCGGTATTAGTTTTGCGCAGATATGTTGGAGTGGTGTTGTTAAGGCGCTGGCCCTGAGCCCTAATCCTGCCCCTATCCATTAATACGTAGACATCTTTTAAAGCTTTACTTTCTCAATACCACCGTTACCTGGCCCCGTAAATTGGGGTCTTCCGACTTTCCGCTGCAAGAAAAGCAATTTTTATTACAATACTTTCGTGCTGGGCGCCACCGCCCTCTTGGTCTTTACAACAATGTGACCTTCTTCTATGCCTCTCCTTCCAAATATACTTAATTTTATTTTTTGATACATGATAAAAAGGACATCAATAGTCCGTCTTCTAAAAAGACACATGTGACAACATAATACACAATCAAATGGAAAACAACATTTCTAAAGCATAAGAATGTCTATTGACATGTTTCAATTTCAATAAAGCACAGTACCGACTCAAGTGATGTTAGTAGACAAAAGGTGACTCCCAATAATATTAAATACAATTTGTTTTCAAGGAAGCCCTCATGTTTATTGTGCCAAGGGCTTCCTTGAGTCGGTAATGTGCTTTATTAAGATTGAAACATGTCAATAGACATTCTTATGCTTTAGAAATTTTGTTTTCCATTTGATTGTGTTTTATGTTGTCACATGTGTCTTTTTAGAAGACGGACTACTGATGTCCTTTTTATCATGTATCAAAAAATAAAATTAAGTATATTTTTGTAAACCAAACCTCTTTTTGCATCTTGCGGTCTATGCTTCACATAAGATGGTTTCCTGCAGTCACCCATTGTTATTTTGAATTTCCAACCTATTTGCTGACATCAATAGGTAGCTTGTTTTGGGACCCCCCTCTCTTTTCATTGATCTTAGTCCGCGCCCTACAAGCCCCTAACAAAAAAAGTGGACAAACTTTGCTCGAATAGCATTATTCCACCATGGTATATACTGTGGTCTGGCCCCACCTTTTTCCAATAAGGGGAACTGTGAAATCCCAAAATCGCACTTGTCTCCCATCGTTTTCCTGTCCATAGCAGAGACAATGGTTCTGCACCGTCTTCTTCCTGGTAATGACCTTAGCCTACTCACATAAGGTGGCGAGTCCACCCTCTCACTAAGAGGTCACCTTTTAGGTCGATCCGGCCGAGCCAGGGGTTTTGGCATCTTCGATTTAGGTAGGACCAGATCCAACCATCTTACTTCCCTATCTGATGATGAACACCCTTCGGGACCACATACACTAGCACCCTCCTCCCCACGGAAGGTTTCTCTTTCTTTGTCTGACCTATCTTGTCCTCAACTAGTATGACTTCCCTCTTTTTCATCTCTGTTTAACATTAGTTTGTGCAAAGACAAAGCTCTATGCTCGAGACTTAAAAGACCCCCTTCTTTGCCTCACAACTGAGCTCCTTCAAATCAATCGTCTTTCCCTTTATTTCTCGATTCACTTTTTGTCCTCATCGCCTGATAAGCTTTCTCGATTCTGTCTCCAATCGTTCCTATATCAAAATGATCTTCTAAGTCTACCCTAGAGGGACCTGCCATTGGTTCTTGTGTTGGGAGATATCCTCTATGTCCTCCCAAGCCACTACTACCTTTCTCGTTCTTTGATTGCCTTTTGCCTGTTGTCATACTTTCTTTGCTCTTCTGCTAGCTCCTGCTTTCTCAACTGTTCATCTTGATACAGTTGTTCGCGTCTATGTCTACTCTTTCTTTTAGCCTCATTGTCTTCCAATCGTTTCTCTCATTCTCTATCTTTTTTATCTTGTTCATCCTGATCTTCCCTTTGCCGTACTTCCTCGATGCTCTTTCCATCAAGTTTGAGCAATATCTTTTTTTAAACTTGTCTTTATTGGCAAGCAGTAGTGACTGGCACATTCCAGGTTACAGCGGCAACATACATTACACACTTAAATCGTGAATAGTAAAGGGCATGTTAAACAGAGGTCCACATATTCAAACAGCGGTTAATAACACTACAGGTGTTTATGGTGTGGTTTGCAACGTCCCCGGATCCGGAGATGGGGGAGAAGATAGAAGCTCCAGGTCCACCTTACCATTCAGGTAGCTACAGAACTCTGTCCATATGTTCTTAGGCCGAGCCTTACTGGGCAACATGTTAATATAGTCTTCTTCACAAGATTGTGTCCATGTGAGGGCTTTCAGCCACATTTCCAGGGAAGGGGGGGATCTGCGCTTCCAACATTGCAGGATGCATTTCTTGGCCACACTCGCCGACACATTCAAAAACGTAGCCTCCCGTTTTGCCTCAGCCCCCTCCCACAGACCGAAAAGAAGGGACAGGGGGTCAGGGCAGACAGGAAAGCCCACTATCTCAGAGAGGGTCCCAAGCACCGCATCCCAGAACGGGGCCAATGTCGCGCAGGACCAGAACATGTGGGCGTGGTCCGCATCAGTGGATCTGCATCTTTGACAGGAGTGGGACTGGTCATGGGTGAACCTCCCAATCGCATAAGGAGTGTAGTACAAGCAATTGAGTAGCTTGTATTGAATACATCTAACTCTGGAATTAAGAGAGACCTTGCGTGTATACGTGCACATTTTAGTCCACATTTCGTCAATAATGTCTAATCCCAGATCGCGGTTCCAGGCATCTCGGGCAATATGGGGGGTTTCTACAGCACGCGCCATTAACATTTTATATAGGGCGGAGACAATGCCCTTGGCCCCCGTGGAATTGGAGATGTAGCAGACCTCGGGGGACTCAGGGGGCTCGACAGGATATGAAGGCCACATGTCTTGGACCGCCGCACTGAGACGAAAGTATTGGAACAGTTCCAATGAGGACTTGGAGTGCCCTGGCTTCCACGTTTCTGGGGTGATGAATTTCCCATCATGGAACAGGTCGGAGAATGATCTGTATCCCAGTTCCGACCAGTGTCGCATGAGGAGCTTATCTTGTGTGGGGGTGAGGCCAGGAAACGACCACAGGGGAAGCCATTTGTAATACGGGGGGGAACCCGGGGCAGGCTTCAGAATCTGACGCCACGCCCTAATAGTGGAGGCCACTGGGTCAGCGGGGGCCTCCGAGCGGTATGAGTGAAAAAGGATCAATGACATGACGTTCACCTACTCGGTTGCCAGGGTCTCGAGCTTAACATGGGGGGGGGTTCCTGGTGCTGGTACCAATGTGTAGCATGCTGCGCTTGAGCGGCTATCCAGTACTGAGCGAGATTAGGTGCGTTGAAGCCACCCCTCTCATAAGGTAGGTTCATGTGTTGCCTCTTTATGCGCACGGCACCAGAGTGCCATAGGAAACGGGCACACCCCGCATGCAGGTCCGCAAAGTACTGTTTCCCGGGCCAAAGTGGGACGTTAGTGAATATGTATAAAAGCTTCGGGACTATGATCATTTTTATGAGGGACAGTCTCCCTGATAGTGAGAGGGGGAGGTTCTGCCACCTTTCCATCCTGGCGTCGGCGTATTGCGCAGCGGCCACGTAGTTTTTGGACAGTAACAAGGATTTTGAGAGGGACACCTGGACCCCAAGGTATTTGATGCCCTCGGGTGCCCACTTGAGGGGAAATTCGCATGCAGGTTGGGAAGTTGCGGGTGTGAGGGGAAAGATTTCCGACTTAGTGTAATTTATGGTAAAGCCCGAGAAAGTGCCAATTTTTATAATTTCGCGCATGATCGAGTCAAGGTGGACTGAGGGGTCTCTGATGTATAAAAGCACATCATCGGCATACAATGCTATAATTTCGGGGGTATGCCGCAGGCGAATCCCCTTGCGCACGTGGTTGTTCCGGACGCTGTCCGCCATGGGCTCGATGGCCATCGCGAATAACAAGGGGGAAAACGGGCATCCTTGCCGTGTCCCCCTGTGGAGAAAAAAGGGAGCCGACAGGTGAGAATTAACCAGGACCCTGGCCACGAGGTTAGTGTACAACAACTTAATGCAGGACATCATGTATGGGCCGATTCCCATCCTCTCCAGCACCGCCCAGAGGTATTGCCACGAGACCATGTCAAACGCCTTTTGGGCATCCAGTGTCACAGCCACAGCATTGGCTTTAGAGTCTATTCTAGAGAGAACGTTAAACAGTCGCCGAATGTTTAATGCCCTGGAGCGGGCAGGGACAAAACCACTCTGGTCTGGGTGTATCAGGAATTTCATGATGGGGAGGAACCTATTTGCTATGACTTTGGCGAAGATTTTGGTGTCAGTGTTGATGAGGGACAGAGGTCTGTAGGAGCCACATTCATCCAGGGGCTTACCCGGTTTGGGGAGCACAGTGATGACAGCCTCGCAGAGGGATCGGGGGAGGGTTAATAGACTCAGCGACTCCTCCCAGACCTCGTGGAGACGTGGAGCAAGGAGGGCTACATGTGCCTGATAGAACTCGGTGGTTAGGCCATCAGGGCCGGGGGCTTTACCCTTAGGGAGGGCGGAAATGACAGCAGTGATCTCGTCAAGGGTAAAGGGTGCATCTAATTGTTCTTTAGTGGCTAAGGATATAAGGGACATTGGGATGCGGCCCAGGAGATGGTCCAGGTCCTGTGGGCTGTGCTCTGGTTGTTGGGCGTAAAGGGTTGCATAGAAATCTGCGAAGGTATCAAGAATGGGCTGGTCGGACCAGTGTCGCACTCCGCCACTGTCGACGATGCTGTCAATCCGAGCTCTACCTCCCTCGACACGGGCGAGGCGCACCAGGGTACGGCCCGACCTCTCTCCTTCACCATATTTCCGAGCCGCAACTGGTCGGGTAAGATAACGTATCTCGCTGAGAGCAAAGGCCTCAAACGCCTCCAGTTCAGTTCGTATTTGCGCGAGCTTGGGTGGAGAGGGAGTGGACGCATATTCGCGCTCAAGCTCCTTGAGTCTGGACTCAGAGCGGCGCAGAGAGTTTCTAATGTCCTTCAGGACACCAGCCTCCCTGGAGATACACATGCCCCTGATGTAAACCTTAAAGGCCTCCCATCTCACCTCATCCGTAGTATCGTGGCGCTTATTGTTATCAAAGTACAAGGAGATGTCTGAGAGGATGTCAGCTTTAAAAATAATGTCATGCAGTGCATCTGACTTAAATCGCCAGTTAGGGTGATGGGGGAGGGCCGGTTGTAGGGTGATGTCCAGTATGAGCGGGGAGTGATCGGACAGTGTGCGTGGGAGAATCTGTGTGGTGAGCGTTTTGCCCATGAGCCCGGCGGAGAGGAGGAAAAGATCAGTCCTGGAGTGGCTGTCGTGAACAGAAGAGTAGAACGTGAACTCTTTCGACAGAGGGTGGAGTACCCTCCAGGCATCTACCAATCCAGCAGTGATCATGTGTGTATGTAGGCGACGAGCGGCTCTGGACAGAGTTCTAGGTGCAACACCAGATCTGTCCAAGTCAGTGTCCAGCATAAGGTTCATGCCCCCCCCCCAGACAATGGGGACCCCAACATATCTAAGGAGGATGTCAAGGATGTGGTCGAAAAAGTCGGGCGCATCAATGCATGGGGCATATGTGTTGACCAGAAGGCATTCGGTATTCGCCAGGAGACAGTGGAGGATAACGTATCTACCCTGGCCATCAATGTGGCTGGTGCTTGTGGATCAGAGTGAGGACACCCCTGGACTGCGAAGAGAACACTGTGTAGTATTTGTTGGAGCCCCATGAGGGGGCAAAGGAGGATGAGAGATGAGCGAGTGCATGGGTTTCCTGCAGGAGGAGTATTTTGACCCCGTGCCTCTGGACATAAGCAGTGATCCTGCGTGCCTTCGTGAAGTTGCTGAGCCCTCTGATATTCCAAGACATTTTCCTAATAGCCATTCAGTAGCCCTTTAGGGGGGATCCGAGTAGTGTATGAGAAAGTATGTTACATAAGTGCCGACCATCAGTTCAGTGGCCCTTTGCATCATACCAGTAGCCACCACTGTCCTGCCATTTTTGCCATAATACCCCAACAGTGTCCCCACCCCCTCCCACACTGCCCCCCCAACCAGAGCAGTGCCCAAGAGCCTACCCAGAGTTCCAGGGCACCTGTGCCGAGCCCAACGGGGCAAAGCCAGCCCTAGCACCCAACAGGGGTGCAACCAGTGAACATGACAAGCCAAACTCGGCGTTGCAACTGCAGCGGGGGAGAGCTGCCGTGAGCCCGATTGGGCGGTTGAACGATGGGCTACACGAAATACTGTGCAGCGGTGACCATGTTAAGTATTGGAGGGGCCACCAGTATATAATACACTAAGCGGGGGGGTATTGAAACGGGAGAGCCCAGGCAATGTGTCGTATCAGGTATATCACATATTAGTGACCAGTATGGGTTTCATGAGGCTTTCAAATCAAGTTACGACAGACAATGGATGCACAAGAGAAAGATACATGAGATAACAAGGAAATTACAGGCGGTAAGCGTGGCATTGACCCAGTACATGCTTCAAGTAATGAGTGCAGGGCAGATCAAATCAACCCTCGTCAGCAGGATTGTCTGCCGGATCAGGGACAGGGATATGGGACTCAATAAATTTGACCGCCTCCTCCGGGACCATGAAAAAGTACAGTTTATTACGGTGGGTGAGCTTCAGCCTTGCAGGGAATAACATCGCATATTCCACTTTCCTTTCCCTCAGCAATTTTTTCACGCCATTAAATTGCCTGCGTTCCATTTGGACATTGACCGAGAAGTCAGGAAAGATACGAACAGTCTGGGACTCAAATCTCAGCTCCCCTTTTTCGCGGGCTAGTCGTAGGATGTGGTCTCTATCCCTGTAGCTGAGCACCTTGGCTATGATTGGTCTGGGGAAGTCGCCCGGCTTGGGGCGCGGGGCCAGCGAGCGGTGAGCCCGCTCGATGGTGAAGAACGGTGAGAGTTGTGGATTCCGCAGAAGGTCTCTCAGAAGGGTCTCGACTGCGATTTCCATCTTGCCCTTGAGGGCCGACTCCGGAACCCCCACGATGCGGATGTTGTTCCTGCGGGACCTGGACTCTAGGTCATCGCACTTCGCCTTGACCTGTTTCATGTCCCGCATCAGGTCGGAGACCGTGCCCTGGAGCACGTGTACCTCATCCTCAGTGGTTCCAATCCTGGTCTCGGCCTCGACCAGCCTAGTGCCATGTTGGTCCAGCTTAGTACGTAAAGAGGCGACATTTGCATTTATATCATCTAATTTTTCATGAAATGCTGCAAAGTTTTTGGCCATGGATTCCATGAGCGTCGTGAGGTCGGGTTGAGGTGGGCATGAGGGTACATCTGGCTCGTCCGGTGGGGGGGCGGCCTCTCCCTGATCCTGCTTGACAAGTGATTTAGCAAACTTGTCCATCGGCCGGCCTTATTAGCCCCGCGAGCCTTGCCGGACATATTTGAAGGCCCACCCAGAACAGCAGGGCAGGTAATGCAGTATGTTACCAGTGGGGTCCCGGGGGACCAGGAGGATCTTCGGGTCCTGGTCAGCTCTGGGACGTTTAATGTGTGGGGTCTGGGGCGACCAGTATTCCGACCCGGTAGATTCAAGGGTTGCAGGCTCACCCTGGGGCGGCAGGCCAAGTGCCTCGAGTGACCCCGACCAGGGAAGGCGAGTGACAAGCAGTGCATGCCACCCAGGTAGATCAGAGCAAGGTAGCGATAACCAGCAGTGAAGGGCAGCTCAGTCAGGAGCACCTGGTGACCTCTAGGCGCAGCTAGTGTCTGCACAGTATGAGAAGAGGGGGTGATGAAGAGCCCAGGGTCTCACCAGCGTAGGAAAAGCGGGCAGAGTGAAGCTGGCATGGGGCGACGCAATCCAGGGGCACAGTCGAAGGGATGCAGTGATTCGGTACACAAGTACCAGGATTCCGTAGAGGTGTCCAGTTAGTGAGCCACGCCAAGCAGGGAGGATTGGTCGCCCCTACGAGAGGAGCAGCGAAATCATGAAGCACAGGGGGGCCACCTAAACAAGTCAGCATGAATGATGGAGGGCCTGGCGGGCCACAGCGCCCTCTTCGTGGAAAGCGTACTGTGCACGTGGACCTCGTGTGCGCAGAGGGTGCGAGCGAGTGGGCCCCCCAGGGGCACAGTATAAGGCAGTCCCGGGCCCCAAATCTCTCACCTGCAGGCAGGATGTCAGGTCTCCGTCTCCGTAGGGTCGCGGTCGAGCCGGCAGCTAGGGGCCGGAGTGTGGAGGCTGCAAGCAGGTCTTAGATGCGGCGACGTGCAGGCAGATGTTGCGGTCCCAGCCTGAGGGGAGGAGGGATCTCGGAGCGTCCCCCACAGGAGTCAGTGATCCCTAGTATAAATCCGCTGGCGGGTCCGGATGATAGCAGCAGTGTGGGACCCCTCCAGGGGTGGGCAGAGAGGACGGGCTGCACCAGGAGCAGCGTGCGGCGCACCGGGCCGCGAGGGGCCGGGGACGCGAAGGAGGCGCCGGCCCGACAACGTGCCGAGGAGCGGGCGCACAGTCGGGAGGGCAAAGAGGAGCTCGGCCCGGCGCCCGATCGCCAGCGCCCACCAGTAGAAATCCGCCGAGGAGTTGGCAGCCCGGCGGGCCGGCAGGCCACAGGGGGCGGGGTCCGCGGCCGTCGCCCCGAGCTCAGCAGGCCGCAGATGCCAGGCACATCGCACACAGAAGAAGGGGTCTCCCTCCGTCCAGGGGCTCCGATTACGGCCAGGACACGGGTCAGTGCACGGGGCAGGGAGTTTGCAATTGAATGCTCTCGTCCCCAACGCTGGATGGTGAAGAAATCTGCTGATTCCGACGGATAGTTTGCCGTCGGGTCACGGAGCTGAAGAACTAGGCAGCCATCTTGCCAGCTGCTCAGCAGCGCCCCCCAAGTTTGAGCAATATCTGACCTCTCATCCACTTGTTCTGTATGAGCGCTACCTCCTCAGCTTTATCTTTCTCTGCTTTCCATCTTTTTATTTATCTTTCTATATCTAGAGACATACCTGGTCGTTCACTTCTCTCCTTGTCCCGTGGGACTTTAGGGATCACATCTCTTTCTGGAGTCTTTTCAGGACTCTCATTGCTGCTACATGCAGGAGACTTATGTGCCGGGTTGCTATACCCTGTCGCTGCCTTAAGCTCTCTTAAAGGTTATAATCTGTCATCTTTTGTACTATTGTCATTTCCTTCAGGTGGGTTGGGGGGAGCAGAAGGCTCTTCAACCCCTCTTTACAATGGTTAAGCATCCAGTCTTCAGGAGGTGGGTCTTCCCTTTCCTCCTGGCACATCTTCCAAAGTTCTAAGCTAGCTAACCTCTTTTCTATCTTCTTTCCTGTGTACGCTGTGTGCAAATATATCATCATACATTGCAAAACTGATCCCCCTTGTGGCCGTGGCATGAACATTTTATCTGCTGGGCCCTTAACCCATTCTGCACTGTACTGCTTAAGCTTGGGTGCGTGTTTTGGCAGCTGTCTGCACAAGTGTATAAGCTGTGTAATATCCTCCATCATGACTAGTCACAACGTCTGTGAATACTGTTATTTGCTTTTCAGAAAAATAATACAATATGAGCGTGCACCAATCGTCGCAGCTCCAAACCTCTATGCTTCACTTTACTTCAATCTACCTATTAAATGAACATCATCAGTCAACTAAATAAATAAATAATACAATTTCAGCCTGTCACCACAATCTATTACTTTTCGTTTTTATCAATATCTCATCATTTCTTTACAATATACAACATACAGACAGACAAACTGACAGACTGGCCGGCCCACATAAATCTCTGTCAACGCTCCTCGTGACTCCTCTTGCCCCTAATAATGACTCAGATCGGAGTATAAGTTGTTCTCTTTAACGTTCCATGACTGTTCGTAGCCTAGGTATCTCCACTTGGACTTTAGAAAAACGTATTCTTAAAACGTCCCTTGACGAAGGATTCTGGGCTTATTATATAGATCGCTCCTCATCCATATACCTTAAACTATGACGTTCTGCATCTTTAAACTAAACATACCCCAACAAACCCTCTGTTACTCTTTCCCCATTATCCCTTTATCACTTTCCCCACTCAATGCCCATTAATCATTTGCCCTCTTTCTCAGTCTACTCACCATTCGCGTTTTCAGCTTCGAGATCTCCTCCTCCTCAACCAGCCGCTTCAGCCTTCGGTCCGCTCAGCTGCCTGTAGAAATCAGGAGGGGAATTCTGTGAAATGAGGGACCCGTCCCACCTGTCTTCAGTGATGTGCAATTTTTTACTAATGGCCGCTATCTACAGGGAGCTTCACGTTCCTCCAGCTAAATGGCAGAGGACAGTCAATATTTCGAGACCCTTAAAAGCCTACTTGGTTGATGAGTCTTTAACCATCCACTTTCTGCTATCATGTGAACTTGTGTACCCAACACTAGGCCCTTTAAGACAGGGTAGCAATACTTTGAGATGGATGGGGATGCAGAATATACTCAAACATCAATAATCAGACTGACTCTGGAAGTTGGCAAAGTACGTCTGTTTTAATATCAATTATCTAAAACAGGGAGTATAATGAACATCAACGAACATCCTCTCAATCTTCTCACTCAGCGAGTTTCATAAAGCTTACATAGTAAAATCCTGTCATCATTGATGTCAATCTACGTGGCAATCTATAAAAACCTACTTGGTGAAGTGATTGGCTTAAAGGCAACATCTAGGTATAAGTTCCATACTTATCAGGGAAGGTGATTGGGTCTCTACTGTCAGGTGGGCAAAGCCCTCCTCTAATACAAGTCACTATGAACGTTATCAAATACACAATGTCATATTGGTTATATATACTATAGGGCTCTCTATTACGTGGCCCTCTACAATTGGTTGGCACCCTTGTACCCCTCTCTAATATTCCACACGCGCTAGCAGGATGTAAACTGGCACCCAGGTGCTGGTGGGCTGGTCATGACCATAGCTTCCCACCTAATTAGCCTGCCATCTGTCATCACTCTTGCCGTCTGCCAGTCAATTAGCCTTTGAAGATGGCCTTGGAAATGTTCAATGTACCTGAGAATAAAAGGGAGTAGAGTCATACTTTGTCTCTTGGTTTCGATACAACTCAACTCAGCATCTATTTTCATCCGACCATGTGACTGGAGACCATGTTACAGTGCTTTTCTGTATGTAAAATACTATTAAATAATGAACCTCCGACATCTTAAATTTTCTTGCTCCTCACCTCAGACAGGGGTTTGTTCTTTTAACACGTTCTGTAGCTACTGCATGACCATACAAGCTCACGGTGGACTTGACTTCCTGGTGCTGGACCAGCCAAGCCTTTCTTGAATCCACCTCCGTCATTAAGTTGTTTCCCAACTGCGCCACTCTGAAAAAGGCTTTCTATTCAAGGGTCCAGACTCTGCTAAAGTGCGTTGTGGAACATCCATAGTCTATACATTGCTATGCATATACGTTGGCGCATCACTGCAATCTATTCACTACATAGCCAGCCTTAAGAATACTTTGTCTGCTTACGTTACTGCATCTGTACAATTGTAAAATGAGTTTGCATTTTCTTCATCGTTTCTTTAGTATGAGCATCTTCATCTCGAGCCCAAAATGTTGCTCATCTTTAACACCCCCTCCTTCAATCTAATAGAATGTTCATGGTTTTCAGCCTCTTTTCTGGATACGTTGGCTCTGCTTCGCATGACATCATCAGTTCACACTTCCTGCTGTATTTCATTCAAATGACCATTATATTGTCGTGAGGGGTACCTCACTTCCAGGATTCTTTTTTTTAATGTTTTATTCATTTATTTTATTTATTTATTTAAATATGTGCTTAGCCATCACTGGCTTTACATATTACTAACATATACATCATACAAAGTTTACTTACATCAATCTCTAAAAACAATTCAAGGATAACAATTATGCAACTAAAATACCAGCAGACACATTTTTTTAAATGGTTAAAATTGTTTTTTTTAAAATTTTATTTATTTACTTGTTTTTAATCGGAAAAGAAATTAGCGATTTTTACAAGAACCCTTCTCCTTCTACAGATGCGCCAAGACGCTTTTCACAGTCGTTTTTGTGATGATGATGATGACGCTTCTGAGTTCATAGTCACTTTTCGCCTTCTCTCTCTCTCTCGAGAATTTCGCTGTTATTTGATTGTTTCTCGGATTTGGCTTGCAATGGGCGATTTCACTGTTCCGGCCATCTCTGCTATTTTCCTATGGGCCTGTGTGTTGGAAATCTTTTCGAAGGCAAGGTCTATCAATTTTACTGCCGCTATGGTCCATCTCGTTGTTTCTCCGGAGATTAGCCTATTCCAGACCGCCTCTTCATCTAGCGTCATCGCCCCTTGCAGACATGGTTGTATATATCTGTCTCTATTTATGCTGGTTTTTGGGCATCTTAGGACTAGATGTCGCAATGTTTCCACTTCTTCTTTATTTTTGCATAGGCGGCAACTTTTATCCATTTTTGATGATCTAATGGCTAGGATTTGGTGGGTCATCAGCAGGTTTAATCTTGCCTTCAAGAATGTGCTCCTCATCTTTTTGTTCGGGAACTTTTTGCAGTAGTTCAGTGGCTCTTTCACCCTGTTGAACGTCGGTGGAAGGTGGGTGAGTAGCTTATTTGCTTTCGCTGTGTCTACAGTGTGGATCCAATCCATGAGTTCAATTTTTATCTTTACTCGATCTGGATTTTTTTTGAGATCTTCTTCTGTGCATGATATTTCGTTTAGTGTTTCTTGTATTGTTGTTGCCCAATTGTTGAGCGCTTTACACGTACCCGTTTTCAATTCTTCTGCTATCACCGCACATATTGGCAATGAATCGGCCATTATGATTTTCCTATAAAGTCTCAGCTTGCTTTGCTTCACTGATGTAGCTAACGAGACCAGGCCCAATTCCCTTCTAATTGCGGGCATGGAGGTTGATTTCGGTAGGCCTAGTACTGCCTTCCACATGTGTCCTTCCAAATTTTGCCAAATTGAGTTCGGTAAGTTGAGGGCGGCTTCCATACCATAGGTGATAGAAGGCACAACCTTTGCCTTGTAAAATTTTATTGCTGGAATAATGGAGAATTTCCCAAATTTGTTGTCGACCAGTCTCGTTTGTGCCGTAAGTCTTTTGACTTTGTCCCATAACTGATCTTGTATTGCGTTGTCACCTGCTGATCCATCTAAGGTTACCCCTAGGTATTTGAATTTGTCGACTACTTCCAGTTTGGCGTTCTCCAAATGCCAATTTGACTGCTTTGTATTTTTGTTTGCGGTTTTTTCAAAAACCATCACTTTAGTTTTTGTTGTATTAATTTCCAGATGGTTTGTTGACATATACTTTGCCAGATTGTTCAGTTTTCGTTGCAGCCCAATTGGTGTTTGGTCAATGATGATGGCGTCGTCTGCGTACCATAGTCGTGGTATGATTTCATTTCCAATTTTTGGTGGGAAAGCTCTTATTTTTTTTTCTTCCGTCTGGTAGTCCCCCAAGAAAGCGATGAAAAGGGCTGGAGCTAGTGGGCAGCCCTGCTTTACACCTCGCTGGATTTCAATCTCTTCCGACAAGGTGCCTTGTTTATTCAGTTTTACTCTGATTTTTGTGTTTTCATGAAGCGCTTTTATTGGTGCCATGATGGACGTTGGGCATTCCCACTTGCTCAGTTTCAGCCATAGTTTTTCTCAATCAATTTTATCAAAGGCTTTTGATAAATCTACGAATGCCAGGTAGATTTTTGGGGCACCTTCTTTTACTTTTGCTTTCAAGATCTGAATGATCAATATATTTATTGTCGTGCCTCCCTTCTTCTGGAACCCTGTCTGAAAAATGTCGAAGCAGGGTGCAGTCTTTGCCCATGTCCCAAAGTGGGTCAACAACTGGGTTGCGTAGATTTTGCCCACAATGTCTAACAGTGCTATGGGTCTGTAGCTTTCCGGGTCTTCTCTGTCGCCTTTTTTGTACACTGGCACAATTATGGCCTTTAGCCATGTTTCCGGCACCATTTTTGTCTGGGCACAGTGTGAGAAAATTTTGCTAATTAGCACTGCCCATGCCTTCGCAGATTGCTTTAGGTCGATATTTGACAACCCGTCCGGTCCGGGGGCCCTTGATGTTTTTAAGTTTTTGATGGTTTTTTCAATGTCTGTGATGTTAGCCACGTTCACCCAAATGGCTGTCGTGTCTGATAATCCTTTAGTTGTTTGCGTTTTCGGTCGCTCGAATTGTGCCATTAGATATGATTTCCAATTTGACTCAGGGACTTGATTTATCAGTTCTGGTGGCTTCGATGTATTTGTTGCTTTGATTATTCTCCAGAAATCGCTTGTTTTCTTTGAGCCAAGACTTTTCAACATTTTTTCCCCATCTTGTTGGTACATCCATAGTCTATGTTGCTTTAGCCAATGATTATATTTCTTAGCCTCCATCTGCCAGTTTTCCCAGTCTTCCTGCTGGTTTCTTTTTATTGCAATTTTTCTTAACCTCCTCACCACTTTTCTTCTTTCCACCACCAGTTTATCATATGTGTGTAATGCGTTTGATGTTTTCTTCTGTTGACTCCTCGCTGGTTTTTTGTATGGTATCAGCAACGGTATGTAGTTTGGTCGAGTTTGTGGGGCTTTTTCTTGAACTTCCTCTGAGAGTCTATATCTTGCTGTTATCGTTTTTACCTCTTCTTCTGTTAGACAGACTCTAGATTGCTGGTTGTTTATTTCGAGATTGTGTTTGTACACGTGATTTTCAGTTTGTGATCCTGTCCATTTGCATATTAGCAGATTGTGATCACTGTGTGTGGTTCTTTGGACTTTGTATTCTTCAATTCTGGGTATGAATTCTGTTGACACAAAGATGTAATCTAGGGTAGCTTTTGCATTCAAACTCTCCCAAGTTGGAATGTTCTTTTGTTTCGGAAATAGAGCTGCGATGTTTTGGAGATTTCTTGGTTTAATCAGGGTCTCCCATGCAATGCCTCTCTCGCGGGTTGACTCTTGACACTTTCCCGACTTTATTTTTTTGTTCCCCTCTCTGCAATCGGCGTTTAAGTCGCCACATATGATGATATCCGCATTCATGTGCTCTATTTTGATTTCATCTATCACCTCTGCCATTTTTGCGCAGTACGTTTTGTTTGTCATCTTTTGGGGGTTCCAATACGTGTTTATTATGATGACTTGGTTGCCAATCCTCTTGCTATTTGATTTTCCTTCGTTGGTCCATGTGGTCAGTATTACTAACATCTCATATGATTCGTGTAATTTTGTCGGTGTTGCCAGGCCTACTCCCATTTTCGTTGCTGTCAATAGGCCTGAGGATGGTCGGCCTAACAGGCCCTTGCTTGCAGGTGCTATTTCCACTACATAGCCGTCTAGGCCGGGTTTTTCTTGTAGCCAAGTTTCTTGTAGGCATATGATGTCAAGTGCGCCTAAGTCCACGTCGCCCGGTCTGGTTAAGTGCGTATATCCTCTTGTGTTCCATGACCCCAGGATGAAACATTTCTTGGTTTCTTTTTGGTCACCACTTCTTTGTTCATCCCACATAGGTGCCGGTGACCGTGTTAGTTGCTAATTTTCTGTTTTGCCCATTAAGGCTGCTTTTAGCCATGCTAGCGGGCCCGTGTTCGTTGACGTCTCCTTTGCTTGTCTCGGAGGTGATTTCTTTGCTCTCTCGTTTCTACTGTAGCGGCCAGTTCTCTCTGGACTAAAATGTCTCTGAACGCGTTTTGGTTCCCCTCTCCGGTATAGGTTCTGATATTCTGCGCCCGTGACCTGGTGCTCCTTCCTTGATTGCGTGTTTTGTTTTTCGTCCTTATGGGGTATTCGGTTCTCTTTTCTGTCTTCCGTTCGTCCATACATCACTTCCCAATCAATACCCCTTTCTTCTCTATATTTTCCTAATCTATTAGATCGATACCGCTCTTCTGTCCGTGAAGTGAAATGGTATGGTCTTCTTTCTTTTTCATCATACTTAGGGTCTTTCTTTTCTTTTTGTATTTCTCTTTTTATTTCTGTCAGCCCAAACCCATTTTTGAGCATTTCAGTAGCTGCGTTTGCTTCTGTTTCTTGCCGGATTGGTTCTTTCACGTGAATGTATGCCTTTGCGATCTTTCCTCTATGATAAGGCTCTACTAACGTGATATCTTCTGTTTTTATCATCTTCAACGCGTTCATTTTGCTCATTAATTTCAAGATCGTCTTCCTATTTAGGATCATGTATCCACTTTTTAGATCTAATTGCTCAAGTTTGAATATACGTTCCTGTCTTTCCGCTTTCGACATACCCGTTCTTCTGTTTTTCTCTGGGCTTTTTATCACCTGTTTTCGGTGCGTTGTTGACCGCTCACTTATTCTTTGGTCTTTTGAGGGCTTTCGTTCTTCTTCTCTGTTCTTTTTTTATGTTTCCGTTTCTCTCCCCTTTTGGATCTCACTTGCCTCTCGGCTTCTTTTTGGTGTTCGGGGTTTCATGTTTTGTCTAATTTCTATTTCTTTCTCTGGTTCTTTTTGCTTTTGTGTTTGCTGATCTGTGTTCACCTCCATCACTGAGTTGTTGGAGGCGGTCTCCCAATACTGGGACAAGTTCATCAGGTTTGTGTCGCTCATAAAATCTTCGACCGAGAGGGGGGGGCTTCTCATTTTGTCTCTTTTACTTTCTTTCTGGCTTTTTTCTGAACTTTCCACTCTGATTTCTTCTTCTTTTTTTTTTCCTTTTAGTTTTTCTGCTTCCTGCTGCTCCGCCTTCTCTGTCATCGGGTCTTTGTCAGCCTTGTCATTTTTCTTTAGTTTCAATATCACTGGGACTTCATTCTGGGGATGATTCTGGAGTCCTGATTTGATTGGGTATGTTTGTGGGGGTTTGTATCTTTTCTCCATCACTTCCTTTATCTCATGGTCTCCTTTGTGTCTCTCTGTTATTGCCGCATTTTTACTTTCCCGCTCTGATTTTTTGGTTTTCTCGTTCTCCTCCTCTGTCCCTCTTTTTAGGCACTCAATTTGTTTCTTTAAGTCCTCCAGTTCTTTTTCCCACCCTTTCTTGTAGGCGTCATTTCTTTCTTCTACAGCTGTGATGTATCCTTCTATATGCGTGATTTTTGTGGACATTGAAGCCAGAATTGATGTGTTGTCTTGTATTCCTTCTTTTATTGTTTCGTATAATTTGCAATATGGCGCCAGTGCTATCGTTATTGCAGACATGATTGTTAGTAGATCTGTTTTTTTACTTGGGGACTCCTTTTGTATCGGCGTGCCTAATTCACTTATCCTTCTATTTTTCGGCGACTTTGGAGTACTGGCTATTTTCCCTGGCATAGCCATTATTTCTGTGAATAGGCTGTCGCTTAACCTGGGTCTGTGTGCTTTTTCCTCCAATCTTGTGCACTTAGGTTTTTCTTTCTGTGTTTCTCTTTGTTCGTTCTCTCCATATAGTTCTCTTACTTTCTCTGGGGTACGAAGTAGCTGGTCTGAATTCGGGTGTGCTTTTGCCCCATCTGGGCCATCCACGTTTTGTCGTTGATCTTTTGGTTGGGGCACCCTCTCCCGGGCTGGGCCTGTCTTTGGTTGTCGTCTTCGGGTCTTGCGGTATTTCCCCCTCCTTCAGGGAGCTCCTCCTGATGTTCTTTTAAAGTGCTTTGCTTCCGTCTTTCTTCTCTTTCTTCTATTTGTCGCCGGATTGCTTTCGCCGCATTCTTTTTTTCCTGCAGGAGCTGCGGCAGACCTATAGCTGGCGATCCTTCTTGCCCCGGTGAGACCCCGGGGGTCTGTTGGGTGTCTCCTCTGGAATTTACCTCAACCGCTTCCAGCAGTTCTGCGTCAGATAGATCGTTTTCTGGTTCTAATTTTCGTTTCTGCTGGTTAAGGAAAAATGCTTTCAATGTTCCTGACAAGGATACTGGCAATGATCCTTTTTGCATTCCCTCATTTATTTTTTTTTGCGGTTTCTTTTTTATATTTTCTAATGTTGTTTTCGCTTTTCCTAGCTGTTCACGTCCTCTTTCTTTATTATTTTTTGTTGTTTTCATTTCGTTTGTCTTTTCTTGGTTTTTTCTTTGCATTGTTGGTTTGTTGGTAGTTATCCTTTTTTTCTGTTTTGCTTCTAAGGCTTTTTTTCTTGTTCTATTTCGGAATCTGGGTCTGACGTCCCCGTTTCACTTTCATTCCAACTTTCTTCTGTACTACTTTCTTTCCCCTCGTTGCTAATGGCTTTGTTACTTGGCACTTGCGTCCGATTTTCTTCCCTTAGTTTTGCCTCTTCTTCTATTACGTTCTCACTTATGCCTAGTTCCTCATCAGTGTCAACAAACCCTGCTTCCCTGTGTACACTTGCTTGTACGACTGTTTTGGGAACCTTTTCTTTTGGCCAGTCTAGCCTTCTTCCTTCTTCATTTTCTTGTGGTAAACTGTCCACCTCCACACTTTCCCTTTCTTGAGTGGTGTTCAGCTTGTTAGCCTGGCTCTTAGCCAATTCCACTATCTGCGTCCCTTTGGTGATTTCATTTGGGCTGTCTATTTGACCTCGAACTTTCTCACGGCGTTTCTCTAGACCACTCCTCTCCGTGTTCCCCATCCGCGTGGGGCTCCTCCTCCCAGCCCTCCCTGAGTCCGGCGAGGCAGGCAGGGCTGGCTGTCCTGCTCCGCGGTTTGTTGTCTTTTCCGATGGTTTCTTCTTCCTCCGTCCTCGGCGTCACAGCGCTCCTGCTGAGGGTCCGTCAGCGGCTGCCTTCCGGCTGCCGTTTCCGGAAACCCACTCGCCTTAGGCGCAGTGTGCAGGGCACTGGTCACCTCAGATCCCGGTAGGTCTTGCTTACTTTCACCGCTTAGATTTATTCGCGGGACTTGTGGTTCTGTTGTTACTGGTTCTGTTGTTCCTTGTGCATCTTTCTCCTTTGGTTCGAAGACGCACAAAGTAGTCGTCGTGCCCACCTCTCTGAGCTCGTTATTCGTACTGTTGAAACGAGACCTCGGCGTATGTAGCTCTTTTTTTCCTTCGTGGGCAGTTTCTTCACTGAAAAGCGTCTTGGATTTCAGCCGCATGGCTGGCGATTTCACACTCCTTAGACGCCGTTTGTTGTTATCAGTGTTGTCAGTGTCCGAAACCGCTCCCGCCTCGTCCGGTTTTTCATTTTTACTATTTTTTCGCCCTTGCTGTAACGATGGTCTCTCATATTTCTGAGCTGCATCCATATTACGTCTACCTCTGCCTCTGCCCTCACGGGCTCCCGCGGACTCCAGCAGACTCAACTCTCCTCACCCAACTCCGCTCACCGCTCCGCTCTGGTGCAGGGTTTTTAAGCCCTCCCACACGCTGTAGTAGACAGGGGAGAGAGACTCCAGCAGACTCCAGCAGACTCAACTCTCCTCACCCAACTCCGCTCACCGCTCCGCTCTGGTGCAGGGTTTTTAAGCCCTCCCACACGCTGTAGTAGACAGGGGAGAGAGACTCCAGCAGACTCAACTCTCCTCACCCAACTCCGCTCACCGCTCCGCTCTGGTGCAGGGTTTTTAAGCCCTCCCACACGCTGTAGTAGACAGGGGAGAGAGACTCCAGCAGACTCCAGCAGACTCAACTCTCCTCACCCAACTCCGCTCACCGCTCCGCTCTGGTGCAGGGTTTTTAAGCCCTCCCACACGCTGTAGTAGACAGGGGAGAGAGACTCCAGCAGACTCCAGCAGACTCAACTCTCCTCACCCAACTCGTAAAATTTCATCATATGGAAGATATTACCTTCTAGCAGACACTGCCATGTCACTTCTACATCATCTAACAAACTAGAGTTATTATATATTTTCAAATAAATGTATCGCAGCTGATTAAGGCTTTCGCAATAGCACATAAGGTGTTTGGCAAGTTTAGCACCTACAATTTTCATTGTGTCACATTTGTTGAATTTAAAGAGCAAATATGACTTGATAGTAGTATTATGGGGAAACGCATATTGGTATTTAGGTTTTTTAGTATGTACTGACGAATGTTCTAGAAATTGTCCATGTCTTGCACCTGAGCAAGGAAATGATAGAGGAGACCTCTATTTTCAAAATAATCACACGCGCCGAACAAGTGGAAACTTAAAAACCAATTCCTCATTCATACAACAGGCACCACGAGCACGGGCCTTTTCAAGCTTCCGCCAACTGGCTGCTAGTGCACCTTTATAAGAGAGACTGCAGGCGCAGCAACCCACGGTTCCTGGTGCTCCCAACAACTTGTTCTTTAGCATAGCTGTAAATAGACATTTTAAGTAAACGTTTCACCTTAGCATGGGAATAATACAGCCATGTAAAGACATTCTCTTTAGCCCATCTCACATATATCAGATATAATGAATAGATCGATTTTAGACTACGATAGTTATCTCCCTCATTAAATGTTCAAATCAATTCCACCACAAATGTATTATTAGTGAGGGTACATAATTTTACAAATAGCATGGCGGCTTTATATTCTAAAATGTCGCTGGCATATCTAAAATCGTATTCTAACAAAATATATTCACAAGATACAGCTGTTGGCAGTCTAAAAAGCCATCTTGAAATTTTTCCTTCAAACTTAACTAATTTCATTACTAAACTTTTTTCCTCATACCTCTGCAACATAGAGAAGACATGATACAATTTTGGTAGAGTATAATATTAAAATAGTATTGACGGAAAAACCACCCTGTCTACCGATAAAATGTCTCAGTTCCCTGTTGTTTTTATACATTTCAGTTTTGTTTCAAGCCAGTGTTGTTTCCATGTTAATTTATGGTCGATAATAACACCAAGGTATTTATAGCATTCAACAAGCTCGATTTGTTTGTTCTCAACATACCACTTATAGTTGTTGGATTGAGAGTGCTTAACTTTGCCTAAAAATGCCATCACCTTGGTTTTAGTGATATTTATCTCCAGGCCGCAAATTGTACCAGACTGTTCAACCTATTTTGTAAACTCCTGGGCGTATAATCAAGCAATACCAGATCGTCAGCATATCCCAAGCAGCATAGCTGTAAACTGGCAATCTTAATCGCCCAGAATGGCTGATCTGGTAAGTTTGGTATATTGTTTCATGGCAAACTCATCAGAGAGGTATTGTGGGGCTGTATTGTTGAGGCATTTGCAGGTGAGAGATGCAGTTTTAAGTTGAATTCTTTCTCTAATGGAGAGCCAGTTGTGGTCTCTTCTTATATAAGAAATATGAAGTTTGCGTGGAATGCTCAAGGCTGTCCTGAGGGCGTTATTTTACAAGATCTGTAGTTTTTTGGTGATGTATTTGATGGCACTAGGATAGAGACCATTACAGTAGTCCATTTTTGATAACATTAGGGCTCTAGCTAGAGTGGTGCAACATTTCGTAGAGAGCAAAGGTTTGCAGGCTCGGATAAGTTTGCAGGTGTAGGCGCTAGCCGAGGCAGTGGCATTAACCTGTTTTCTTAAATTTAGAGAAGAGTCTAAGTAGAAACCTAACATTTTTACTTCGCTGGCGACTTTTATGATGTTGGCATCGATATTGAAAGATCGATACTGTTCGCCTAATTTAGAGATGTTGATAGGGGATGCTAAAAGGAGGAGTTCTGTTTTTTCATCATTCAGGCATAGGTCGTGTGTGGCCATCCATGTCTGAATGATGAGGTAGATTCTGTTAATCAGGGCTAAGTCCTTGGCATAGACACCTGTCAGGGGAATGAGTATCTGGCTGTCATCTGCATAGTTTGTATAGGTGACACCCAGGAGATCCAGATCATCAAACAATGGTTTGGTAAAGGCATTATACATGGTTGGAGAAACGCACGATCCTTGTGGGGCTCTACATGTAATAGGGATTGGGTCAGCAGCCGCAGAGGTTGAGAACACTCTCATTGACCTGTTACTTAGAAATGATGTGATCCAAGCAGTAGCTTCTGGTGAAAAGTGTGAAGAGGTGGAGAGGTTGTTGCATAAGTTCTTGTGGTCAACCAGGTCAAACATAGCTGATAAGTCAAGAAGGAGCACGAGTGCTGAGTTTCCTTTGTCTTTGAGGTCATCAATTTGCATTTTTAGGTCAATCAAGGCTGTTTCCGTGCCGTGTTGTGGCCTGAAGCCTGATTGGTGGAGACCTAACAATTTGTTAGACTCATGGAAGTTTTGTATTTGGTTATAGGTAGCTTTGTCAATGATTTTCAGTAGAAAAGGGACAGTGGTAATGGGTCTGAAGTTGGTGGGTATCTTAGGGCCAAGAGTGTTTTTTTAGCAACGGCAGTACCCAAGAGTTCTTCAGGTTAGTTGGTACAGTACAAGTAAGGAAGGAGGCATTAATGAAAGATATGATAAAGGGAGCGAGGATGCTTGCTGCTTCCTTCATGACCATAGCAGGGCAGGAGTCACCTTGGCCATTTGATGGTTTGAGGGATGCTATAACTTTTTGAACCTCTTGGGGAGATACTGGTGTGAACCTGAAGCGTTGGGTGGCAATAGGGGTCTTAAAGTGGGTTTTGTTGGAGTCATTTTGGGGCCGTAAGGTGAGTTCTTTGTCGCTCATTTTCTTTTGTAGGGGGGCAATTTTATTAGCCAGCGCTTCCTGGATTTTGGTACACCAAGATTGGTCCTTGACACAGAGGTCAGTTTGGGGGATGTGTGATGCGAGTTCCCTGAGTATTTTAAAGAGTTTACCGGTGCTGGAGCTGGCTTTATCAATCCTTTTGTTGTAGGAGTTACCTTTGGCCGCAAGGATTTCACCTTTGTAGTTGGCAGTGAGTTTTAGTAGTTTCTTTGTTGATAGTGGATGGGTTGTCCAAATAGATTCATGTTTCCTTTTTTCAATTCTAAGCTCTTCAAGTTTGGGGGTGAACGATGTGTTCACGTGGGCTGTAGGTTTGCTTTTGCACATTTTTAGGGGTGCGATAGAGTCTATGGCCGTGTTGATGGTGTTATTGTACAATTCTACTAGTTCCTCAGGGTTGGAGGGCAGTGAAGATGCTAGTAGGGGCTCGAGAAATGGCTTGAGATTGTTGATAGTGATTTTTTTATTCCTGGTTAGAATGGGAGCGGCTATGGCTTTATATATGGCCGGTGGTGTGCAGTTTGGGAGTGTGAAAGTAAGCAGGCTATGGTCTGTCCAGGGTAGTGGTTCGATGGCCGTTATATTGGTTGGGCAGTTAAGGTCTGCTAGCCAGTCCAAAGTTCGTCCTTTGTCATGTGTGAGAAGGAGAAGTCTTTGGGTTAGGCCTAGTTCGGACAAGGAGTTGGCAAGGAGTGCAGCTGAATGGTCAGTAGGGTCATTGAATCCCAAGTTGAAGACCCCTAGGAGTATGATTTGGGAAGGGGGCTTAGTGTTGGTTGTGATGATGTTATTGATGTTCTCTTCAAATGTCCCTCAGGGACCTGGGGGGGTGATAGATGAGGTGGATAGTCAAGGTTTGTGATGACGAAAGTGGTAGTTTGGTAGACAGTAGTTTTCAGGCGGAGATGGAGACATTGTGGATGGCTCTGAAGTTAAGTGAGGTTTTATCAATGAGGGCAATGCCTCCCCCTCTAGTGGATTCTCTATCAGACCTGAGAATAAAGTAGTTGTCGGGTGTGGCGATGAGGAGGGAGAGGCCTGCTGCAGCATGTAGCCATGTCTCTGTGATTGTCAGTAAATGTCATGACCGCAGCCTCCAAGGAGTCAGATTTAGCCCAACTGCCTCGGAAGCTGGGTCACAACTTCATTTTCAGGCACCCATCGGCTCCCATAGGGGCCTTATGGACCTTGTCCTGGCGCCAGTGGCGCCAGGCTCATAAGGGGACCCAGTCCCGGCACAGGACGTGCCGGGCTCATGATGTAAGGAATGGTGCTTGGGTGGACCTACCGGCTGCAGACCATGCTGCTCACTCACCGGCAGGATGAAATCCTCATCCATCCATGGCTGGAACTACTTTACCTTCTGGGTGTGGCCAGCACCACTCCCTGGGACTGGATACTGGAACTATTCTGGAAGCTGGGACTTCTTACCTGGGCGAGGCTGCTGTGGAAGGAGACACCTAAGCACTCCAGTAGGACTATTTAAACCACGCCCGATCAGAGCAACGTGCTTCGCGTTATTCTGCAATAGCAGCAAGACGCTCACCGTGTCAGCTCCAGAGAATCTTCAACTTCTGCATCTAGGGAAGAGAAATCCGTAATCTTACCTCCTGAAATACCATCTTCGTCTTCTGCCGCATCTGAGAAGGGAAAAGAACACCAGGTTTGCACGAGATAAAAACCAGCGCAGCTCTTACCCAATCCATCGGTGCATCTCAAGCCACGGGCTGCAGCTTTCCATTTTTTCGGCACCCTGTGGAAGCAAGGACATTGGTTAGTAACCATCTTGAAACTTTCCCTACCTGCGCTGCATTCTTCTCGCCTCCGCCGACGCTGCTACTCGCATCTGCAAAACAAAAGGACATCATTAAGAAATACAAACTCCATCCATACGCACGTGTTTTGGGCAGCTCTCATCTATCTCAATCCTCGGCGCATTCCTCGACATCTATTTTTTCCACCCAGCTGCTTCTGCAACCTGAAAAAGGAAAAGAGACATTAAGAAGTGCTTTAAACTTCGAATTGACATTTTCTACTTACTTGCCTGCAATACCTTCGCCATTCCATCGCTCTCCGGACCTCCATATTCAAGCAACCGCCGTTCGTGCTGCTAACGACGGCCTAGCTTCAAATCTTCATCCTCTGCAACCAAGAGGCTGGACAATTAACCAGTGAAGTAACTGGCTTCGGCGCCCCTGCACAGACGCAGGATGGAGAGCTCCGCTTTCACCTATATAAGGTGAGCACGTTTAGCCTACGAACTACTTGGGGAGTACCAGGAAGGGGAGTCAGCTTGCCCAGTCAGGCTTATATATCCTATTAACCCCTTGCTCTCCTAATTGCAGACACCTCACCCTTCAGATCAAGATCTCAGTGAGGAGAGGGCCTTTCCAGGGTGGCATTCGAGGCCTGCGCGTGACCCTAGAAGACTCCGAGAACCCCCAGCCCAGACCTGCGCCTCCGAGGGATTCAGGTGAGCGTTACAGAACGCGAAGCCTACCGCAATATTCCCACCCAGGCGCAATGGAAACCTCGGACACAGATCAACTGGCTCAATTGCTTGGGGAACTAAGGGCAGAAGTACACGCATCTCGCCAAGAAACAAACGCTTTACGAAGGGAGTTGATCCTTGCCAAGGAACGGACTGATGATCTGGCCAGACAGTTGCTACAGGCTCAAGCGGGACAGACGCCACTGCCTCCCTATGGAGGGGGCGGCCCTCCTACAACCTCAAGTAATCCGGTGCAAATTAATCTGCCAGGGAATGTGCCTTTGGCCCCGCCCGAACGTTTTTCCGGTGAACCAAAGCGATATGCAGTATTCATCAATCAATGCCGCTTGCACTTTCTGTGTAGACCCGCCGCATTCCCAACGGACCAAGCCAAGGTAGCGTTTGTACTTTCCTATCTTAGCGGTAGTGCTGCAGACTGGTCCATTCCTCTCGTGACACAGGATGACCCGCTCCTCTATAACTTTCAAGACTTTCAGACCAGTATGGAAAAGTTGTTCGCAAGACATTCGCAGGGGCAGGCCTTGGACAATGAACTCCTGTCACTCAGACAAGATAATCAGGATCTCCTGGCTTACATAGCGTCCTTTAATAGACTGGTGGTTGAGACCAGGTGGCCTGAAGATAAGAGAATCACGCTCTTCTACAGAGGTCAACGTGGGGAACTTAAAGACGTTTTAGCTCAGGTGGTGAATCCGCCGCAAGAGTGTTCAGATTATATCGATCTAGTGGTCCAATTAGATCATCGGCTACAGAACAGGAAGACGGATCGATCCAGATTTGAAACCCGGGTACTTTAAGACCTCAGAGCTCCGCTAAAGGGAATGACTCTGTGGAACCAATGCAAATAGGAGTAGTAAAAGGACCATTAACCCAGAAAGAACGGGAAAGAAGAAGGCAATTACAGCTGTGCCTATACTGTGGGAATTCTGGACATTTCCTTCGTGATTGCTCAGTGAAACCGGTCAAGAAGACCGTAGGAGCTTCTGATAAAACTGCTGAGAAACTGGAATCGGGAAACGACCTCGCCCGACAAGCGTAGAGGTCCGCTTGCCGAGCGTTAGAACCAGTTCCTTGACCTCGCATTTGGTAATGCCCATGGTCCTCATATGTCCCAATAGACCAGATCGCATGCATGCTATCAAAGTATACATCGATAGCGGAGCAATCGGTAATTATGTGGACCACGACTTGGCTACCAGGATGGATCTTCCCCTACGTCCCAAGATGGTAAAGGACGTAATCACTACAGTGGATGGTACTGAAATAGCTTCCGGACCAGTTTCTCATACCACCATGGAGGTAACGTTGTTATGTCAAGGCGGACATCGGGAGAAGATCGTGTTTGATGTAATCAAGGCCCCGCAGTTTCAGGTGATTCTGGGAATGCCTTGGTTGGAAAAACACAATCCTCAGATAAACTGGCGAGCCAAGGTGATTCGGTTTCCAGAATGCGCTTCAACCTGTTATCCTCAGCCCGAAATCAAGCTAGCAGCCATCACTTCCGAGGAACCCCGATTACCTCTAGAATACCAAGAGTTCAGCGACGTCTTTCAGAAAGATCAAGCCAACACCCTGCCTCCACATCGGTCATACGACTGCCAGATAGACCTGATACCTGGGTCCACCCCTCCGTGCAGTAGAATATATGCCCTCACTGAACCAGAAAACCTCCATCTCAGGCAATACTTGGACCAGTACTTGGCTAACGGATTCATCCGCCCCTCGAAATCCCCGGCTTCCTCAGCTTTGTTTTTCGTCCCGAAAAAGGAAGGTGACCTAAGAACGTGTATCGATTATCGCGCCCTGAACCTGATTACAGTCAAAAACCGATACCCGTTGCCCTTGATTCCTGAATTATTGGACCATGTAAAAGGCGCCTGCATATACACAAAGTTAGACCTCAGAGGAGCTTACCATTTGGTACGCATTAAGGAGGGCGACGAATGGAAGACGGCCTTTCGCACTAAATATGGATTATTTGAGTATCAAGTAATGCCCTTCGGACTATGTAACGCACCGGCCGCTTTCCAGTTTTTCATGAATGATGTCCTCAGAGAACTTATTGATGTGTGCGTAGTCGTTTATATTGACGACATCCTGGTATACTCAGCCTCAGAATCTGATCATCGTAGACACGTCACAGCGGTTTTACAGAGACTTCGCCAACACCGCTTGTTTGCTAAACTGGAGAAGTGCACCTTTCACGCAAAGGAAGTGGAATTTTTAGGGTTCATCTTATCACCCAACGGAGTTCACATGGACTCAAGAAAAGTGGATGCTATCACCAAATGGCCTTCCCCAACTTCCGTGAAAGGAGTGCAGAGCATGCTGGGCTTCGCTAATTTTTACCGAAGGTTCATTCCTAAATTCTCTCGGGTAGTCCAACCTATCACGGCTCTTCTGAAAAAGAATAAAAAATTCGAGTGGACTCCAGAAGCCGAACAAGCCTTCCGAGAATTAAAAGCTAAATTTATCTCTGCTCCAGTCTTAAGGCATCCCCGTCCAGAACTTCCCTACATCGTCGAGACAGATGCTTCCAGTCTTGCAATGGGGGCGGTGCTGTCACAAAGAGACCCCGAAACGCACCAGTTACACCCTGTAGCCTTTTGGTCTCGCAAATTTTCGGCTCCTGAAATCAACTACACAATTACGGACAAGGAACTCTTGGCAATTAAGTCCGCCTTTAAGGCCTGGCGGCATTATCTTTTGGGAGCCCGGCACACAGTAACTGTAATCACAGATCACCGTAACCTCCAGTACCTGAAGTCAGCTAAAGCTCAATCTTCGAGGCAACTACGCTGGGCTTTATTCTTCGCAGAATTCGATTTTGTAATCACATTTCGACCAGGCGTTAGGAACGGAAAAGCAGACGACGTTTCCCGGATAGGGGTAGACGAACTTACAGCTAATCCGGAGCCGGTGCCAATAATTCCTGAACAAAAGATACTAGGAGTAATCAACACATCATCCCTCGAAGAGATTAAAGCAAGGGTCAATCAACTCATAACTCCCGAAGATTCATCGAATTGGCAATTGAAAGGAAAGGATTTTACAATAGATCAGAACCTACTGTATTTCCAAGGAAGACTATTCTTACCCTGCGCTGACTTACAAAAACAGGTCATCACCTGCTACCATGATTCTCTAATGGAAGGACATCCTGGAGTTGCCAAAACCTCAGAGAAAATTAAAAGGCATTTTTGGTGGCCATCTTGGAGGAAAGATGTTAAGGAGTTTGTGGCTTCTTGTGGTATCTGCGCACAAAACAAGAGTCAGAAGGAAAAACCAGCGGGATTATTACGTCCAATAGACATTCCACCAGGCCCTTGGCACACGCACTCGATGGATTTTATCACGGATTTACCCCCTTGCTCCGGATACAACACAATTCTAGTGATCGTGGACCTTTTTTCAAAGATGGCTCATTTTATCCCATTGAAGGGTTTACCTACAGCTTCCATTCTAGCCCGAGAATTTCTTGAAAACATTGTCCGGTTGCACGGTTTCCCTTCAGTACTAATCTCTGACCGAGGGAGCCAATTCATTTCCCATTTTTGGCGGAGTTGTTGTCGTTTAGCACAGATTGATGTACGACTTTCCACCAGCCATCATCCTCAAACCGATGGGCAGACTGAGAGAACTAACCAAACTCTGGAACAATATCTGCGCTGCATGTTGCATCAATCCGAGGGTACTTGGAAGGATGTCCTTTGGATTGCTGAATACGCTTACAATAATTCAATCCATTCTGGGACAGGAAAAACCCCTTTTTTCCTGCTGTATGGAAGTCATCCTCGAACCTCAAATCTGGACCCACCTCAAGCTCTCGGAACACCTGCTGTTGACCATCTGCATTCGACGATAACTCAAGCATTTAAAGAAGCCACAGCCCATCTTCAACGAGCTAAAGAATCATACAAAAAAGGAGCAGCCCAACATCGAAAAGAGGCTCCTCAATATCAAAAAGGAGATCAAGTCTGGCTGTCCACTAAAAATTTAAAGGGCCACACACCTTCAACCCAAGATATTTAGGACCCTACTCGATCACGGCCGTGATTAACCCAGTGGCTGTCAAACTAGAATTACCTACTCGAATGAAGATACATCCTGTCTTCCATGTTTCTCTCCTGAAACCTGTGCAACCCGGAACCCGTTTGACTAAACCTCCTGAGCCAATCCAAGTTGACGGAGAACCCGAATTTGAAATTCGAGACATCTTGGACTCCAAAATTTCCAAATCAAGACTATACTACCTGATTGATTGGAAGGGATATGGACCCCAGGAGAGATCTTGGGAACCCTCAGAATATGTACATGCACCTCGTTTAGTCTGAAAATTTCATCGGGCTTTTCCCAACAAGCCAAAACCGCCGGAAAAGACAAGCTTGGGAGGGGCCTTGAGGGGGGGTACTGTCATGACCGCAGCCTCCAAGGAGTCAGATTTAGCCCAACTGCCTCGGAAGCTGGGTCACAACTTCATTTTCAGGCACCCATCGGCTCCCATAGGGGCCTTATGGACCTTGTCCTGGCGCCAGTGGCGCCAGGCTCATAAGGGGACCCAGTCCCGGCACAGGACGTGCCGGGCTCATGATGTAAGGAATGGTGCTTGGGTGGACCTACCGGCTGCAGACCATGCTGCTCACTCACCGGCAGGATGAAATCCTCATCCATCCATGGCTGGAACTACTTTACCTTCTGGGTGTGGCCAGCACCACTCCCTGGGACTGGATACTGGAACTATTCTGGAAGCTGGGACTTCTTATCTGGGCGAGGCTGCTGTGGAAGGAGATACCTAAGCACTCCAGTAGGACTATTTAAACCACGCCCGATCAGAGCAACGTGCTTCGCGTTATTCTGCAATAGCAGCAAGACGCTCACCGTGCCAGCTCCAGAGAATCTTCAACTTCTGCATCTAGGGAAGAGAAATCCGTAATCTTACCTCCTGAAATACCATCTTCGTCTTCTGCCGCATCTGAGAAGGGAAAAGAACACCAGGTTTGCACGAGATAAAAACCAGCGCAGCTCTTACCCAATCCATCGGTGCATCTCAAGCCACGGGCTGCAGCTTTCCATTTTTTCGGCACCCTGTGGAAGCAAGGACATTGGTTAGTAACCATCTTGAAACTTTCCCTACCTGCGCTGCATTCTTATCGCCTCCGCCGACGCTGCTACTCGCATCTGCAAAACAAAAGGACATCATTAAGAAATACAAACTCCATCCATACGCACGTGTTTTGGGCAGCTCTCATCTATCTCAATCCTCGGCGCATTCCTCGACATCTATTTTTTCCACCCAGCTGCTTCTGCAACCTGAAAAAGGAAAAGAGACATTAAGAAGTGCTTTAAACTTCGAATTGACATTTTCTACTTACTTGCCTGCAATACCTTCGCCATTCCATCGCTCTCCGGACCTCCATATTCAAGCAACCGCCGTTCGTGCTGCTAACGACGGCCTAGCTTCAAATCTTCATCCTCTGCAACCAAGAGGCTGGACAATTAACCAGTGAAGTAACTGGCTTCGGCGCCCCTGCACAGACGCAGGATGGAGAGCTCCGCTTTCACCTATATAAGGTGAGCACGTTTAGCCTACGAACTACTTGGGGAGTACCAGGAAGGGGAGTCAGCTTGCCCAGTCAGGCTTATATATCCTATTAACCCCTTGCTCTCCTAATTGCAGACACCTCACCCTTCAGATCAAGATCTCAGTGAGGAGAGGGCCTTTCCAGGGTGGCATTCGAGGCCTGCGCGTGACCCTAGAAGACTCCGAGAACCCCCAGCCCAGACCTGCGCCTCCGAGGGATTCAGGTGAGCGTTACAGTAAATCTAATTTCCTATCGGTGATCAAGTCGGCGATTTGAGATGCATGGGGAACTAGGGATCCGGAGTTGATCAGAGCTCCGGTGATGGAGGTGTTGGTAAGAACAGTGGTGGTTGTAGGAGATGTAGGTTTACATGCGATGTTGGTGGCCTTTTTGCATTTGTTTTGTGGTTGTTTGGTGGTGCTTAGTCTAAAGTTGATCGTGGGAGTAGCAGTTGTGGGTGAGCAATACGATCTATCTAGTCTTGAGCCGAGTCTGGTATTTCCCAGGGGAATTGGGCATGGGGCGCTCGAGGTAAAAGTTGAAGTATATGGGTCAGTGGTATTTTGGCTGCAGTTAGCAATGCTTTCCCATGTCCTGATATTCTCCAGGTGGACTGAAGGCGTTGTGGCGAGGTTTCAGTTGTCCATAGAGCATCTTGGCTTTAATGGGGTTAAGAAGGGTGTGGGTTTGATAGCGAGATTGACTCTGAGTGGCGGGAGGAATAGTGTCGTTTTAATCCTGAAGTCCATGATGAGGGGGTTGGACATAGTTGTAGACCTGCTAGCTGTGGCTGGCGATAGTCTATGCAAACAGGTGGTCTGCATGTTGATCACAATGTGAATGGCTATGTACAGGCTAGCACAGAATACTTTGAAGTAGCATGGGTTGGGAGAGTACATTTTCTTCGTAGTTGTTTGTGCCATACAGTATGCAGTGGGCTAATTAGCATGTAGGGGTAATTACTAATCTACTAGGCTGGTGGTCAGCCGATTATAGAGGGCAATTATAGAGGGCAGTAGGTTAGTAGGTTGACATGCGTAGGCCGAATACAGGTCGGTGGGCATGTGCACTAACTACTAGCCAACCTAGTTCACGTGGGCCAAAGTAAGTCCACAAGGGTAATGTTCAGGAAATTACAGTAGGCCTGGGTGTGTGATAGGTTGCAGGTTAGTAAGCAGATATTACAGTATACTACATGTGGTAATTTGACCAAGTGTTCACATTTAGTTCTAATTCAATGTGTGCTTTCTTCTACTATATTAGTCAATTGGTCTATAAAACCTTTCAGTTCATATTGGGCAATCTCTTTCGCTTTTACGAGTTTTTTGATCCCATATAATCCGATTTGCAGCATTATTAATGTCTATATTGCCATTGAGATGGTATGATGTCTCTACTTTGGAGTATTTCATCAGCAAATAAAGTGGAAGATGGTTGCTTTCTTCCCTGCAACCTATTGCCATGTCAATCACCAAGGTGTTAGCTCTTTCATTCACCACTATGTAGTCTATTGTCGATAGACTGGAGCCACCTACACGAGTAGCGCTTCGATTGACATCACCACTAGAATTGCCGTTAAGCATTATCAAATGGTGTTTTAAAAACAAACTAGCCCAGGGTCTACCATATCTATTAGATAATCCATAGTCAATAGTCCCAGAGCACATCTCATCTGTTACTGAATTATCAGGTAGCACAATCTTAGCATTAACATCACTGACTAAGATGATAGGTATTTCAAGGTCAGCTTCTTCTAGAATTTTAGATACCGTAGTCAGATTGGTTTTATTACAAACTCCATTGGGAGGACTGTATATATTAACTAATAACAAAGAAGGGAATTCAGGTAAGTTGGTTTTAATGACCACTGCTAGCACCATCTCGGTCGACCAACTAGTATTATCCCCTATTCTTTTTGGTATAGGTATTTTCACTGGTACTGCATGTGTCTCACACTCTGGCTCCCAACATATAGGCATCATGGGGGCAGAGCTTTGAGTGGGGGTACTTGGCACAACCTCTACAACTCCCTCACCACTGGCTCTTTCACTCCTTCCCTCAAGCACCTCATTGTGCACCCTCTCCTAAAAAAGCTGTCCGCTGACCCCTCCTGCCCTGCTAACTATCACCCTATCTCCACTACCCCCTTCCTGGTGTAAACTCTTCAAGACGTTGGTCCTCCTCCAACTGAACCTTCATACTAAACCTGTTGGTTGCCTCCATGACCATCAATCTGGATTTCAGGCATCCAGAGGCATCGAAACTGCTTTCCTGCACACCCGTTAAGACATGCTCGCAAGGTTTTGACTTTAACCAGCCTGTTGTTCTCATTCTCCTCGATCTCTCCTTCAACATGGTCAACCATTCTATCCTCATAAAACGTCTCAGCGATACCCTCAGCATCACATATCGGGCACTGGATTGGCTGACCTCTTTCCTCACTAACCGCCCTTCCAAGCTGCAACTGGGCCCTTTCTCCCCCACCACCTCAGTCTCGACCTGTGGTGTCCCCCGTGGCTCTTCAATATTTATCTTGCTGCTCTTGCTCACCTGATCTCCTCCTTCTCTCCTCATTTCCAGGGTTATGCTGAAGACACACAGCTTTCCTTCAAACTTCCCTCTACCACCTCCTCCTCCTCTCTCATCCCCGATCGTCTGACTGCCATCTAGGCATGGTGTGCGGCTAATGATTACTGTCTTAATGCCAGTAAGACAGAGATCCTTGTCATTGGGACACCTGTGTCCTGTTTCCCTCCTACTTTCTGGCATCCCTCCTTGGGCCCTCTACCCTCACCATCCTGTGAGGCCAGAAACCTTGAGGTCATCTTCGACTCTGTTTTCTCCTTCACTCCTCACATCTTGGCCTTTCCCCAGAAGCTCAACGTCTCCAGAGCGCTCGTTCTCTATAGGCTGGACTACTGCAACAGCCTCTTTTTAATCGCTCCCTTTGCTCCCTATGCCCCTATGCCCCCTATCCCCCCTTCAGCTAATCCAGAATAGAAGTACAAGACTTATCCTTGGCCTCAAGCCCAGGGACCGTATTTCTCCAGCCCTAATACCTCTCCACTGAGTCCTGGTGGCCATGAGGATCAAATTCAAGACGCTCTGAATTAAACACAAGGCTTTCTGGGGCCTGAGACCACGCTATCTCCAACTTTCCCTCTCTAAATACTTCCCTGTTAGAGCCCTCCACTCCATTCCTCTATCTCCAACTCTCTGTTTGTCAAACGCTTCTCAAGAAGAGAGTGGGGGGCAAGTATCTCTTCTCAGTTGGTGCCTTTCTTTGGAACAGCCTCCCTGCCCCTCTCAAACTTGAGCCCGAACTGCTAAAGTTCAGGAAACTTCTCAAAACTCTGTTTTTCTCCACCTCTTTCCCTCTTTCCCTTCACTGCTAATCACCCCACTGCCGCGGAGACTGGCAGCCTGGTCCTTTATGAATGTCATGGGTTACCAGGCCTTCTACCCAGTCGACACAACCACCCTCACCACCGACACCCTCAGCACTGCCCTTGCAGGCCCCCTGCCTGGTGGCTGTGCATCCCACCCATAGGATTCTTCCGCGCTCGCACTTACCCAGTGGCCTCCTCCCTTGGCTCCCCTTGGCACTTCCATCCTGGGCTCCCACCAACACTTGTCCTTACTCTGTTCCCTCCCAACCCCCCCTTTCCCTATCTCCTGCACTTCTCCTCACTGCACTTGCACGTCCGAATGTCACAAGGCCTAGTAGAACCATAACTGTATATTTACTGTGTTTTTTCCAGTGTTATTTACTCCCTGTTCCCTCCCCACTTTGTCTTGTGGTGCCTCGAAACACTATTTTGTTGTATAGGCGCCTAACAAATGCTCAATAAATAAAATTAAAATAAATAAAATAAACACCATGCCCCATGATCCCTCATCACCAAGCAAACACCATGCCCCATAACCCCCAACCAAACACCATGCCCCATAACCCCCAACCAAACACCATGCACCATGACCCTCCACCCCCCAACCAAACACCATGCCGATGGCCCCCCCACCTCCCAAACAAACACCATGCCCCACCACCCCCAAGCAAATACCATGCCCCATGACACGCAGCCCCCAAGCAAACACCATGCCCCACCACCCCCAAGCAAATACCATGCCCCATGACACGCAGCCCCCAAGCAAACACCATGCCCCATAAACCCCAACCAAACACCATGCACCATGACCCTCCACCCCTCAACCAAACACCATGCCCCATAACCCCCACACAAACAGCATGCACCAGGACCCTCCACCCCCCAACCAAACACCATGCCCCATGGCCCCCCACCTCCCAAACAAACACCATGCCCCACCACCCCCTAGCAAATACCATGCCCCATGACACCCAACCCCCAGGCAAACACCATGCCCCGCTACCCCCCAAGCAAATACCATGCCCTATTACACGCAGCCCCCAAGCAAACACCATGCCCCGTGACCTCCTACCCCATCAAAACGCTAACCCCAGGCTCCTCACCCCGCCCCAAAATGCCATACCCATGTCCCTACCACCAAAACATAATTTCCATGCCCCCCTGCCACCAAAACACCATCTCCATGCTCCCCCTACCAAACGCCATCCCCGACTCCCCACCCAAATGAGAATGTACTTACGCGAGTGGTGGACGAGCAGGAAGGAGGTCAGGCAGGTGGGCCTCTTCACAAACGTGTGTTGCGGCTGGCATGACAAGGCTGAAATACCTTTCCGGCAACAAGCCTTATTAACCACGCCAGCCACAGTGCTGGCTCTCTATTGGTCCAGCACATGCAGTGCGTGACTCATAAGAGCTGCGTAGTGAATGCACTGAACCAATAGGGGGTGAATATTTTTCTGCGCCTGGCAATCAAAGACTTTGCTAGTGGAGGGGGGGGGGCTGTTGTTGCTTGCAGGCCAACCTCCATTAGGAAAGTCTTTAACCAGGCCCGGACACAAAACACAACATGCTGAGCCGCACTTGGCCAGCGGGCCGTATGTTGTGTACCTGTGCCCTCCTGATTGATAAGACTATTTACAATACCCTTGCCCCCTCATTCACTGCAACCCATCGAATGCAACGGAGTACCACGAAAAATTCAGTCCAGCAGTCACATAGCTACTGACACAGCAGTCTTCCTTATGCCTTAGCAATATGCGATGCATGATTTTAAATGCAAAAGATATTGTATTGCTTCTTTAATTTATGTTTGCACTGACTACATTCTTACGAAGGGCGTTCATCCACCGCAGCGCTTCGAGGCCATAAGTAGGCGCTATACAAATATCAAATAACATAACATTATCCTTCTTCTTTGCTACAACCCTTACTAAGTGAGATGTGTCTGCATCCAAGAAGGCGGCACTGAGCTAGTCCACAATTAACACAAACATGTCCTCAAGAGGTGTGTGTGTGTAAGAAAGGTCCTCTAACCTCCATGTCCTCTTTTGACTTTCGTGCGAGACAGGATCTTGATGGGTATGGTACCAGGCATTGGCTCCTGATGTCCCAAGGTAACCTGGCATGGGTGTGGCTGCTCTGATGAGTCAGCTCGCAGGTCTGGCATGTTTTTCCAGTCTGTAAATCCTTTAATTTGGCCATGGCATTGCATGGCTGTGTAGACTCAGCACACTCTGGTGATCTGCCCAAGCCAAGCATATTTGCTCACGTGTGTGCCTTATGATGGCCCATGTCTTGAACATATTGCGATCAGGCATGGGTTTCTAGGGCCCACATTGTGCAATGCATAGGGAGCACACCATTGTGGCAGTTGCTCGTGGTTCGCCATTTTGGAATCGTACAGATGGCTCTGCCTTGTTCTTCTTTCTAGTCACTGCTCACCATGGCAGTAGTGGATCCCTTATACATAGCTCTCAGCGTACCCGCTTTTGGCAGGTGTCACTACCCTTATAAACAGCTAACTCACCCGCCAATCCTCCTGCACAACCATTCACTTGAATGGGCTCCCACCCACCAACCCCTTAAAATGTGGTGCTTTCTCCCCTCCCCCCCTCACCCCCTCGGCAGCACAAATCGTTGAGCGCTATGCCTTCTATCAAAAGCCTAGCACGATCCCCTGGAATCAGTAACCTTTCACCTACAAGCTCCTTATTCAGGACATGGGGCCTCATTACGACTCAGGCGGTAAGGGGTTTACGGCGGCGTAAACAGCGCCGACCCTTACCGCCTGATTCCGAGGTCCCTTAGCGCCATGGAGGTTTTAACACCTGCTTTTAGCAGGTGTTAAAATCCATGGCGCTAAGGGACCTTGATGTTAATTACGCCACCGTAATTTACGGTGGCGTAATTAACGCCTTCCCCACTCCCATTATGCCCTATGGGGCAAAAATGGGAATGGGGAAGGGTAAATGGGGATTGGGGACTTACCGCCCCGCCAACCTCGGAATGGGGCGGTAAGTCCGCCAACCACCATGGCGTAAACGTAGTTTACGCCATGATGGTAAAGGTACGACCCAGGCGGTAACTTACCGCCTGGGTCGTAATGAGGCCCATGCTCTGTCAGGGGTCCTCATCCAGTCCTCAGGAGCTTCAACTACACCAGGCTTTTCAGGATCAACACTAACTATTACCTCGCTCTCATTAAAATGTAATAACTCAAAGACAGAGTTTTTGCTTTTCGGTCTAAGCAATTGGCAGCTTAAGTTCAGGCTTGGCTTCCAGAGTCAGCAGTGTCCAGTTAATATGTCGAATCCATAATGTCGAATGACAAAAATGTCGAAAAAATGTGGCCGAATATGTTAGTTTTTTTTGCTTTCGTGCGTTAAAAAAAGGGGTTTTAAAAAAGGGGGGTTGGGGGAAACCCCCCCATTTCGAACAGAAAATGTAAAAAAAGAAATGACATTCCACTTTTTTTTTCGGCCAAAATTCTTTGACATTTCTGCATTCGAGATTATGTAATTCGACGATGTCACTATAAACCAGAGTCAGCATTCCAGGGCAGATCTCCTAGTCTTCTGGCACAGTCAGACGATTCTCTGAGCTTTCTTTAGATTCCAGCCTTTCATTACCAGCTTGCGAGGCTAAGAAAGCTCAGCTTGCACTTCATCAGGCATCTTTCTGCACCGGGCAAAAGTGTGCTTGCCATCCATAAAAATGTATCAGGGGTCCTCCGATCGCACCGTATAAAAATCGTAATAAAAAAGGAGCACACACGGGGCAAGAAGTAACGCTGTTTATTACAGCTGGGTGAGCACAAATCAAACAGAATAGTGTACTGGAACTGATTGATGAGAGCTGACATCTAGGCATACAGCGAACATTAGTATTATAGTTCATAATACAATGGTCGAGACACTTAGAAACAATTGCAATTCAGTATATTTTCGATGTTTTTTATTCAGCATATAACCATGTATCTTACAGACCTTTAAAGGAATAGTGCGCTCAAAAAAATTATTATTAAGATGGGCAATAATCCAAAACATACATTAAACATATTTTTAATGAAAGTTCCTACGTAAACTTTTGAGCAAACAAGCTCAAAGGGTTTACATGGGAGCATCCATTTTGCCATTTCAGGCAGCCTCCTCAGCTCATGTTAAGCTCTGCCCTGGCGGCACTAAACAAGCAGCAAAAGCCCCCTACTGGGAGGTTTTGCTTACTGCAGCCAGAACAGAGCTCAACATGAGCTTAGGGGGCTGCCTTCACTTTCATTTTACGTTTTCGGTCCTTCCCAAGCCCAGGGAAGCAATGAAAACGTAAAATGAAGGCAAAAAGCAAAGTCGCTGCAATTACAAATACAATGTTGTTGTATTTGTGATTGCCTTGTTTGGAAAACTACGGAAATCATAAATACAAGAACGTTGTATTTCTGACTGCAGCGGCTTTTGCCTGGACCCAGGGGAGCCCAGGAGACTCCAAGCGAAAGCCGCCACAGTCAGAATAACAACATTGTTGTATTTGTAAATACCGCAGCATTTACAAATACAACAACTTTACATAGGGACTTTGCTTACAAATATTTTTTATATATATTTTTGATTATGGGACAACTTTTTAGCCAATAATATTTTTGAGAGCACTACCCCTTTAAGCACCACAAACGTACACATACAGTTACATGCTTTTGTTTTATTTCTTTTCTACCCCCTCCTATAACTCCCGCCCTTGTTACGCTCACCTGGTCTCTGCGAAGGCGTTGGGGCATGGTTGCAGCCCTCCCTGAACTTGAATCACCTCCTTCAGGCCTCTCCCTCAGTAGGAAAGCTGTGAGCAGTGGTACGTGGTGATACTGCTCCTGTGTGGAGATAAGAGTGTGTGAGTGCACCAATCTGTGATTGTTGTACATCTCGAACCCTTCACCGCAAAGTATGATTTCTGTGAGCATATGCCGACCCATATAGCTCACCTGTGAATTATGGAAGATAAGCTCTCTGTCCTGCTACTTCGGGCAGGGGCGCGTCGAATGGGATCTAGTTCCTTCACTGATCCCCGATAAGGATTAGTCCAGTCCAGCTGCGACTATGCTTATCCTTATGATTCGTAAGTCTTTCTTGAGCTCTTGTGATGCTGTTCATTCTGTTAAATGTCTTTATATGTTGCTCCTATTTATGCCCGCAATAATGTCTGTCTTCTGTTTTCTTCCCTTAGATGGAAATGCAGCGTCAATGCAGCTGTAAGACGCCAGATGCGGGTGGATGGAAGATGGATGCTACCGCAATGTTCGATGTTTAACCTTGTCTTCTCTTTTTTCTTGCAGGTGCTGCTGTCGATGATGGAGCGTGTCGTGCTGAGGTGCCAAGATGAAGATTTCGGCATTCCAGAAAGTGTAAAGATGAATACTTGGTTCACCGAAGAGATGTACAGGTAAGAACAGCTTCCCCCAGTTGGTAAGTATGCTGACAGGAAGCAGGATGTCCAGGAAGTAGGATCTTCAAAGGTAAGTCTGACTTCAGGCGACAGTGAGCGTTACGCTGCTAGCAAGTGCAGAATAACGTGAAGCGTCTGTCTTGAGGATCGGGGCAGCTTATGTAACTGAGATTGTGGGCACGCACATTAGGGCCAGCTTACCAGCCACACCCTGCCATTCCTAGAGAGTGAGCACGTGAGAAGGCAATCCATTAGCAGCCACACCCAAGAATACACTTGGGGCTGCTTAATGGATGGAATGTTCAAGGTTAATGCATCCTGCTTAATGGATGGAATGTTCAAGCTTAATGCATCTGAAGTGCTATGTCCATAATAAAATCTTTTTGGTTGTAAATGGATGTTCTTGTTTACTTTTGTTCATGAGCCAGGTGCCAAAGATGCCAGGACAGTGTCCACCCAGGTCTCCTGTGCATGCGACCCCTGCATGCCTGAGCCCCTGACTTCATGACCATGACAGCACTCCCCCTCAAGGCCCCTCTCAAGGGTGGTTCTCCTCCCGGTCCTGGTTTGGTGGGATTATTGCGATGGAACTGTCTGATTAAACGCGGAGCATGGACGTGTTCACTGGGTTCCCAATTTCAGGTCTTGAGGTCCGTAACCTTTCCAGTCAATTAGGTAATACAATTTTGATCGAACCACCTTGGAGTCCAGGATGGATTTGACTTCATATTCTGGTTCTCGTTCTATTACTTCGGGCTCTGACAGAGAACTAAGCCGTGTATTGGACTTCATTGGTTGAGGAGAGAGACATGAAATACGGGGTGAATTTTCATGTGAGATGGTAACTCCAATTTCATGGCGACAGGATTGATTATGGACTATATAGTATAAGGGCCCAGGTATCTTGGGCGGAAAGCTCTTGGCCCCTTCAGGGGAATATATTTGGATGCTAACCACACCTTTTTTCCAATCTGGTAGGCGGGAGCTTCCTTCCAATGTCGGTCAGCAAACAGTTTTTGTCTTTCCTTAGCCTTGGTCAGATTCTATGTTGTCTCCTTAAGAACCTGAGTGATGGTTTTATACAAGTGTTTTATGGCTGGCATTTCCAGGGTATTGGGTGGATCAAATACTGATGTCCTTGGATGTCTTCTGTGCACAGTGTAGAATGCAGTTTTCCCTGTGCTTGTGTGAACTGAGTTGTTGTATACATACTCAGCTATCCAGAGTATATTTTTCCAAGAATCCTTAGACTGTTGTAACATACACCCGAGATGTGTATGTTACAAAAAGTTTGGTTGGTTCGTTCACTTTGCCCATCAGTTTGAGGGTGATTGCTTGTGGACAACCAGAGATCAATTTTGGCAATCATACAACACTTTCTCCAAAAGGCAGAAACAAAATGCGTTCCGAGATCAGATACTAATAATGATGGAAATCCATGCAATCAAACAATTTGCTCTAGTAACACCGAAGCGAGAGTTGACATTGATGGGAGTCCCTTCAGAGGGATGAAATGGGCCATTTTGGAGAATAAATCCGCAACGACTAATATGGTGTTGTATCCATTGCAGGGTGGAAGATCCGTGATGAAGTCCATCGACAGGGTATGCCAAGGTGCTGATGAATCGTGGTAATATGTAATGATTTGCTTTTGCAGTTCTTGGTCTTGGACATATAATCATCCTTGGAAATACGGTAGATTGTCTTCGATGGTGTACTGGTCACCTTTTAACAGCCATTCCTGTTGTGTTAATTGATCCGTACAATGGGGAAGCTACTTCGGGGTGGAAACTAGGAAAGAGATGATGATAATGTCGGTGGTAGGAGTCCTGGTCATTCGACACAGGAAAAAGAGCTGCTCCGGCTCTCTAGTCAGACACCCCCAATCTGTCATGATGCCTACCTCCAAGGAGCCAGGTCCGACCCAGCAACCCCAGAGGCAGGCATCATTTCCCCCAGGGGAGTGCCAGCGGGCCCAAGCTGGGGCCCTTTGGACGCAGTCCTGGCGCCTTAGGCACCAGGCTCATGTTGGACCCCTGTCCTGGCGCCTTAGGCGCCAGGCTCATAAAGCTAGACATGTGTTCAAGTGTTTTAATGTGCACTTACCTGATGCAGACCATGCTGCCACATCCAGGCCCTCTTGAGGCTTGAATGGAACTACTTTACCTGTGGGATTACTTTCCACCCGGGTGTGGTCGGGGAAGGATATATACCTGATCGGAGGAAGGATACACACTTGGAACTTCTTCCAAAGCTATTTAAACCACACCCGATCAGCAACTCACGCTTCGCGTTGTTGTGCTCCTCGCAGCTGGACGCTCACTGTGTCAGCTCCTGCATCTGGACCTCAGCCACGCCTGTCAGTATCCTGGGTCACCTGCAAAGGGAGACAAAAGACCTTACCTGCTAAATCAGCACCACAGAGACATCACACCGACGATCCTGAAAAGGAAGACATCATTTTAAAAGCATTTCGCTACGATCGCTGCAGCGCTGCATTTCACTCACCTTTCCTGGACGCCACCATCTTCAGCAGTGATCATCCGGATCCACAGCCACTTCCCAGAACCTAGAGAGAAAGACAAGAACAAGGTGAGAGAAGGAAGGGAATAGGAAAAGCTCAGTTTCCTTCTAAGTCTTACTTGTTGGGTCATTCCCATTTCATTTCGGGTCTTGCCGCTTCCAGGCATCCGGACCCCGGCCCCTATGGGGAAAAAAGACAAAGACATTGAATGAGCGAATGCAAAGACATTACCCGAGCGCTCATCCAGAACTACCCTGTCATTTACTGGAATTGCACGTATCACTTCGGGTCGGCGCCATATCTCCGGCATTCCGAACCCCGGCCCCTAAGGGGAAAAAGACAATGAACATTATTATTAAGCTTGGACTTTTGAACTTGCAACAGAACTTTTACAGAACCTTACCTGAATAGTCAAGCTTATCTGAACTCCCATAATCCTCAATCCAGTGAAGTAACTGGGTTTCAACGCGCCCCTGCATCAGAAGCAGGATGGAGAGCTCATCCTTCCTGACCCTAAGGTGAGACTTCATGGGGAATCGAGGAAGGGTATCGAGGAGGGTTGGAAGAGAGTGGGAGGCTTGAGCATAACTCAGTCAGTAGGTAATACTCCCTTTTCACGCACAGGGGAATATCCTGCGAACCGGAGAAGCCAGAGTAGAGGGGCCCTTCCTGTCCATCTTCAGAGTCCTGCGCTTCACCATTGAAGAAGCATCAGCACTCGAAGCCAGACCTGCGCCTCCGTGGGAATCAGGTGAGTGTTACACAATCCCATCATAGATGTTCTGTTCACTGGGGTTGCCTGGCTGGAGACAGGAGAAAGTGTGGTACCTGTCTGGGAGGGGAGGGGAGAGTAGAGTTAAGCTCTCTGCATGTGGGTGATTATGTGCCACATGCAGTATCAATGTTAGCAGCCAGAAAAAACCAACAGAAAGGGTCAAAAAAAAAATAATCTGCTTTGGTAAGGGGACTTCGTAATCCACCAATTTGCATTGGCTCAGACTGTTCATGTGGTTTAGTCTGATTCTCACAAAGTCGTAGTTAAACAGACCCCTGACTTCATGACCATGACACCCCCTAACCCGGCCTACTTTGAACTGCATTACTCTGCTTCCTAGTTCCTTTTCCATACCTCAGTATCACTCAACCTCTGGACTAACTGCCATCCTGGCCAGCTTGGTCCCACACAGACAAAGCCGCCACCATTTGTCTCCAGGCGTTGAACCCACCATCATCTGCCTCCCTTCCTCTAGCCTCTTGCCACACTACTGTTTCCGCATTTGCCCATTTCAATAGGTCACACTACCATCCTTGTGCCGACGGTCTGAACCGCACCTTCCAACCCATTGCAATTCTGTGTTTAACCAATATATAAGCTAGGTCCTTTAGCTTACTCACATGCTTAGCTCTAGGAGGCCTCGGGAAGCCCCCTAAAAGGCATACCCAAGGGAAACTCACATCTAATGTAATCTCTACCTTAGCCATAATATGAGCCACTTCTCACTTCCAGAATCTCACAATCTCTGCACAAGACCAAAACATATGCACTAACCCCGCATTCACCATCCCGCACTTTGGACATGTCTGTGTTCCCATATGATTAAACTGGGGTTAGGTATGCTCTGTGGGTTACATATAACTGAATTTGTTGCAACCTCACATTTCTTGATACTTTCTTGTGGTACACTTGTGCTCTGCTCCACAGCCCATCCGTCATTGGTTCCGAAACTTCTTGCTCCCAGTGTTGTCTCGTACGGACCAACTCTCTTCCCACCTTGGACATCAGTAACTTGCATATGCGGGACACCTCGTGTCCTCCTTCCGATACATCATAAAATGTTTCTATTACCGTATCCGGCTGTAGGCCCAGTTCGGCTTTGTGCCATGTGCTTTTATGATCCTTAGGAGTCTAGAGTACGTAATGTACTGTCCTCAATGTAGTCCCGTACTTTCCACCAACTCATCAAAGTCCCTGGGCTTTGCGTCTGACAGCAGGTCTCCCACCATCGCTATCCTAACTGGTTCCCACATCCTTCTAACGTTCAGCCTAACCTGTGCATCTACTCCTTCCAGTGCCACCAGTGGTATCTGTGGGTAACATGGAATAGGATTGTTTATCATCTGATAGGCCCTACGCTACACCATACCTCCCAATCGTAGCAACCGGCCCACCCCGAACCTTTGTGTTCTAGGTAGTCAAATAATCTCGTTTAAAAAATAGGGGGTGCTCTCAGCACTCAACAACCTAGATTCTGGTGTCTGTTCTTCTGATAACCACTAGCCACACATTGGAGCTGACTAGCCAGGTGGTATACTTCAAAATTAGTCAATTTGATGCCTCCCTTTTCATCTGGGTTCTGTAGTTTCCATAATGCCACTCCACATCTTGAATTGTGCCGAATAAAGCTCCTACATATACTTTGTACTTTCATAAAAAACATTCTTGGTATTACGTGTGGAATATTTGCTAAATAATGTATTAGTCTGGGCAGCACCACCATCTAAAATAATGCTGCTCGACCCATCATAGACAATGGTAGTCTGGTCCAGAATGCCACACTTTGCTCAATTCTGGATAACGCCTTTTCTGTGTTATGTATGTCTTCCGACTCAGGGTCGTGGCATGTGTCTATGCCTAAATATCTAAAAGTCTCAATTTTCCAGGCTATCGGTAGCACCGGCAGTCTGTGTACGGGCGTCCCAACGTATGCACCTAGGGGGAATAGGCTTGACTTCTGTAGATTAACAGTTATGCCCGATAACACAGTGTACCTTGCCATTACGTCTAAAATATATTGCAGGTTCTCCTATGGTTACTGCAGGTACAGTAGCATGTGATCAGCAAACAGTGATATCAGGTGGTATTTCCCCTTAATACTAATTCCCACTTCCCCATACTCCCTCCCCAAGTACACCGCCAACGCCTCTAGCGCTAGTATGAATAGCATCAGGGACCACGGGCAACCTTTCAGAAATCGTAGAGCCTGTCTTTACCCTTGTCACTGGCTCGCTGTATAATAATCGCAGCCACTTCAGGTATGTAGGCCCGATCCCGAACCCATCCAGGACTGCCAGCAGCCATGGCCATTTGACGGAATCGAAAGCTTTCACTGTGTCAAGTGAGATCCCTGCTGCTTCCTGGAATCCTCTGTGTGTGTAATCAATTATATGGTGTAGTCTCCTTAAGTTGTTAGTTATATTCCTGTGTGGTACATATCCAGTTTGGTCTGGGTGTATGAGTTTGCTAATAACTGGTCTCAACCTATTCACCATGACTGCCATTACAATCTTCCCATTCTGGTTAAGTAGTGAAAGGGGTCTGTAGGACCCACAATCTGTATCTGGCTTATTTGGTTTGAGGAGTGGAATAATTATTGCCTCTCGCAGGGAGTCAGGCAGTTTACCCATGCTAAGCATGTAGAGATTTAGGAGGGGGGAGTCGGGGAGGTTCAGGAGGGATTGTACCTAAAGAAAAAGAGAGAGAGAAAGAAAAACGGGTATGAGGTGAGAAATAAGTTTAGTTATACAGATGAAAATCCTCTTCCATTGATAACAGTTTCCATATCCACAGTATTATTGTGATTTTAATGGCCATAGTATGGTTGCTACATTACAATCCCTCCTGAACCTCCCTGACTCCCCCCTCCTAAATCTCTGTGTAAAACATACTTTTAAAATGGATCATGTATGACCTTTATACACTTATACATGTCATGAATAATGGTTTTCATTTGGGATGTTTTTCGTTTTTTCTTCTTTTTTTTCCCTCTAATATGTACACCAATTGTATGTGTATTTTTATGACACATTAACCTATTCACATTTTGTTTAAACAATGCATAGACTTACCCTGATTTGAAAAAGACACGCCGGTGTCGAAACACGTGTTATCACAAAGGGCCTTTTTGTTTTGAAGAATATTGCAAAAAAAAGAACTTTATGTTAAACCACTCTTACGGATAAGCACGTCTTTACCGATGGAAACATAATGAAATCACAGTACCAATCAACCCACTGTGGCGCAGTAAAAGCTGTGTGAGAAATTCAGCATCATCCAAGTTTTTTCAATGCAGTGGAGGAGCTCAATGTCTCCGTATATTCCCACACCAATGCGACACTAAGCTCCAATAGGAACATTCACAAGAAAATCCGGTTGCAGGGGCCCGCAAGTTGATATCCACATAAAAGTTCCTCAATATTAAAATGTCTTCGATATAGTTGGTCGGGTTCTGGCCTTCCTCGCCTTCCGGTGGTCCAACAATGTGCACGTTATTTCTCCAAGCTCGGCCCTCTGCCTCCTCCACCTCCTCTGCCTCCCCCGCCTCCTCCGCCCTGTTTTCCAGGTTATGCACCTGTTGTTTTAGGATAGAGACCTCCTGGGAATTGTCCTTACAGCTGCTCGTGTTGGCCTTCACCTCTATCTCCACTACCCCAGTGCGCTCCGTCAGCCTTCTGACATCTTGTCTCAAGAGGTTCAGGTTTATTTGCATTGCATCTATCTTGAACTCCAGTGACGCTTTCTGTTCTGCTATGGCGACCAATATTTGCTTATCCATCCTCCATCCTCCCTTGCGTATCTTCTTCGCTTGCATCATGCGGTTGTGTTTTAGCGCATTCTGTTGCTTGCGTAGGTCTGGCAAACACGTCTAGGGATGACTGCTTCCCTTTGTTTTATTTGCTTTAGATGTTATTGTTATTGCTGCTCCTTCCAGGGCTCTCTATTCTGTTTGGCACCCGCAGTGTCCCCAGCTGCCAGCACCGTGCTTAGTAGAGAGTTCCCACTGGCTTTTTTGTATTAATACCTATAGTGTGCCTCTCTTACAGCAGGTCACCCCTGCCGAGCAGGCCGTCCTTTAGTTTTGCGTGTCCACTGTTCGCTATTTATTCAACCTGAGGTTCACTTCATATATCCAACCTGCGACCTCCAGTGTGCCTTGGCTCGCTTTGTTTCGCCACAGTTGGCCCAGGTACTGCAAGTGGTATTCAGAACTTCATCTCAGTAGTTGTTCCTCTCACCCTCTTCACATCCTACCACATGCATCTCTTAATACCTGCTCCACCCCTGGTTATGAAGATGTGGTGGCCCTGTCCTGTATTGGGAGGAAGGTCGCTGTTCCAGAGGGCCCTGTCAGTTGCTGGGCTCTTGTTGGATCTGTCCTGCCGCCCTATGTCTTGTGTCTGCAGTTCCTTCCTGATCAAGGGCCCTCTGCCCACCCTACTTCCGGAACCTCTTGACGGGCTGGATGTCTTGGCCCTCCCTTTGTCTGGTGTCTCGTGTTGCACCCTCCTGCATCTGCTGCACTCAGTTTTGCCCATGGTCAGTCTTGATTTTAGCCGACTTATTCTTAGAGGGGCTGGCCCTAGCTGTCCCAGCGGAGCTGATATTTCCTCCCAGACCTTCTCACCCTTATTCTGGCTCATGCTGCACCTCCCCAGCAGCAGACTGCTGCCCATCTGCTCCACTTGATTGTGCTGAGCGTAGCTTTGCTGCGCATGCCTCCATGCAATGGATCCTCACTTGGTAGCAGCCAGTATCCATGTTCCAGCCCCCCGTGCCTGCAGGCTGATCTGCCGCAGGATTCTCTTCCTTCTCACGACCTCGACCTCCTACATTCGCTTCTGCTGGCACCACTATGTCGTAGCACCAATCCACCAGCACACTTCCACCTCTCTGCTGTTTATCTGTGAGATGAGTCTTATTAGCACGAGCTGGTATCCTCAGCGCACTTCATTCACCTCTCCCGGCACTTGTGTATTCCGCTCCAGGCATGCCCATGCTGTCTCTCGTAGCCTGAGTCCTTTCTGAAGCCCTCCTTTGTCACTGTACGTTTGACGTCTTGTAAGCACCGAGCACTATGCATATGTCAGCAAGCTTCTTCCGCTAACAGACGCTCTGCTCAATACCCCCACAGTTCGGTGAAGCTCAGAGTCAACAGCCTTTCACTACCGCATTTCAAATCTGTATGCCTTATTAAGTATGGCAGCTCTGTGCCCGCCTGCGTATCTGCACCTCAACCACAGGGCTGGCCGTATGACCCGGTCGCAGGGATTATCACTGCGGGCTTCTGGGGACATGCTACTGTATTGTCTGTTACTCTGGTATACTTCTCAGGGCTCAGGCATCATTCGCTTCCCTCTGACTCACCCGTTGTCACGCCTCGGGAGAACTCCTGTCTGCCAGCATATACGCTAATTACTTCATTCGCTGGTTGCAACACTGTATCCCTTGGTCATCGGTATCTTTTTCTTCTGCTGCCTGCCCTCCACGCGGCAGCCCCAATCTGTGCCGTTGTTGGTGATACCGCTTCACACCCGCTCCTCCAGAACCCCAGGTCTGCTCGCAGTGTGGGCCAGCGCAGCTCTTTGATTCCTTAATACTGCAATGTCGGGCTCTTCCTTTGTTCTCAGTGAGCCACCATTTTTTATCTCTCGACAGCAGGGTCCTGCTATCTTCCCAGCCCTCTAATTCTTTCCTGCATCAGCATTCATCCTGCATCAGCGACTGTTCCATGCACTGGAGAATCACACTGCCATAACTCCAGATCCACCCCTCCTAGCAAGTGCAAAGGGTATCAGGTAATATTATCCCCACCAAAAATATCGCCGTACATATGGTCGTCGGGAACGGCCATAGGCAATATTTTTGGTGGTGATAATTTATGGGGTAAATGGATGAGGGGGTTGCGGGGGTGTCCCCTGCTCCCTTTTAAAATATAAAGGGCTTGCGGGGGTGTCCCCCTCAGGTTCCATGGGGTAATATCGCCGCAAAAATATGGCAAAATTTTTGTATGACAATATTTTTATTATCGCATGGAACCGTGCAAAATGCATCTCTCGGCAGGATCATAGTCGGATCAACAGGAGCCTCCAGGAGTCACCTCTTAGTCCGTGGCCATGTAGCCATGCCCCCTTAGGCTATGTCATATCCTTAGAGCTAAACGTATATTAGTGAGGCATGATTGGAGCAAAGAAATCAACAGTATCCCAACTCATTGCCTCCCTATGTGGCACCACATCGATTCTCACCCCTCCTAGGAACAGTTTGCAATTAATAAAATAAGATTTGTGCTGATCGCCAGAACTTTATTATACTGCCATTGGTCAGCACCATTGAGAACGGAACACAACACACCATACTTCTGGTGGGATGGGACACTTTCACACGGTACCTGCTGGATAACTGCCTTCGCAGACTTTGTGGTGGATACTATGAAGGCTGGCCTCCTCCCAGGGTCAGAGGGACTTACCATTTGATTGGTCCTCCCAGGACTGCCACTCTGTCCAGTGTCCCTTTCTCATAGCTACCTGCTGATAGGCTCTTGCGGTCAGGTCCACTTCCCCTCTACCCCCGTATTCCCATAGGATTGTCTTACCGCCCTGTCATTACATCACCCAGTGTTGTCTTAGCTGCTTTGATCTGATTTGTTCATCTGAGATTTTCCAGTATCTAAGAATATCGTATGAGGATTCCCCCGGCATATGGCATGCACAGTGTGTCTCTACCTCCCGCATTTCCCCACAAGGCTTTCTTTCATAGTGTGACTGCAGTGCGTTGGTGTAGCCATGTCTTCTTCCCCCCTAGGAGGTGCCCCATGCCCTCTAACTTACTCCCTTAGGTGGTAGGTGAGCCCCCCTTATCCGGCGCTTAATTAGCACCTTTAATACAGAGCCATAGTTCAAGCTCATCATGTGCCGATGGCGGTAAAGCTCTGCTCACGTGCCACACGTCTCATGTCAATGCTAGGAAAACTCTGCTGGCGGGCACAACACACATTGTGTTTTTGCCACTTAAATCGGATTTTCATTTCATCGATAACCAAAGCGATACAAGAGCGACACAAGACTTTAGGTATTACCCCAAGTCACACAGTACCTGCAGCAGTGAAGAAGCGCTTGCAGATGGATGCCTTCACGATGCAGCAGCACAGGACACGGTCTCTGGATTCTTGCTTGTGGTGACGAAAGAGCAGACACTGGGTGGGAATTTGCAGCAGCAGTTGACAGAAAAGGCTCCCAACAAAGGATTCTTCGGTGTCACTTATCCTTTGCAGCCCTTCATTAGCTTTATGAGAAGCAAGAATTATCTATATAACGTGCGTACCTAGCACAAATTAAGCCATCCACTTTCAGGGGCACCCACATTTTGGCCAAACTGATACCTTCAGTGGGAAGCCCAGCCTCTCTCAGTAGCAGTCCCCGCTTCTTGCAATACTAAAGACTAACAACAGTAAAACCAGGGTACTCAGTCCCTCTTATACATCATCGCTTGATATCCCGATATTGGAATACCATCCCCACAGTTGAATACATTTTTATTTCCCAAATCATTTTTTGCAATTGTAGGTTCAGGGGGGTTGTGCTGATATATTTAGGGTAATGTTTTGGGATGCCTGAAAGCTTTTGGGCTGCGACCGTACCGGTTTCACAGTGCCAAGCTTTGACCGTGTGTAGACGTACTGTTGCCCTGCCAGGGGTGTTCAGACCATGGTTTGTGGAGGAAAGGGAAAAAGAGCGTGGGGAGGGGATGTGGGTACCAGGTTTGATGGACAGGGAGAGTTCTAGAGAAAGAAGAGCAGGGATGAGAAGCGTGGTAATTTGTCTATTACAGGAAGTGCATTATACTGTATAGTTGAGTCTAATCCATAAAGGTGAGGAAATGTCCACGTTGGCGCAAGGGTGTGCATTGTAATAGTTTGTGTATTTATTCATTGTATTCTAAATGATTTTGTGACATGCTCAGTTTGTTCATCACTTGGTAAGGTTCTTGCTCTTATAAATAAATTACATTAAATAATTCCCCCAGTAGGAGTTGTGCAGATGGGCGCGGATTGCACAGATTGAAAGCAGCATTCTCTTCTGCGAGAAGGTTGCTGGACAGTCAGGTTCCTTTTTTTACGCCACCCTTTTTTTCATTTCAAAATTGATGGACTATCTTAGGCTAGATCCTGGCATTATTAGTTTGAAGATTTTCTTTTTTTTCCATAAGAAAACAAGAGACGTCATGCCATTCTTCTATGCTTCTATCCTTCTTCCTTCCTTCCTGGGAGAACGGATCGATAATGTGGAGTTTGGGTCTATGTGAAAAGGATCAGTCGAGGAGCGCGGGGTGGCTGCTCCCCTTGATCCAATCCTCTTCGTCCCTGCGCGCCCCCACTGTTGCCGGCTGAGCTGCTGCTTTAAATAAACTAGTAACTAGACCCCGTGCGACTAGTGGCTAAACCACCTATTCAGCCCAAACTGTTACTGAACCAGCAGTGATTCCAAACATAGAGATGAAACAGGCCCAGCATTGAAAGTTAAACACTTGGAAAACCCGTCCCTGTAAAAGTAAACACAGGGAATGCAGAGTTTTGTGGCAGTACACTCTGGTCGATGAGAAGGGGTGTTTAGGCAATCAATTGGTAACAATATCACAGTTGAAGGTTAACAAAGGTGGCTTCAGGGGCTTGAGCACATCGCGCTGGGCTTCTTACCACTTTAGCTGCATAGCGCATATATTCCGCCCCTATGTGTCTGACCGCCCACTGTGTTCGTAAGTTCTGATTACTATCCAGGTACCCTAGTTCCGTCTTGCCCGTGTGGGTGGGCGGGCGCACTCCTGGCTGCGGCTAGATTGTGGAGTTCCCTTCCGCCGTGTCTGCGGGCCTCAAGGACCATTTTTCTTTCCGTCGTCTTCTTAAGACTTCTTTGCTTAATTGGTGTTCCCTGTTTTCACCTGGCCTGCTATTAGCGCCACGATGCCCTTGGGCGTACGCTGCGCTATATAAATGTTTATAAGATAAGATAAGGTAACCTGCAGTCAAGCTGAGGTTGAGACATTTTGTGTTGATGCACTCCCACTGGTGGCCAGCATCTTGTCAGTGCAATGGTCCAGGCTCCTGAAAGTTAAAATCAGCATTTGAGACAGTGAGATAATGGGGCTCATTCCAAGTGTGGCGGTCCGGAAACAGTGGTGCCGGTAAGCTTACCAGCACCCTTTTCTCCGGACCGCCACACTACAAGTCTGCCTGCAGGGGCCGTTGCGCCCAGCAGGGTCAGACCTGCCAGGCGCAACGTCCCCTGCCGGCAGATTTTTCACGGAAGCTGCACCATAAGCAATGCTGCCGGTGCTTCTGCCGGCACTTCATCTCCCCACTCTCATGGAGTCCTATGGGACTCCACAGGAATGGGGAGTTACCAAATCTACTGCCTGACTTCCCTTGCCGCCGGGACTTGTAATGTCCAGTTACACCGGGAAGTTAGTCCGCGGATTCAGTGTTTCTGGGTCAGTGACAACCCGCTGGTGGCACCGGCTGGTGGCACCGGCAGGTTACCGCCAACCTCGGAATGAGGCCCAATGTCTTCCAGTGGTCAGGCAGCAGTCAGGTCAGCAGCTAGATTATGGTTTCTGCTGGACCAAATCAGCTTTCGTGAAGGTGAGTTCAGTGGTTTCTAGCAGGTTGAGTCTTTTTCCAAATCTGGTGCTCCCACGTTGGTTCGGGTTGCTCGAAAGGGTCCACAGCAATGGGTTGTGCCGGCATCACAATGGCTCAGGATGCAGCAAGTGGTTTAAAGTTTGCGTAGAGTGCCAAAAGCAGCACCACAGGTCCTGTGGTGCCTTGAAGTCAGTGATTGCGGTTGATCCAGCTAGAAGACGTCTTGACGAGGTATATTGGGATTCCAGCTGCTTCTGGACTGCTAGGAGTCCCAATCCAGGGGCTCCAGTCCTTCTATTATTTAATCCCACTCCATGGAGCTTGCCTGACACCTACAGGGGATCATTCATCTCCAGTAAAGAGGAACCAGGTTCCAGTGCAGCCAACAGAGAGGTCTTGGTCCAGCAGCAGTTCACCCCCAATACCAAGGGGATAGTTAGGGGACATAACTCACCTCTGACTTAGCTGCTTTCTGTATTCACCTCACTGGTGGAGGACATTGAAATGGAATGCCCTCCAAACACAGGTCCCAAAACTGAATCTTTATAAAATGATTCAAGTACAGAATGTACCAGAGTATTGGTCCAAAGCAAGCATGCTGTAATGGATCCAAACCAAGTAGTTGTAACAAGTGATTATGTCACAGATGACCTCACAAACACACCACCTCTCGATTACTGTTTAATGATGTTTCCTTTTTTTTCTTCAAAAAGTGACTCAATGAGGGCATCTCTCTTGCTTTATGGGCAAACACCCTTTATAACTATCTCCGTCTGGGAGTTCCTGATTCTGTGTTCCCCAATGCAATACAGAATAAAAATAGGTGTCTTCCAGAAACTCAGGCCCCACTTGGTTTTCCCTTTCATGCTTTGTATTCCTCGCTCTGATGTTCTATTCTTCCTTTCCCTTCCTTCTACTCTCCTCTTTTTCCACCCACTCTCCTTTGTCTCTCCCTCTCTATGATTTTCGGTCTCCCTGATGCTATCTTTATATCGCTGTACTCCCCTTCCGTTCTTCTCTCTAACCTCTTTGACTCTCACCCTCTGCAAAATACTACTCTCCTCTTTTCATACTACAACTCTCTCCTCTCCACACTACTCCACTCCCACACCTTCTCCCACTCCCAAAGTCACCCTACTCGCCACCCACACTTTCTCCCAAAGTAACCCCACCCTCCTTTCACTCTTCCCATCACCTTCTCATTTACTCACCACTCAAATATGCAGACACAAGTAGACGTTACAGGGACCGACCCCATCTCAACTCCCACCCCTGGGCCAGGACTGGTGCAGGTGAAAGGCCTAGTAGGCCTCTAACACCAGGCTGAGCGTGGTCCCCATGAGACCTGTCTACATTTGAAAAACGTAAACCTGGAGAGTTACGTCAAGAGACTGGTTACAGCAGAGCCATACGGGTGCACAAAAATTTCAGCATGGAACATTTATGAAAGTAGGTTCTGATTAGCAGGTCTCCCTTTCAAAAACAAAATTACCTGCATCATTATAGTATTAAATATCAGAAATGCATGGGCTATTCATGGGACATTTCCACTGTCTTCCTGACCAGTGACTTAGACATAGACCCTGGAACCTTGAAGCAATAGGAGAGTGAAGGCAAATCGACTGCTTTAAAAGGTACATACTCATTACAAGTTTGCCGGTCCGGAAACAAGGGTGCTGGTAAGCTCACCGGCACCCTTGTTTATGGACCAGCAAACTACGAGTCTGCCTGCCAGAGCCTCTGTGCCCGACAGGTCTGACCCTGCCGGGCGCAGCAGCCACGATAGGCAGACCTGTCACACAAGCACCGTCAGCATTGCTAACAGTGCCAGTGCTCCCGTGTCCCCACTCCCATAGAGTCCCATAGGAATCTATGGGAATGAGGATGAACAATTTACCAGCGCCTGAATTTCCGGGCCGCAAGACTTGTAGTGAGCCGGTGGCACCAGGAAGTCAGGCGCTGGTAAATTATTCTGAGTCTGCCAGCAACCCGCTGGTAGCACCGGCAGGGTTACCGCCGGACTTGGAATGAGGCCCATTGTTTTTAAGTGTTTGCCTGTATGCATGTGCAAAGGTGTGTTTTGAATGTTAAACAATGTGTATGTGTGCAATAATGCTTGCAAAGGTGTGTGCATGCATGCAGGTTTGAATTTGAATTTGTGTGCGTTTGATGTGTGTGTGTGCGTTTGGTGTGTGTGTGTGTGTGTGTGTGTGTGTAACCCTGTCCCCCTTTTAAGAAACAAACACTTTCGCATGGACAACTCACTGTGATGGAAAGCGGACTAACACCTGAGCCATATACCTGACACGTTCCACTACAATGGTCAGGCAATTACTGATCATTACGCACACCCGACTTCCATTACACTTCCCCAAATGGATAAAAGGAGGAGCACGAAAGCACACTCTGAGCAAAGCCAAGTATACAGGGAAGCAGCAGTTCCAAGATGGCAGTTTAATACAAGGTGGAAGATGGAAAGACTGAAGAGGAATGCAAGGAGGGAAATACCCTTGATATTTTCACTGACAAACCACATCTTTCATGAGCCTTCAAAAGTAGGAAACGTAAAACCTGGAATTAAAACTAAAGAATCCTGCATTATATGTCGGAGGTACATGGGGCTCTCCCATGTCAACAGTCAAGGCAAGGAGAAGCGCTTCCCCCTGGGCAATGCCCTTGGCTCCCACAACAAAGCAGCACCAGTCAAGTCAGCACAGCCGGTGAGTTGGGGAGGCTGATACCAGACCGGTCTGTGTGGACACCAAGGTTGAAAGCGGCAATGTTGTATGAAGAAGATTATTAAGACAGCAAATGAGTGAATGAACTTTGAAGCTAACAAGTGACAAGTGGTCCGGCATCACGTGGGTCCTCTTTCGAAAGTCTCTGTTAGGTATCCAACCAAAAGGGTGCAAACGTTAAAAGAAAGAGAATTGTGAAGTTGAAGTGGTCCTGCAATGAGTCAAGACAAACCCTATGCACATTCCAAAGTTTTCGATACTTGATGTAAAATTGACATTGGTCTGAGCCCGGTTGAGGGAGACTAATTGGGTAGAAGGGATCTGAGCCTGGCAGAGGGGGATCCGGGGTGAACCGTCAGTCACCCGAAAGGGAAGAACCTACCAACATTTTGCGATTAAGTGAAATGTAAAAGACAGACTCGAGCCCGACAGAGGGAAGCCTGTGCAGAGCTTTATGCTAATAGGATCTGAACCCGGTTTTGGGGTATCCGTGGTGGATAAGGAATCACCCGATGTGAATACTTGTGAAAATCTATAAGGGAAACAAACTTGTTGTCTATTTGGTTGCATCAGGCCCTTTGAGTGAAGAGACTTTTGAGAAGCAAGAAGACTTACGCTCTAGAGGCCCTGATGCTGATGAGTGAACTGTAACCTCATGCTATCAAAGCCAGGGACTGTTCTATGCTTCAGTGAACCACCTTATTACGTGCTAAAAATGTGGTGAAGGGAGGCCAATGGCCTGAAAACCTGACATATCATTTTCTACACTTCTTTCTTTTTCATAACTTTATTTCCCACACTATTTGTATTTAGAGGTAAGGATTGGCAATAGGGTTTTTTAGTATAGGCCCTTTTATTTTAACAAGACACCACTAGGGCTGCATTATTATTATTTGATGGTCGTAGCTTGCTCCCATCTGTAGATTTAGTCTTAGACAGGTGTTTATCATACCTTTTCTTGAAGTTCAATAACCACCCTTGAACTGTGGTCACTTGTGTATGTTTTACTGTTGATGCCATGCCTTCTTTACAGAATCATCATGCAAATGTTTTACATAACATAATTTGGGCACAGCCAGCATGATCAAGTGTTTTACAGTACTCACCTATATTGTGGACAGATTTATTATGAACACTTGTTTTACAGTGGCAATGCTGGTATAGATTGTAGTCACCATGAAAGTGTTTTACAGCGGCAATGATGCATATATTTCAGGCACAGCGATTGTGAAAATATTGTACAATGCTTTTGTGTACTGTTGGTGGCCTGGTATGTCACCCATATACTGGATGTTTTCATGTGTTACCCTAATGAACCAATAGCAAATTGCATGTTTTTTAACCTAATGTTTCCTATAAATTAGGCTGCAAAATGCAGCACATGAACCCATTAATTCAAATGTTCTTGTGGGGGAACACCCGACCCCAAATCCTTTTATATTGCCTCAGGCTCCCTCACTACTCTTATCACTAGCACACCTTCAGGGGAAATATTAACTCATCTTCAATGAAAACAACCCTTCACCGCCAGTCTTTAACAATTTCTAATGGAGGTGCCACCAAAGCCTGCCACTGAAAAGGAAGCATGCCTTTGTTTTGCACAGTGCAGGAAAAATCAGTTTTAAGAAGCTGCCTGGATCGACATTGAGAGCGTGGCCACAGAGAGATTCCTTCTGGCTTCTTGCAGAGAAGGCACTTGGACTTCCTCTTTGGTGTTTGCTCTCCACTACACAATGATGGTGGGAGAATGGAATGGACTTAGTTTTGGTGCCAGATCCTCCATTTTGTGACTCACAAATCCATATTAGTTTGGTTCATTGTATTAATTAAAGTCACTGTGGTAATTGTTGATTGTCAAGAGGGATTGCCTTCCTCTTTGGTGTTTGCTCTCCACTACACAATGATGGTGGGAATGGACTGGACTTAGTTTTTGTGCAAGATCTTCCATTCTCTGACTCACATATGCATATTAGTATGGTTCATTGTATTCAGTCACTGTGGTAATAGTAGATTGCCAAGAGGAATTGCTATCAATCAGATACAATTTGTTTTTCTAAATGTCACTGAGTATTTTTTTGACGCAGCAACATGACTTTAAAATTCACCAGAGTGATGTCCTTAATTGGCATGAGATTGTATATATGAATGTACAATGCATTCAGGAAAGCAGGTAGGGGTTTAAGTGGGACAATGCAAGTCAGTGTGGGATTCCTGACCAGAGTTCCAAATGCTAAATATCTTTGAAAAGAGACAGTACTGATCCTGCACAGTAGATTACTCTATCACCTGAATGTAGAATCAAATCATTGGTTTCAAACATTTGGAGTTAGGTTATCTGTTTTGACTTACTCTGGAGTGAAATTATAATATTGAGAATATATTTGGTTGATTTTTTAAACATATATTGCAGTCTTGTAATTTGAATTGCTTAATTACATGAACTCATGAAAATCATGGTTTTCCTTTAAAATAACTGAGGGAATTGGAGCCCACATTGATCTTTTTATTTTATTTTGTATTTCTGATACAGTGTATTTACAAACTTTTCCAGTATAATCCAATATGCCAAAACAATCAAGTAAAACTAGACCGAAGAATTCAAACACAGTATAATACAACATTGAAAAATTCATGACATAAAAAACCATAGAAAAAACAATAACATTTGAGCAGAGTCAATCATGCAAGGCCAACCATAGTCAGTGATTGTTGCTATTCTTAAAACCCAGGTATCCATCACAAGTTAAAATATTGAAAATGCTTGAAACCTCCCTCCATAATATGGTGAAGTAAATAATACATGCTTCGTGTTCGCCACTCATGAAAAGAGCCCAGATATCTTCCACTGTTAAACACTGCTCTAAGCCCGCCACCGGAAGGAAGTGCCTGTTGCCTCAGGATCTGCAAAGAGCCACATTGTGCCAATAGATGTTTCACTGTTTCCATAATGCCCTCACCGCACAGGCGACACACCTTGTGTACCCTTAATGCCTGCAACCATGCCCCCTCAATTTTCTATGTCCTAACCGTGTTGAATTTTAGTTTCAGATAATCCCAGACCAGGGAGTTCACAATGACTTGTTTGACGTACGTAGCTGCTTTCTCTCTTTCCTGAATATAACGTACAACTCCAAGGCATGATTATGAGTTGCCAAGTTAACAATAGATTGTTCCCGGCCAAGATCAGTCAATGTATATTACAATATGACTACTAGTCATCAACAGGAATCTAGTCAATAGCACATCGTATATTAAACCCTCTAAGGTGGTCATAGGAGCCTTAGCCAATTTCCAAAGTGTTGTTATACAGCATAATTAGACCTGTTTAATAATTGGCATGATGTTAAATTCTAAGTATACCATTTCAATTGATGTATTAGATGGCAATCTTAATAAGCTCTTTAGAATGGTACGCTCTAATTTACCCACCTCCTCCAAATTTGCTGATCCCCAAATTACAGGCCCGACAACCAAAAAAGTGATGGGTGGAAGGTTTTGGATAAATCTGAACCACTGGCAAATGACAGCTCGTACATGATGATAGAATTTATCTTAGCCTGGAACAACTGAAGAAGAGGTGCAAGAGAAACCCCCCCTCCTTTGTTGACGAAGGCCCCAATGCGACCTAATGTCAAGAGTGTTAAAGATCTCACCTGGTCTAAATGCGCATTTCCTCTTAGTTTGCAATTAAGGTGGATCCCCAAATATTTGTAAGTGGGGACTTCTTCAATCGGCATCCCGTCCAATTCCCAGCATACCGTTTGTTTCTTGGCCAGGTTAAAGACCATGATTTTTGTTGGAATGATATTGACTACCAAAGAATTATGGTCGCAATCCCTCTTCAAGTTGTTCATTGAGGATTGCAGACTACCATGAGTGAGATCAAGAACGACAAGGTCGACTGCATAACCTAGCCATTGTATTGCAGTAGAGTCAAGTTGGGGAGGGATGGTCGAGGCATCGCTGAGAGCCCTTCCTACGTTGGAAAGATAAAGGTTGAAGAGCATCAGCACTAATATGCATCCTTGTTTTAAACCTTTATAAGTAGTTACCCAAGAGTATGCACGGTTATGCTGATCCAACCTAACTTTGACCCCAATTTCGATCACGGAGCAGAATGATCATCTTTAGAAGTCCCAGTGGGATTCACCAGCTCTGCAATTTACTCCACATGCATTGCCGGTCTACAGTGTCTCCAGTAAGAATTTATGCTTTTTTAGCCATTTAGCATACTTATGTCTGGCGTCCTTTAATTTTCCAATATGCACCATGGAGCGTAGATCCGACTTAGCCAGATTACGTAATTCTTGGTAGAGAGCCCTTTTCCTATTTCTAATTTCTCTATCATAACAATGGGAGTGAAGTTTACTCAAACTAATGGCGACCCTGTGTGTAGAAAAAGATTTAATGATGGAACATTTCTTAATACTCGCCATCAAAAGCTCAAATTGAGTGAAATATAACATAGCAGTCTCATTCGTGAGAGTATCTGTGGCAGAACAGTGCATATCAGAGTACTTATTAAGGACATCTCGCATCATGAGGGAGGCTTTATCGATTGGTCGGACCAAGATATAGGATTAAGCAAGGAATTAACAGTGAATTGCCTCGATGTTATCAGGCCAGAAAGTTGGACGTACAGATGAAGACGGACAATAAGCGGATGGTGATCACGCTCATGACGTTGAGAGATACACATGTCATCTATCAATGTAGCAGAATTAGCCACAAATATGTAGTCCAATATGCTACTTTCTACAACCCGCGTGTAGTGTGGCAGGCTATCGGAAGGAAAAGCACCATTCACCATATTAAAACCAGCCAAAAACAAGGACACACATTGTTTTCCTCGACATTGACCTCTGAGAGTACTATAGCTCTGGCCAATACAGTCTTCACAACTCCACCCCCTTCCATCATGGGCAGAAAAGCTTGTAATCTTGGCATTGAAGTCCCCCTAGCCCAGGATAGGTATATCATTACTGATTTCACTAAGGGCAATCTCCATTTCCTTAACCATACCAAAGTGAATCTTCTCATAAGGAGGTATGTAAATATTGAGAATGATTAACTCATGTTGTAAATGTAAATTAGATTCTGATGGAACAATTACCTTGCCAATGAGAATATTCTCTGATCTGCAAGGAATTTCTGACAAGAGCCAGCTTTTCTTAACACCCAGAACAAGATCACCTTTTTGGCGACCTCTAGGACGCTGCACCGCATGGAGGGGAAGAGTGTTCCAACCGTCAATTATGAGTCAGTTCACTAACCAGGTCTCCTGTAAGGCTATCACACAAAGTCTATCAATATGTTCCAGCAAACCATCCTTTTCGAACAAATGAGAATTCCCGCGGGTATTCCAACTTAGTAAAAGAAAAGGTGAAGAAGAGTTATAGTTAGGAACAAAAGGTGCCATGCCCCTCCATCTTGTTTGCCAGTCATTCCCAGTGGGACTCATCTCCCTGTGTTGCCTTCTCTAATGGGTGGCCGTGGTCACCAGGTCGCCGAGCAGAGCTGGGAGAGTTATTAAGACAGGATGGGCCTGAGTGCGAGATCTAACCAGATATTTCAGAGGTCAGCAGAGTCTTCCGAACGACCCCACACGCACTATCATTATGCCCCTTCTTGCCATTATCTTTCCTCTCAACAGAAATACATTCATGACCCAGTTTAAATAGAGAGGCAGAGTGTTCCAAAATATAAGAAAGGGTGCTCTCAGCAAAGAAAAAAACAACAGAGGTAGCTTGGTTCACATTTTCAAGCATATGAACTATACGTATATCACTAGTTCTGATAAAAACGCAATGGTAAAATGGAATGTAATAATTCCAAGAAGCAAAGACGATTATTGTAAAATCTACTGCCGTCACAGAACATGCTTTGAATGTTTGATACCTTGACTGTAGCAACAGGGAATGAAGGCCTAGTATTTGAGGAGGCATCCCCGGTAACCGACCAAGGTCCACCTGGGTCATCACATTAGTCATAGTAAAGCGTGTCCCCGTTGTTTGTGAGAGATTAACTGGCACAGTGAGGACTTGGTAGGAAAATAACTCTTCTAAATGATAAGAAGACTCCTCAACAGGCTCCACAATCCCAGGGAGACTATCAACAGCATCCTTCCCTCCTTCAAAAGACTTTTGATGAAAATTAAGTCTACAGTTATTTCCTCTTTTTAAGCTGTTAAATTGATGACTTTCTCTGATATTTTCTCCTGTCGATGGCACTGTTCAAGCAATCTATGTAGAGACTATCGTTGCACAATTAGTCGCAGTGCATGCTTTTTTCCTTGGGATGCAGATTTAGGCTTTGCCCAAGAAAAAAGAGGGGGGATAGGAAGAATATCAAGTTCACCAGAAAACTGTAGTGATTGTTTTTTCCTCTTTTTATTCCCAGCTAGGTCTTCATACATAGCCACCTGCTTCATTGTATTTCTCTCTATATACGAATATCAGGCAGTGGAATTGGGGTGAATGTCCAGTAACTCTGAGACGGGACATACTTTATTCCGTTTAACATATTCTTGGAATAAGTTTGACAAAGCATTCACCCTTCCCTTCGAAGCCTCTACACTACTAGAGATAACGCTAAATGCCTTGGTAGTGTCATTTGTCAAAGACGTTATGTTGTCAAAACCTAAGGATAGTTTTCCCAATTTGCCTGCAATAGCGTCACATTTAGTAGTTATTTGAGAAAGTAGCGTTTCAAGTATGTTAAACATGGCAGCTGAAGATGTACAAATCCAGCACATCCTCAGAGTCGACACTTTGTTCAGCAATGGAATTGCTAACCTGGGAAAAAGAGCCATTCCTAAGAAGCGTTGGGATTGACTGTGTAATGGGAGAGTGCCTCAAAATAGAAACATCAGGTCCCATATGGTCGGCTAAATCAGCTTGCTGTGGGCTAGAAACAAAAATGTTTTGTAAAACCTCCTGGGTAACAGGCCCCACGTTAGCCTGCTTATTCAGGGCATCAGACTGAATAGTTGCCGAATCACTAGAGGAACTCCTATTAAGAATGCTCGGTGGAGAAGAACCTTTGTCACACACAATGAGGTCTGAAGAGTAGCCCACACTGGGGGTAATCAATCCCTTTGCTACAGTTTCAATGGCATTTAAGCCAATGCAGAGAATCATAGAGCAAAATTCGTCAAAATGTTTGGTACAGAGATCAATTGCAGCTACCTGTAGAGTAAGACTGGACGCTTGATAAAAATCTGTTATCTTCATGTCGGACTTGGTAATCACTGCAGAATCATAGAGGGCCACCGTACATTGTGGACAAGCTCCTAAGGATTGTTGCGAGCTTTCATTAATTTCTTTAGTTAGAGTTAAGTCAATATTCGCTGATTCCAAGGCGGGTACACATCTTTAGTTAATTAAATCAACATGTTCGTTGAAGTACGCTGTCACTCCCCTCTCCCCTTCCAAGGTATCGGAAAACAACCGCAATGTCTGTGGTGTGTTAGCCATATTGCTTTTCCGAGTTACTGCGGAGCGTTTCACAGCTCGTGCTGCGGCAGCTGTAGTGGCTCAAAGCTTCGTCATGGCTGCAATCAAAATAAACCAAGTTGAATTATTGCTGGTCCAGTCCCGGAATTAGTTGTGGAGATCACTCAGCCCATTTATCAAAGGCCGGAGTCAAGTGGGAGTGGGGTCCAGAACAATCTGAGGCAGTTAAACAACTGAAAAGAAGCCTTTACCAGGCTCCTTGTTTGGCTTACCCCGTAAAGAACAAGGAGTTCATCTTGGATACGGGATTCTCAGATACATTCCTAACAGCAGTATTGTACCAAAAGCATGACAAGGTCAGCAAAGTCATCTCATACGCGAGCAAGACTTTGTCTTCTGTGTGGAGGAAAAATCAATAACTGCGAGAAGGCACTCCTGGCACCGATGTGGGCACTGATAAACTACCGCCCATTCATACAGGCGGAGCACATCATTGTCAAGACTCCTCACCAACCCTTGAAGTATCTACAAAATGACAGAATCCGGGCGGGGAACGTTAGTAATTTCAGAATTATTTCCTGGATTCTGTCCATGCAAGGCTTTCCTGTGGAGGTCAGTTATGGCCAACTAAGAAGAGTCCCCTAGCGCAAGGGTTGGCAGACTTGCATGGTTGTGCTCAAGAAAACTGTCTTGAGGACGA